>NC_038044.1:31590205-31890205 GCF_002211085.1 Panicum hallii | reverse complement strand
ACTCAAGTGTCACAAGTCTCAGGTATGTTAGCTAAGTTGTACTGGGGTTACGAGCTAGTTTTAACAAGCATACTAACAATACCACGCGTAAGCAATCAACTTTAAAGTACATGCTCATAATTTGAGCAGCCGTACAGAGACACTTGTTGTAACTATAACTCATGTTATAAGTATCTAACAAGAGTAACATGACTTACTCAGGAACAAGAATTAGCTACTGAAATTAACAGGTAGGAAAGCACCTTTTAGTAACACTCAAAAAGAAAACTATATCTAGGAACCAAATAAATGCAACAACTTGACATGCAGCAAGGATCTGGTAGCACAGATTAACTTGCATGATAACACACTGATAAGGAGTGTAAAAACAATTTACCAGCATTTATTGCCAACCTAAAGTATTTATTTTAGCCTCAAGAAGACAAACTGAACAAAAATAGATTTACAAACATGCACATAGTTTCTGGGCACGAAATTTTTACAGTGAACTAAACACGTTGAAGCAAAACTAAGGTAAAATTTTCAGCATTAAACATGAAGGAATGCAGCTAGAATTAAATTATGAACTTTCTATCAACATACAACAAAAAGTACTCGAATTCTAAGTAAATAAACAGTAAAGTACTCGAAATTTTTACACAAAGCTACTCATGGGACATACAACCTAGGTTCCAAACTTCAGCCACAACACATGCATATAACATGAGATACAATTAAAACACTTATTTTCTAATATTTAATCTACATCAGAAAATATACACCTACAGCTCAAACTTCCTAAATAAAAGTAGTCGAATTTTATTAAGGATTCCAACAAAATTTGTTTGGCATTTTTCTGATTTTTCTATGATTTACTACGATTTTTCAAAGTTTCAGCCAAAGATTTCAGAAAGGTCCAGCGCGATACTATTCATCTGAGTCATGGTCTGTGCAGATAGGTCCCTGGAACTATTCCTATTGTTGTATGGGGTCCCTGGTCGCGATTTTTGGAACAGAGAGAGCTCAGGGAGTTCGATTCCGGCGATGGGGTGCTTCCCAGAGGCGAGGGATAGGTGGGGGAGCATGAGGGACACGAGGGCTACCTTTGGATGGGCTCGGTTGACGCTGGGGTGGCTAGAGGAAGGCCGACGATGGTGACAGTAACTTGCCAATGGTGGCAGTGGTGCTCCGGCGAGCTCCGGTGAGCGGGGTCGATGGGGAACAGGTGGAGGAGCTTCAAGGGGCTGGGGGCAAGCGATTTTGGGGGTCAGCTCGAGAGAAGAGAGACCGGAGGGGCGAGCTCAGTGTGGGGTGGTTGAGCAGCAACAATGGAGGGCAACGGTGGTTTCTGGTAGTACGACCGTGAGCTAGAACCGGCCTTTTATAGTCCGTAGAGATAGAGGAGAGTGGAAAGGGCGCAATGCCGCGGTCCTGGGTGGCTGCGTTGACGCGGTGGGCGGCGAGCAAAAGTGCCGGCGAGATCGGGCGGCAATGGTAGTGCCACAGGTAACGTGGCACTCGGCGAGGGAGCCAGCAAGAAGAGCTAGAGCGGCGCTCGGGTTGGGGTCGACGCGTGGAGCAGCTAGGAGCTGGAGGTGGCGCCGGGGAGCGGCCGAGGCTCAGCACATGGCCGGGGAAGCGGCGCTAACACCGGCGGCAGAGGAGCAGCGGGCAAAGCAGAGGGGGTGCCAGAGGAGGAAGAAGAGAGGAGGGGGTCCGAGGGGCTTCGTTGGAAAAAGCAAAAACCTCAGGGACTTCATTGTAAACGGAAATTTCCCACTGATCCAAAGCTCTGATGAGAAAATGGTCAAAATAAAGGTTGTAGAACTTTTCAAATCCTATAACTTTGCTTTAGGTCTCAAGTTCAGAAACCTAAAGCACACTATGTTATTTTACCATTTTTCTCTCAACTTAAAAATTACATAAGTTTTGGTCCTAATGGTATAAATCTTATGAACTTTTGGGCTTATTTGCAAGCATTTAAGGCTGGTAATGATTACTTTTACCTTTTTCACTTTGATCCTTGGTAATTTTTAGATATTACTTTCATACTTCAACTAATTTACATAAAAGGACTTGTATTTTCATAAATTATATAAACATCCTTATTTTGAAATTACCTCCCATCCAAAAACATTTTGCAAAAACAACCCTAGGTTTCCTGTAATTATAAAAAAATACCCTTTTATGTGCATTTAAATTTTTAAAAGCTTTACTTAAACACACATAAGCTTTATACTAACAAGCACATACTTCACACTAACAAACAATGTGCCTAATTTACAAGGACTAGAACTGTCACAAGGCATTCAATACAAGCACATATTTCAGTACATCAACATAACAAACAAGGCAAGCAGGTCAATCAAAGATGTCATGATGTATGCACGTTCTACACGTCCTCACAAACAAAAATAACTGCCAAGTAATCTTGGTCTTACGTGGTTAAGTACGGTGGCATCATATAAATACGTCTCTCCCTATAATAGCTAGTCGATAATCCTAACCGTTCAGAACCCATCGAATCGTGGTTAGCATTCCTGCAGAAAACATAATATGTATATACTGAACCTTTCATGCCAGCATGTCATGAAAGCGTCCCCAATCATTACTGTTCACTATAGAAACAGCATCTGTACAATTACCGCCGTACAGACAACGTTAACATACGTCGTCGAAACAACGTATTCACGGGGGTACCGCAAAATGCGGGGGTGTCGCTGTTCATACCCCATACCTAACTATATACTCCCAATATAGTCAACTAAAGTTGGTATATTAGCAGCATCTCAAGTAGGCCACTGCTTGAGAAACAGCGTTCGGTTCGCATCACCGACGGGAAGGCCAAGCTCCCTCAGTTGGCTGAGGATCCTTACCTTCTTACCTCACCATCGAAGATGTCGTTACAGAAAGTAAAGTTGGATTGTGCATGAATTTAAGTTTTGACAAAAAGTAATGCTGGTAGTTAGGATTATATATATATATTATAGCCACCTCTATTTCCCTTATAAGCATTACCCTAGGGCTTTACGTACTAAGTGCAATCCTTAACGAAACCAACGCAGCTTTGCCAAATATTTTGTTGGTCAAACTTTTATACTGAAAGCATTTTTAAGGTAAAATGTATCTCCAGAGTAACCTTATAGCTCTGATACCAGCTGTGGCAGTACCAACCTGAATTATACCAGCTCAAGTACGTGAGTCCATTCCTGAGGGCTCCAACGTGCTTCAAACGGTATAATCTCTTGGCCTGTCGGGTAACGTCCCGATAAACTACTGAATACAGGATCAATAAGGTTACCTCACACGAAGGTGAGTCCAGAGATACAGTCACCATCATATTTTTACATCACAGAGAATTACGTTACTGTTATCGCCATATTTTGGACGGGCCAAAAGTGGGCTAGGGAGCAAGATGGGCCTAGGAGAAGGTTATGGCAAGTTTGCAGATCGGATCCCGTACGGGTGTTTGGGGCCAGTAAGGCCGTGTAAACTCAGATTTAGGCAGTTAGGATTCGTGTTGTGTTTGGTTAGGGTTAGTTAAAGAGAACAAGTCTACGGACTATAAATATGTACCACGAATAAACAAGAAAAAGAGATCATTCATCAACAACTCACGGCGCATCGCCTCCCCTGTCACAGGGTTTTTCATCAGGTAAGTGCCATGCGGCCCTGATCACGCTCTGCGTGATCAGGGGCGTGTTGCCCTTGCTTGTTTGTTTCATATGTTGCTCGTTCTGAAGCCTTGTAGATGGCGAGTAGCATTAGTTATCATAGCGCGCATAGAGTAATGCTATTTTATTTGTATCGTGATCATGCTCTATACATTATTCTTGCGCGCTCCACGATCATTGTGTCTGATCATGGATGCAATGGCTGGGCCTTGTTTTGTTTATATTGATAGATCCGATATGTTATGGCTAGTTTCTATTTATTAGGGATTTAGTTCAATATATGCACGATTAGGCCTTGCAAACGAGTTGAAAGTTACGGCAGTATGTTAGTATCGGATCTTAGCTTGAGTAGAGGTTTCCTTAGGAATCGGCTTTTTAGCTGCTTTTAGGATCTCTGTTTAGGTTGTTTATTTCGATGCTTTGCATATTCGTTAGGCTCAATCACGTGTAGGATGTTCCGATCGTGTAGTGAGGGCTTAGTTATCGTAGATTGGATTAGATTGATATCTATAGAGCAAGTTTTATCTTATTATTATATACATTCGTTATCTGTCCCGAAGATCCGGTCCGGTATTGATGCAATCGGCTCTTTATAGCTGATACCGGGGAGGAGCGATGAGCCGATCACGGCTCGGACTAATCTTTGCAAGTGTCTGTGCTTACAGGAATCTCACGAATCACACCTTCCTGATCGGGTGCAGGATCAGGTGGCACGCCTAGCAACTCCAAGCCAGGGTGCGCGCCAGATCGCTGGGCCGTTGACCGAGGGACCGGGGCCCACCAGCCGTCCCGGAAGCCTCCCGGCTCCTCGTGTTGCCTGTCGTTGCTCGCCGGTGGGTTTCGACCGACAACAGTTACAAGAGTTTCCAACATTAGTGCAAAGTTTCAAATTTAGAGAAAACATTACAAACTGTTAAAGTTATGGTTTCTAGCAGCGGAAAACATACGCGATGATTCACAACACGCCGTCAAGATGGATGTCATGCTAAGCCCAGGCACGACATCACTCGGTATCATCAGTATTGGCCGGGGACGGATCCCATTCCACGGACCAATCTTCTGGAAGAGCACAGGGCCAAGGCAGGGAAAAGAGTAGGGTCTGCAAAGGCTTTACCTGCAAAACATATAACTAGCAAGGCTGAATATACTAATACTCAGCAAGGCTTACCCGGGATTGGGTATACTTTAGCCCATAACTAGACTCATGAAAGCTTGAAATGGCTCTGGGTTTATTTCCAGCTGAAAAGCAACAAAGAGTATAACCTACTTTCAAGTTTTAGCTTTCAGATTCTAGCTTAATTAGCCATTCTAGGTAAGCACCTACACTAAACAAGCAAGATAGAGATTATCATCCATCAAGTTTATTCCACCAACCATTACACTTTTTACTCGATGTGGCAAAAGGGATAAGCAGTCTCAATCCTCGTGAGAGGCGGACGATCCAAATCGAATTTAACCTTGCAAGGTAAACCTAACACACACACTTGGAATACCAACAGGGTGTTCCGAAGCAACCGTTTCCCTCATATTCCGGGTTATGGATCGGGGCCACCACAAGCGACTGCAGGACTGTACGCACATCACTCGTGTAGGACATACGTCTGTAGCGCGACTACAAAACCTGTATTCCTGTCTGCCATGCAGAACGTACTCCCACACGTCAGTGCGTGTAAACATAAAATAAAAGTCGAGTGGTGGAGACGCGTCCATTTGCCGGGCCAATCGGGTACTAGGCTTACCGCTTACCATATTTCGCGGCATGTGGCTAGTACTTTCAAACGCTTAGCCACCACTACCACACGCTGCGACCTTATCCACTTTTAACAAAATAGACAGGGTAAACCTTCAGGTCACGATACAACACATGACCCTGTCCATCATCCTTATAGTGATTGCAGAATTGTAAACAAGCAACTCCTATATCGCGCGAGTGACAGGAAATCACCCGACTTTTACCGGTCCTATTTAGCAGAGCAACTAAGCGATAAGGACTCGGGTACAACACATTGGATTCCTATGATATCATGCAACTAGGATGTCATTGCAACTCCTAGACGTAATGCAAGATATATAATGTATAAGATTGCGTAATGTAGTAATTTGAAATACTGGGTTATGCACCGGGGCTTGCCTTTACTGGTGCGACTGAAGTCAGAAATGTCAATATCTTCCGAACTTTGGTTCGGGGCTTCAGTTAATCCCTTGGTGACATTCACTCGGTCTTCAGAAACATCCGCCGTAGACTTCTGGAAGATCTCGTAGTTGCCGTTTGCAGAAGTAGTCGTATCTACATGCAATGCAATATTTCATTCAAAGTGTGCACATAAAACTACCTTACTTCACAATACAGTTGCAATCCAGCACTCATTTAACATATTATTCACATAACAACCAAAAAGATCTGAACTAAACCTAGATAGAGTTTTAGGTGGACAACCAATTAGAATCGGCTGCTCGTTGAACATTACAGCAGAGCCGATTGGAAACAACAGAGGTTTATCCTAGATAACTAGGTGTGGTTGTATCGGCTCGATTACGTTAGCACAACATTTGAGTGACGTACAGCCGATGGGAGTGTGATTGAGGGTATGTGACCGATAGGTATATAGCCGATCTCTCAGTTGATAAATCGGCTGATAGAAGTGTGTGGATATGGATGGGGAAACTAAGGATTGATCGGCCGTGTTTGACCGACATGGAAAAGCAACCAAAATCGGCTTGGGGTCGGCCGATGGCAAGAACCCTAAGATTGTGTATACACCTTTGATACATCAACTACGTGCAGTCGATGTAGGACAGAACAAAAGAATTATATCGGCAGTAGCCGATATTAGAAGGGTAACAACCGGATCAACTAACCAGCCGATGGTAGGAACCTATCAAAAGAAAAGCATCGGTTGATAGTTGTTACACAGAAACATCATAGCTTAAGGAAACGGATGCTTAGCGGCTGAACCAAAAGTTGATGTTGAAATGCAGCTGCAAAGATGTATAAGTTAAACAACAGATGCGCATGAATTAACAAAGATCTTTATACGAAGAGAATTTTACGGGAACGGCAATCAAGACAAGGATAATGTCTTGACGGCAAGGATATGAGCACTAGGGTGATAGGATTAACTAACTGTCACACTTCTCCATTTAAAACATACATCCTATGATTAACCCTTTAACTACAACACATGCATACCACTTAAGGTACAAATAAAGCATTCATTTCCTAGTATTTAACCTAGATCACAAATCAAAGACTTTCACTCAAGATTACAACATAAAACTTGTAGGGTTTGACTTAGGATTTCAAACAAAACTGATTTTACCTTTTTATGAACTTCCTACGAAAATCTATGAAATGTAGAAGTTCACTGATTTGATATACAGAAGACTCTGGAAAACTTACAAAAAAACACCCTAGAACTTTCTAAAATGAAGCAATCAAGTCCCTGGTCGGGAAAACAGATAACAGGAAGATAACGACGATATTCCGGCAAAAGAGTCGCCGGCATTAAGAAGATTCAGTGAATTAGGGCAAACCTTGGGTTAGCCTTGGTTATGAAGGAGAACACGAGGAAAGTAAATTCCCGCGGTGAATAGGATTGGCGATGATGAGATGAGCTCGACGATGACGAGATTCCGTGGTTGACGAAGAAGCTTGCCGGGGATTGCAGTGGGTAGAGAATGGCCGAAGAAGTAGTCTCTGCAGTGACTTGTGGTCTTGCTCGGCGATTGACGAGGAAAAGGTGCTGCTGGATGCCGTGAATTCATGGGAGAAGCCGATAGGGCCGGATTGGTTCACTATACCATCTCTTCCGCGAACCTCAGGGTTTTCCGGTTCACGGGCTGAGTCTTCTCTGCTCACGCATATGCACTGCAGAAACACATCCGGTATGCCTGTGCAGTCACTTGCAGGGCCGCCGTACCTGGCTGCAGCTCCTGTGCGTCACTCTCGCTTGCACAAGGTGTAGCTCTGTCTCCCTTTTCTGCTAGCTGCGATGCCATCCGAATCGGCCTACCACTGCCACGGGCAGAATGCTTCGGCTCCATACTTGCGGATGCGCTAGTCCAATTCAGTCCGGACCTCCGCCTTCGTTTAGCCGTGCCACACTCGCCCCTTCTGCCTCCGCGAGAACCAAAGCCCGCTCACACCGGGGCTATCTCCATATCTTCCGCGAGCAGTCCGCAGTGCCGCTTGATCTCATTCGCTGCTTTCCCTTTAACGGCCTCCGACGTCCTCCACGCGCGACTCTACTGCTCCCTGGGTGGGTCCGCCTGCAGCCGCCGCATTACAACTCCTCTCGCGTCGCGCGCGACCTCCCTGCACATCGTCGCCCTGCACGCTGTGCAGCTGCTCCTCCGCTTCCAGCTGCCGAACCTGTGTTCGCCCGGCCTTGCCGCATCACTTCCGCACTCGCACAGGCGTGTTCGCGCCACCTGGGCCTACTCCTACCCGGCCGAGCCACTCGCGCGCGTGCCAACCGCGCCTCCAGCGCCCTCCGCGCACGCTCCGCTCAACACTTGTCCACACCGCCAACTTCCGTACGCCATCGCGTGCACGCTCGCGCCACCCGCTCGGCCTCGCTCACGTTCGCTCCTGCACTGCCCGTGAACCGCCTCAGTGTCCGCTCACCGCGTGCTGCTTCATCTGCGCGCCCACAACACCAGCTTTCACTTCTGCCCGCGCCGCTCCCGAGCCGCCGCGGTGCCGCACGCGCCTAGCCCGCATCGCCTGCTCCTGCTCAAGCCTGCACTGCTCCTGTTTCCAGCGCCTGCCTCCGCTCACTCCAACGCCCGCCACCCTGCGCTGCCCGCATGCCTGGATGCAGCCGCTCAGGCCCCTGCGCCAGCCGCCGCCAGCACCTGCTGCCGTGCGCACCTCACCGGCGCGCCCACGGGCCAGCGCCGCGCGCCGCTCGCCCCGCCTGGGCCGCGCCGCCTGGGCCCGCTCGCCCACCTGCACCAGCCGCTCTCCGCCTGCGTGCCTCCCGCGATGCCCGCCGGCTGAGCCGCGCCGCCAGCGCTCGCACGCGCGCGCCCCTGGGCCGCTGCCCCGCCTGCGCCTGAGGCCCGCGCCTGGCTCAGCGCCGAACCGTGGCGCCCGCTCCCCCCACGGCCGCCCACGCACCTGGGCTGCGCCCCTCCGCCCGCCTAGTGAGCCGGCCGAACACCTGCCGCCCGTGCTCTGGCCGCACTGCCGTGAGCTGCTACTGCCTGCTTGTACTGAGGACAGAAGGGAAATAGGAAGAGATGGAGATGACGCTGGTGGGGGAAAAAGGTTGGGTGCCAGAGAAGATAAGGCAGAAGAGGGAAAGAATAGAGGAGAAAGGGAAAACAAATTTCCCAAGGACTTATACGCGATTTCAGAAAACTGCAGGGGCTCGTTTGTAAAGCAAAATTTCCCGTTGATTTAAAACCCTAATGAAGAAATGCCCAAAACGAAAGTTGGAGAGTTTTTCAAACTCTACAACATTGCTTTAGGGCTCAGTTTCAAAAACTCAAAATTTATATTTTTACACATGAAGTTTTGAGCAAAAGTTGGATTTGAATTGCTTTTGTCCTAAAGAATGAAATTTTATAAAATCTAGGACCTAAATGCAAGCATTTATGACACGTCATGATGACGGGATAGACTCGTCATAATGATTGGATAGACGTGTCATGATGACTTGCACTTCTACACTTTTGCCTTGAGTAAATTTTGAAAGTTACTTTTGTAAATCAAATACTTACACAAAAGGACTTATACTTTTATAAAATTACATAAACACCCTTATTTTCACCATTTTACCCAAAATTTTTACACACTCAACACACACATTTCAAATTAACTTTTGAATAAATATATATTTTTACAAGACATAAAGTAAGAAAAACATATTTCACTTATTTTGAGATTACCTCCCATCTAAATACATTTTGCAAAAACAACCCTAGGTTTTTCTGTAATTACAAAAGTTACCCTTTTTATTTGTACTTTTAAATTTTCAAAAGTTTCACATAAACACACATAAGCTTTATACAAACAAACACATATTTCACACTAACAATTTATGTGCCTAGCTTACAAGCACATGAACTGTCACACGCATTCCTTGAACTGATTCTTGATTCAGTTGTAATAAAGATATTCATTTATAATTTATACGCTTTTTATTTCGAGATACGTGTTGTGATATCTTGATCATTCTGTTGTATATATGCATGACTTCATCCTGGCGCATATATGATTGCTCGATTTATGTTCTTATAAATCTGGTGTGACAGGGGCAAAGGATATTTATTTTTGATAGTCACCGCATTGAGAGGATGATAATCTACACATAGCCTTAGGCTATTGTCTTTCTTCGTCACGAATAGAGCTGGACAACCCCATGGTGAAGCACTTGGACAAATAAAACCCTTATCAAGGAGGTCTTGGAGTTGGATTTTTAACTCGGCTAGCTCATTGGGTGGCATACACGATAGGGTCTCTTAGAGATGCGGGCAGTGCCAGGTTGGAGTTCTATGATAAACTCAATATCTTGGTCTGGGGGCATTCCAGGCAAATCGTCTGGAAAGACATCTGGGTATTCACAAATGATAGGGATATCCTTTAACTTGATCCTTGTTATAGCATAGGTGCAAGAATTGATGTACTCCTATTTTGGAAGATAAAGAATGGTAGGTTCGTGCTCAGGTGAATCTATCTCCACAGTTCGGGAGGAGATATCTAATGACACTTGGTGCTGGGTCATCCAATTCATACCTAAGAGGACATCCATTCCTTCTAGGTCCAATAACAGTAAATCTATCCTCATCAGAGCATAGGTGCAAGAATTGATGTACTCCTATTTTGGAAGATAAAGAATGGTAGGTTCGTGCTCAGGTGAATCTATCTCCACAGTTCGGGAGGAGATATCTAATGACACTTGGTGCTGGGTCATCCAATTCATACCTAAGAGGACATCCATTCCTTCTAGGTCCAATAACAGTAAATCTATCCTCATCAGATTTCTACCCATTTGAATTGGCACGCTTCTACAAACTTGGTTTGAGGAAATTTTACCGCCAGGAGTTGCTATCATATAGGCCCCATTAGTAGGATAAAGATTCAGGCTTAATTTAGTCCCACATTTTATACTGATAAAACTATGGGTGGCACTAGAGTCAAAAAGAATAATCACGGGTTGATGGTTGATAGAGAAAGTACCCGTCATTATTGGTGTCCCCTCGGGGAGTTCGGAGAGAGGTGAGATTCACCCTTCCCTGGCGGACTTGGACCACTTGCTTCTTGCCCTTGCCCTTGCTGATTGGGTTGGATGTTTGCCCTTGGAAGGATCTTCTAGGTTGAGGGCAATCCTTGATGAAGTAGGACGGGCTGCCGGAGTTGAAACAACGATAGTTGTTGTTTCCTTGGTTGGCTGGCGGAAAGCTCGGTCGCGGACCCTGCTGTTGTTGCTGCTGGGGTTGGGGTGTGGGTGGCCGATTAAATCGTGCCTGCTGGGGTGGTCTGGCTACCCATCTGCCAGGCAAGTTGCTTCGAGGCGGTGCTCGGGTAGTGGTGTTCTGGACCAACCGATACCTTGACGGTTGCGCTATTGGGGGTCCAGTGGGTGTCTTCCGCTTCTTTTCTGCCCGGTGGGCTGAGATGCAGTCCTCTTGGGTCATGGCTATATTGACCAGCTCATTGAAATTGTCAGCCTTTACCAAATTCAACCGTTCCTTAAGTTTGGTGTTCAGGCCTCGACGGAAGCGGTCTCGTTTGCGGGCGTCTGTGTCTACATGATAACCCGCGTACTGGCACAAGTGGTTGAAGACCTGTGCATATTGCATGACGGTGCGGGTTCCCTGAGTTAGATTCAGAAATTCATTGAGCTTTCGCTCAATGAGTCCTTCGGGGATGTGGTGCGCTCGAAAAGCGGTTCGAAATTTGTCCCAGGTGACGATATGACCGGCAGGCTGCATGGCATGATAGTGATCCCACCCGATGCAGGCAGTGCCACGGTGTTGTTGGGCTGCAAAGAGCGCCTTGTTCTCATCTGAACATGGAACAGTGGAGGCTGGGTACTAAGGAAGTCTTGATAACTGGCCGATGGGGGTTCATCTCGGCCTCGGGATTGGTGATGATATTGGCCCATTTGAGCCTGCACAAGCTGGTTGAGGAGTTCAATTTGTTGGGTGTAACACCCTAATGTAATTTTCCCTAATTTTAATGAATTTATTTGAGCTTAAATAAATTTTCTAGGTCTTTCTCTAATTTACCTTGCATTTAAAGTAATTTTAAAATGCAAGTAATTAAAATTTATTATAGGATCAACATGTTTGTGCATTCATGCTGGAGCATTATTTTTCTTGTGTTGAGTTTAGAGGGTTTGAGATCAAATTTATTTGAATTCAAATAGGTTTGTTTGAATAGTTTGAGTGTAGGAAAGAAAAAGAAAAGAAGAAGAAGAGGAGAAGGGAACAGCAGCCCAGCAGCCCAAACCCCCTCTTTCTTCCCCTTCGGGCCCCCTTTCCTTCCCCTCCCCCGCATGGGCCATGGCCGGCCCATTCCTTTTCTCAGCCCGGCCACCCCACACGCTCCCTCCTCTCTCTCCTCGCTGCCACCCCGGGCCCGCTTGTCGGCGCCAGCCTCCCCGCTCGCGCGCCGCTCTCGCCTCTCTCCCTTTCTCTCTCTGCCAGGTCGGCCCCGCGCGTCAGCGCCCCTTTCCCTCTTCCCCTTTCTTCTCCGGCGCAACGGCCCCGAGATCTCCGGCGAGCTCCCTCGCCCCGGGCCCGCACGCCAGTGTGGCTCCGCCGCCCTACAAAGAGCAGCCCCAACCCATCTGAACCCTAACCCTAGCCCTGCATCACCCGAAGATCTCCAGCGCCGCCGCCCCTTTTCTTCCTCTGCTCTGGTCACCTCGGCCTCACCGTGGTCAGGCCGCTCTGCCACGCTCCAGGCCACCACAGCCCCCGCAAAAGCTCCGCCTCGTCCCCTAGAAGCCTCCCGAGCCGTGCATTGGAGCTCTAGACCCCAGCATCACCGGAATCGAGCCACGACGTCGCCGCCGGTGATCTACTCCGCCGCCCCAATTCTTCGCCGTTGTTGCATTCTGGGCCCTCTTAACCCCTTGATCACCTGCGCAGGAGCTTCCCGAAGCGACCCAGGGTGATCAGAACCCCCGAGCCCCTCTACTGCCGCCTGCCCGCGAGCGCCACCCTGCTTCCTCTGCCGGCCACCGTCGACGTCCACCCTGCACCGCAGCTCCGACCTCCATAGCCCTTGGTAAGCTTCGCCTCCTTCCCCTGGTCCTTTTGCACCAGAAGTCGTAGCCTTTAGCTACCCGTAGCGCCCGGAACGCCGCTCGCCGGCGATGTCCGCTGCCCCGAGCCGCCCTCACCGTCGTTCTGCCCTAGCCGTGCCCAAATCCACCACCACAATTGCCCAGATGGATTACACATGCCGCCAGCATCCTCCAGGGCCTGACCTCGTTCCAAATGGAGCCCAGACGGTCACGTTTGCCCAACGCCAGCGAAGCGCCGCCGCGGGAGCCGAGCTCCGGCGACCCAGCGCCGCCACCTCGCGTCCCTTTGTCCCGGGCCGTTCGATCCGCTACTGACGCCTAGGATTAGATTGGGAACTCGTTGATCTGGACCGTGTGATCGAGATCCGAGCGTCTGAGTTCGCGCGTACCGGTTCGGGGTCATTTTAAATCCCGGTCGTCCATCCTTGATCTGGCGCGTGGGATTGGTTTTCCGTTATGTTAGGCTCTGGCGCGTTAGATCCCGATCGGATGGATGAGAATCAAGCGTACCCCTTCGCGAGATGGATCTAATCTGGGCCGTTGGGATTAGATCTGACGATCCAGATTAAAGGGTACCGCTTCAGCCCGCTTCTTTTGCTAAAGAGCCCCCGGCTTTTCCTGGAATCAACCCGCGGTCTACCTTAGTTCAAAAGTATTTGCAGATAAGCCCTATTTTATTCGTTTAGTCCCCTGAGCTCTTTGGATTTTGAACCCGCCGTCCAGCCTTAAGGTTTTCATGTGCTAGCCCCTGTGTCTACCCTTTAATTGCGTTTAGGTCCCTGGTTTTGTCCAGAACCCCCCTGTGGCCCAGTTTTTCTCGCAGATAGGTCCCTGGATCTTGTTTCAAGCGTAGATTTCGTGTCTTAGCTCCGTTTTAGGTGTTCTTTATGTCCACGCGATCGTTGTAATGCGTAGAATAGTTCTAGGCTAGTTTTGTGTGCTGTTCTATTGTATTGGTGTACTGTTTTCTCATAGTTTGCTATTGTTTGTGCATGTGTGTATGTCTGGACCATGCTTGATGATCGTAAGTAGACGCGGAGCCTTTGGACCAGTACCAGGAGCCACCATCTTCTGAAGCTTTTGAGCAGCAGCAGGAGAACTTTGAGGAAGGCAAGTATAACATGAATATCCTATCACTTTTAATACAATTTCATACTCCATTTTAATACTGTATGCCCATAAGGATTTCCTAGCCACTTTTATCCTGTATATTATACCTTGGGTTGCATTTTGGTTAGTTGTTCTAGGTTGCTGCGCTATAACACACTTGGTCCTTTTTAATTAAATTTGATTAATGGTATATGCAACTTGATTCTGAGAGTGGCCCTCTGTGCTGTGTGCTTGAGCGGCTCACGTCTCCTTAAAAGATGTTTTGTTAGAAACATGGTTTAGGGGGCCAGCACGGTGCTTAGTGCTTGGTTGGCCACTCTCCATAAGGACCGGTTCATAGAGCGACAACCTGGGACAACCGCGCAACCACAAGACTGGAATGGGACGGTCTTCACTTACTAATTAGGTCGTGTTGGTTCGGGAGTAACTTACCTGCGTGGGCAAGAGGGGTGGTAGGCTTCAATGGTTCCTGCTCCTCCGGCTTGGTCTGTGCTGTGTGTCTTGTACCCCCGGAGGTGGGCCCCATCGTCGCTGATCCAGAATCCTTAGCGGTTACACCTTACCAACGTGATCCTTTATAACGGTCTCGTAGTGTGCTTGCTAGCCATCTCACCTAAGGAAGTGTGATGAATAACTAGCGTAGCTCACAACTTGTAGGTAAAGTTGTGCAACCTCTCGAGAGTGTAAAACTGATATATCAGCTATGCTCACAGTCATGAGCAGCCCAGATCCTCCTTTTGATTAGTGGGATTATCAACCTTTGATTAGGGAGATTCCCCGGGGTGGTTTTGGTTTGGATGGTTCTTAGTAGTTATTAATTAATACTGATTAATTTCTTACACAACTTGGGTTATGGTAATTCATCCACTTATAGTAAATAGTTTTAATAAAAATTGCTAAGACTAAAAGCTAATGCAGTTGAGTCAGCTAGCCTAGAGCCTCATAGTTATGTTATACTTGTTGAGTACTAGTTTGTACTCACACTTGCCTCTCTACTCTTCTATTCTATTTCGGATATCTTCGACTACTGCTCAGTGCCCGGCAACGTGGAGGACTACGTCAGCGGCTTCGACGACTTCTAGGCGTTTGTCTCCCAGTCGACGTCCCTGTGGCGCCCTACTCTTCATGTATTTCTTTTACGCTTCCGCAACTCTTGAACCGATTCTTGATTCGGTTGTAATAAAATAATTCATTTGCGATGTATTTACGATTTATATTAATGTATTCGTGATACGTGTTGTGATATCTTGATGATTCTGTTGTATATATGCGTGACTTGATCCTGGCGCATATATGATTGCTCGATTTATGTTCTTTATAAATCGGGTGTGACAGGATTGGTATCAGAGCCGTGTCGACTGTAGGATGAAGCCTAGATAGAAATGGTCAAGTTTAGGGATTTCCTTTCGCTTGCTCTGCTTCCGCAAAACCCAAACATTCATTTCTACTTCTATTCCTTGAGTTCTAAACCTCGAGTTTGCTAATCCTCCCTGCATTTTCCGAGGGTTAGTTTGATATATCTCGTAGACGTTGGCCTGAATTCGTTTAACCCTATAAGTTTAAGCTATCCCAATAAAAATACGCTAGAACGAGGGTGTTAGTCGAGTAGTGTGATAAACTCGACTAAGTTGTGAATATTGAATGTTTGTTATTGTGCCAATGTTTGATTTGGATTTTTGGTTGATTGCATAGTTAGAAGCAAGACTTGTTCATGCAAAACGACCTTAATATGAACCTGAATTAAATAATCAAAAGCTGAGTTAGAATGTTGGGGGTAAAACCTATATTCCTTTCTCTCTGTCATATTTTTCCGAAGTTTCATTTCCGCAGCTGCGCAATATCTTCTTCTCATAAATTTCGTTTGTTGCAATCAGATGGTGAACACCAGGCGCACCGGTTCCGGTTCTGACCAGCAGGAGCAGAACAGTCAGGGTACTGGTCAACCGCTGTCGATGCCGCCACCACTGACCCCGGAGCAGTTCTTCCAGCTCCAGATGCAGATGATGGCAACCCTGAACAACACCGTTCAGGCTCTGCAGCAGATCCACGCCCAGCCACCGCCTCCACCGCCGCCTCAGCCTTGTGATCGGTGTGCGGATTTCCTGAGAGGTCACCCTCCGACCTTCTCTCACGCCACGGACCCACTCCAAGCTGATGATTGGCTTCGCTCGGTGGAGCGCCAGTTGGTTGTTGCTCAGTGCGACGACCATGAGTGAGTCCTTTATGCCGCAGGTCAGCTGTGAGGCTCAGCTCTTGACTGGTGGGAGTCCTACCCGGCTCAGGACCGCGACTCTCTCACTTGGGTCCAATTCCGTTAGTGCTTCAGGAGCCACCACATTCCCGAGGGGATTATAAAGATGAAGCAGAAGGAGTTCCGCGCCCTTAAGCACGTAAAATTGAAGGGAATTCTCTGCAATTTCTTTTGAGCTTCGATCTATCCTTGATCTCTTCCGTAAGCCTGACATGTTGAGCAATTTCTATCCTTGTTGTCTGTGTTGTTGTTTCAGGGACCTATGACGGTGACGGAGTACCGTGACCGTTTCCTTCAGCTGGCCCGCTATGCCCCTGCTGATGTCGCTCGTGATAGCGATAAGCAGGAGTATTTCAAGGAGGGACTGCATGATCACATCCAGTATGCGCTGCTGAACCACCGTTTCGACAACTTCAACCAACTGGTTGATGCTGCCCTCAACACCGAGCGTAAGCGCCGGGAGATTGAGGATAAGAAGAGGAAGATGGCTCCATCCTCTTCGGGCAGCAATACTCGTCCCCAATATCAGCATCCACAACAGCAGCAGCAGAGGCCGCCCCAGCAGTACCAGCAGCGGCAGCAGTTTCCTCCTCGTCCTCAGCAGCAGACAGGGCAGGGTCAGAGGCTTCCAGTGCCTCCGGCTCCACCAGCTCAGAGGCAGGGAGTGCCCACTCCTCCTGGGCAGCAGGCCGCTGCACTTCCACGGGCGTGCTATCACTGCGGCGAGCCAGGGCACTACGCCAACGTCTGTCCCCAGAAGGCGCAGGCAGGACAGCAGGGGCGTGCAGCACCGCCCAAGGCCCCAGCTCAGGGCAGGGTGAACCACGTGACGGCCGAGTCAGTGGCCGAGGCTCCCAACGTGGTTATTGGTATGTTCATGGTCAATACCCACCCTGCTACAGTGCTTTTCGATACTGGTGCTACGCATTCTTTCATCACCCAGTCTTTTGTTGAGCATCATGGTATTCATACTAGCACGTTAAAGAGGGGCATGTTAGTATCTTCACCGGGAGGGCAGTTGAGGTCTCATATCTTCTGTCCCAGAGTCAGTATTGTCATAAGGGGGTAGAGTTCAGTGCTAATCTGATGGTGCTAGACACCAAGGGTATTGATGTGATCCTCGGGATGGAGACTCTTGCTAAGTGGGGAGTCCGGATAGATTGTGCTCAGAGGACGGTTCCTCTGTCAGCACCGGATGGTCAGGAGGTTACTGTTGGTGCCGCAGAGCCTTCTGGATTTCTTCATCAGATGGAGGCTAGACCCATGGATGGTATTCGCGTGGTGTCAGAATTCCCGGATGTTTTTCCGGATGATTTGCCAGGTATGCCGCCTGATTGCGACATTGAGTTTTCTATTGATCTCTTGCCTGGCACAGCTCCTATTGCTAAGCGGCCCTATCGTATGGCTCCCGTTGAGCATGAGGAAGTTAAGAAGACTGTCGACGAGTTGCTAGCTAAGGGTTATATCTGTCGCAGTTTCTCTCCTTGGGCTTTCCCTGTATTGCTTGTAGAGAAGAAGGATGGCGCGAAGAGAATGTGCATCGATTATCGGGATCTGAATGCAGTCACCATCAAGAACAAGCATCCATTGCCGCGTATTGAGGATCTCTTCGACTAGCTTCAGGGTGCTTGTGTATTCTTGAAGATTGATCTGCGTTCGGGTTATCACCAGCTGAAGATTCATCCTGAGGATATTCAGAAGACGGCATTCACCTGCAAGTATGGGCTATACGAGTATACGGTCATGTCTTTTGGCTTGACTAATGCTCCGGCTTTCTTCATGCATCTGATGAACAAGGTTTTCATGGATTATCTGGATACCTTTGTGGTGATATTCATTGATGATATCCTGATATATTCCAAGTCAGAAGCAGAGCATGAGAAGCATCTGAGGCTTGTGTTGCAAAGGCTTAGAGAGCACAAGCTGTATGCCAAGCTCAGCAAGTGCAAATTCTGGATTGACAAGGTTCCGTTCCTCGGTCATGTGATCTCCAAGGGAGGTATTGCTGTGGACCCTGGAAAGGTGAAGGATGTGCTTGACTGGGTGGTACCGCAGACAGTGAAGGAAGTCCGCTCTTTTCTGGGCTTAGGAGGTTATTATCGGAGGTTCATTGAGAATTTCTCCAAGATTGCAAAGCCTTTGACTTCCTTGCTGGAGAAGGGTGTGGATTTTTCTTGGACTGATGAGCGTCAGAAGGCCTTCGAGGAGCTGAAGGAGAGGTTGACTACGGAGGACTGACTGCCAGAGGAGAGGTGATTTGGCTGAGGATAAGGCTCCGGGTCTCCATGCTCAGAATTGAGGTCTGAAACTCCCTCGATTTCCTCTGGATCTTCTTTAGCTTTGGGTGCTAGTACAGCAGAGGTACTGGTTGCTGTTGGAGTTTGTTGATTTGAGCATGAGCATCATCAACCTCAAGGATGAGGTCGTGGATTTGTTCCTGGAGAAACTCAATGATCGTGTTGCGTTGGGTGATCATGGCATCACTCTCATTGATCTGGTCTTCCCGGTGAAGAATTGTCTCCTCACGTGCGGCGATGATTTCCTCATTCTCTGTCACCAAAGCTTGAAGCTGCTCTATTTGGGTGACTTGTCGGTCAGCATTCCTGAAGTGACCTTGCGCGATACTGGTCAACTGACCCATACCGCGGTGTAGCAGAAGTTGATAGTGATGCTCAACATTCATGAACCTAATAGTACCTCGAAGCGTTTCTTCCATTGAGCTCCCCAACCTGTGACTATCTGGGACTACCCTAAGATTCCACTCAGGATCGCTGGAACCTATTGCAGGGAGTAGACCAATATGCTGTCCTGCAACATCCATTGGGTGCTGGTTGCAGAACAGGTAAATGGCTTCGAGGGCTGCTGTCTCAATAGTGTCGGCTAAACGATAGCCCACCACATCGACTTCGATGGGCTGCCATTGGGAGCGGAAGGGATGTTGAGGAATAGTCATTCTGACTCGATATCGACGAACACCTTCTTCCTGATATTCCACTCCATCATATTGTGGGGGCTCGGTGTAAAAGAACAATCTTAGTGATTCCCAGAGAAGATGAGGAAAACCCTCCCAGTGCAGGGCATTAGTGTGGAGATGCCCTGCGGGATCCCAGAAGACGTTGGAAGGGGCTGCCATCTGCAACAAGAATGCAAATGGTGAGATTCATTTACCCTGCTGAGAACTCACCAGGTAAATGGAACAAGACAATCGATGCTTAAGGTAATCAACTAAAGCTACCACAGAAATCCTATCACAACCATACTAAGGATTAACAATACTTTACCTGTTCTTAAAGAATAATAAATTTAAACATTCATTTGTTTAATGATGAATTACGCATGCATGTACTATTCGATCTCACAGCCAAAAACAACTGCCGAATATCTTCGGACTTACGTGGTTAATTTTGGTGGCAAAACACATACGACTCTCACTAATAACTAGTCGATAAGTCCTATCCGTCCTAACCTCTTTATCGTGGTTAGTGTACCTGCAGAAGACCACATATATAACATGAACCTTTTATGGCAGCACGACATGAAAGCGTCCCCAAACAATACTGTTTACTATAGAAACAGCATCCGTACCATTACTGCCGTACAGACAATGTTAACATACGTCGTTAAAGCAACGTATTCACGGGGGTACCGCAAAATGCGGGGGTATGAACAGCGATCGCCATACCCTGCGCCGAACCATATACTCCCAATATAACCAACCTAAGTTGATATATTGGCAGCATCTCAAGTAGGCCACTGCTTGAGAAACAGCGTTCGGTTCGCATCACCGACGGGAAGGCTAACTCCCTAGTTAGCTGAGGATCCTTACCTTCTTACCTTACCATCGATGGTGTCGTTACAGGTAGTAAAGTTGAGTTATGCATGAATTTAAGTTTTGACAGAAAGTAGTGCTGCAAGTTAGAACTATCTATACATATATACATTAATAGCCACCTGATTACTCCCTTATAAATCCCTAGGGCTTTGCGTTCTAAGCACCATCCTTAATGAATCCAACGTATGTTGCAAATTCGTTTGTTAAATGATTTTTATCCTGAAAACATTTTTAAGAGCTGCTGCAGTTGTAAAAATAAACCTACAGCTCTGATACGAGCTGTGGCAGAACCGCCTGAATTATTCCAGCTCAAGTGCACTAGTCATCGCTAAACAGACGATGCTAACTCAATGCACTTCAAACGGAACAACTCATTGGTCTGTCGGGTCTCCGCCCGATGCAACCAAGGTTCAACAGGATCGAAGCAGGTTTACCTCGCACGAAGGCAAGTTTACAGTCGCACAACAGCTCATCAACTTTTAATTCACAGAGTAATAAACATTATTACAAACCGGTTCAAACTTAAAGTAATAAACAAACATTGTTTAAAACGACAAGCTAAACATGCTTGTCCAGTGCTCAGTGGAAGAGAAATTAACATGCGACTACACACGTCGCGAAGGTTGACACCACACTCAGCCCGAAGAATGGCATCATTCAGGAGGGTCACTGCCAGCCGGGGACGGATCCCACTCCACGGACCAACCAAACGGAATAGAAGTTGGCTATGCAGAACTATCTGTGGGGTTCTCAAAGGTCATACCTAAAAAATTCACTAGCAAGACTGAATATACTAATACTCAGCAAGGCTTACCCGGGATTAGGGTATACCTTGCCCATAACTAGACTTATGAAGGATTGAAATGGTTCTGGGCTTAATTTCAGCTGAAAAGCAACAAAGAGTATGATCTACTTTCATGTTTTAGCTTTCAGATTTTAGTCTTATTAACCATTTTAAGTAAGCACCTATTCTAGACAAACAATGTAGAGATTAACATCCATTTAGATTGTTCCATAGTGATTACTGTTCTTACTCTATGTGGTAGAAGGAATAAGCAATCTCAATCTCCGCCAGAAACGGATGATTCTGAATCGAATTTCCAAACCTTGCAAGGATAAACCTAACTCACACGCTTGGAACATCAAAAGATCGTTCCGAAGCAACTGTTTCTCTCATATTCCGGGTTATGGATCAGGGCCACCACAAACAACTGCAGGACCGTACGTACACCAATTGTGCAGGACATACGTCTGTAGCGCGACTACATGATCGTACTCCTATCTGCTATGCAGAATGCACTCCCACACGTCGGTGCGTGTCTACAACAGAAATCAAAATAATCGAGTGGTGGAGACATATCCATTTGCCAGGCCATTCAGGTACTAGGCTTACCGCTTTACCATATTTCGCGGCATGTGGCTAGTACTTTCAAACGCTTAGCCACCACTACCACACACTGCGACCTTATCAACTTTTATCAACACAGACGGGGTAACCTTCCGAGTCATGATATTGTACATGACCCCGTCCATCATCCTTATAGTGACTGCAGAATAGTAAACATTCAACTCCTAAATCGCGCGAGTGACAGGAAATCACCCGACTTCTACCGGTCCTATTAGCAGAGCATCTATGCGATAAGGACTTAGGCAGAATACATTGGTTCCTAGGATTCAATGCATCTAGGGTTCCATTTCATCTCCTAGACTTAATCCAAGATATAATATATATATATAAGTAAGAAATTGTAGTAAATTAAATACTGGGTTATGCACCGGGGCTTGCCTTCTGGAGTGGGGTTGGGGGCAGGAGTATCAAAGATTTCCGAACTTTGGTTCGGAGCTTCAGTTAGAGTCTCGGTGACGTTTATTGGATCTTCAGAAAAGCCTTGGTCTTGTTCCAGGACTAGCTCGTAGTCTCCGTCGTCGAGTGTCGTTGATTCTACATGATATGCAATGATTTAAGTGAGATGGTGCCTGAGTTATAGATTTTATTTCACAATAAAGTTGCAATCCAACCAATTAACCAATATAAACTCATGAAGCAAGGGGGGTTTGATCCCAAACTACTATTCTAACCTTGAATTTGTGTGGTTAAATTTATGTTCAATAGATAAGCTTATTGTGAATTTCTCTTAATTTTCTGTAAACAAAAACTAAAGCATTTGAATTGAATTCGAATTTCAAGTTTAAATTCAAATCTTGAGCAAACAGAATTATAAATTCTTAAAAATTTAATTATGAACTAATCATCAATATATTAGGTTATAATAAAAAGATCTAGACAAAAGAGCCTTAGGAATATGTTTAAATAAATTTAAACCTTTCCTAATTTGATTTGTATCACAGGAAAATAAGCTAGTATGCAAAAGTTATGTCTAAGATACCCTTTTACTTTAAGTTTAACATAAATCAAAAAGAATTTAGTTTCAAACCAAACTTTATTAACAAAAGTTGTAGATTCATATTTTGAGATTCTAACAAAACTGGTTTGGTAATTTTTGGAATTTTTCTACACATTCTTATGAATTTTACAAGTTGACAGCTAATACTAGCTAGGGGTCTTGCAGAGAGGTCCTCGATTTCTTGTACAGGGGACCCTAGAACAGAAAACTATATTGCAAATAGGCCCTTGACAGCCCACGACGGTGGCCGGCATGTCGGTCTGAGGCGTTCTCGCCGGTGGTGAGGGTTTGGCCGGGGAAGAGCTGGTCCTATACGACCTCCAGGACCTACTGAGGCTAGGGGTGGGTGATGTGCTCGAGGAGCAGTGGCAGAGCATGGCCAGCGACGATGAATGGTGGCGGCCGTGATGGCGTGCACACGTTCCTGGTGAGGGGCCGGCGAACAGGGACGGAGGGGGTGCGCATGAGCTTCGCGGGAGTGTGGGGATGCGTTTCCCGTACCCAATTTTGTTGGAGACGGGGCAGAAGGGGGTGATCAACGATGGGGCGGCTCGGGTTCTCACCAGCGGCGATGGCGGCACGGCGTTCCGTAGGCTGGGGTGTTGGAGGGCGGCGGGAAAGTAGTCGAGGAGCTCCTACATGACGATGTGGTGCTAACGGTGTGTTTGGCCAGGGCTAAGATGCTCTGTATGGGTGGGTCGACGGCGAGGCCGAGCGGGCGACGGAACTGGAGCTCGTTGGCACTGTGGTTCGGCTATTCCAGTGGAAGAAATTGGAATTGGTTTGCTCGGTGAGATTCGGTGGGTCGCGGTGGTGCTGTTTGTGCTTTGGATCGGAATGGGGAGTAGCGGTGGCGGCTGTTGACGGTGGCCAGGCATGGCGGCGATGGTCCGGTGAGGGGCTGAGCTCGGGAAGAGGAATTGCTGTGGACTGGAGGTGCTTGGGTGGGCAAAGAAGGTCACAGAGCAACAGCTGAGCTCATCTTAAGGCCAGGAGAGGCATTGCGCGTGCGAGCAAGAGCTGGCCACGTCGGCGGCACGCGTGGCGGCTTGGGCGGCGGCGGCGCAACGTGGGAGAAGCAGGAGCGGGCTAGCGCGAGGCCGGGAAGACGGCGGCAAGGCAGGGGAAGACGCGTGGCATGCCTCTGAGCGGCTGTTGAGCGGTGGGGCACGGCACATAGCCGGTGCAGCAGCGGTGGGGCAGCGCAGAGAAGAAACAGAGGATGGAGAGGGAAGGTAGACGAAGGGGGACTGAAATATAAATTCCAAAAAACACAAGGACTCCACTGTAATGTCCAAGTAACTTTCAAACCAGAGCTCAAATAAGGATGGGCCCAAAAGCAAAAGTTTAGGGTTTATCAAAATCTACAACTTTTCTTTAAGGTTCATTTGCAGAATAGCTAAGGATTTGAAATTAATATAAAACTTAGCAAAGTTTTTAAACTTTATACAAATTCTATTTAAAAACTACACTACATTTACATCCTATGTGTAGTTTCACCTATATTTGCGATTTAAACACAAGTTTTTGACTTTTGCCAAAATAACCTTTATGTATTTGGATTCCACTTCCCATTCTCACTCATTTAACACTAAAGGACCTTTATTAATTTATAACTATATAAATACTCTTTTTCCTTATCATTTAAATTTTTAAACACACTTTCACCATATTTTGCACACAACTTCATACTAAAATCTAAGGTGTGACAATACTAAGTACCTGAGTGTCACAATCCATTCCTTCTAGGTCCAATAACAGTAAATCTGTTTTGATCAAATTACTACCCAGCTGAATTGGTACCTTCCTATAGATTTGATTGGAAGAAATTTAACCGCCAGGAGTAACTATCATATAAGCCCCACTAGTAAGATAGAGATCCAAGCCTACTTTTGTTTCATATTTTGAACTGATAAAACTATGGGTGGCACCAGAATCAAAAAGTATAATCACGGGTTGATGGTTTATAGAGAAAGTACCCGTCATTATTGGTGCACCCTCGGGGAGTTTGGAAAGAGTGGTGAGGTTCACTCTTCCCTGGCGGACTTGTACCATCTGCTTCTTGTCCTTGCCCTTACTGTTCGGGGTGGATGTTTGCCCTTGGAGAGACCTTCGGGGTTGGTGGCAATCCTTAATGAAATAGGACGGGCTGCCGCAATTGAAACAACGATAGTTGTTGTTTCCTTGGTTGGATGGCGGAAAGCTTAGCCGTGGGCCTTGCTGCTGTTGTTGTTGGGGTTGTGGTGTTGTTGGTCGATTAAATTGGGCCTGCTGGGGTGGCCTGGCTACCCATCTGCCTGGTATATTGTTTCGAGGTGGTGCTCGGGTAGCGGTGTTCTGGACCAACCGATACCTTAGCGGTTGCGCCGTTGAGGGTCCAGTGGGTGTCTTCGGTTTCTTTTCTGCCCGGTGGGCTGATATGCAGTCTTCTTGGGTAATGGCCATATTGACCAATTCATTGAAGTTATCAGCCCTAACCAGATTCAACCGCTCCTTAAGCTTGGTATTCAGGCCTCGACGGAAATGATCACGTTTGCGGGCATCAGTGTCCGCATGATAACCCGCATACTGGCACAAGTGGTGGAAGACCTGTGCATATTGCATGACGGTGCGGGTTCCCTAAGTCAGATTCAGAAATTCATTGAGCTTTCACTCAATGAGTCCTTCAGGAATGTGGTGCGCTCTGAAAGCGGTCCGAAATTCATCTCAGGTGACAACATGACCAGCCGGCTGCATGGCATGGTAATGGTCCCATCATATGTGGGCAGTGCCGCGAAGTTGTTGGGCTGCGAAGAGTGCCTTGTTCTCATCTGAATATGGGGCAGACAACAATGCGAACTTAGACTCAATGGTGCAGAGCCATGCGTCAGTGTCAAGGGGCTCGTCTGCTTTATGGAACAGTGGGGGCTGAGTGCTGAGAAAATCTTGGTAGTTAGCCAATGGGTGTTCATCACGACCTCGGGACTCGTGATGAAATTGGCCCATCTAAGCCTGCACTAGCTGGTTGAGGAATTCTGTCTGTCGGGCCATGACCTCTGCTAGATTTGGTGGGGCTGGTGGCGGTTGCTAGGAACCGCCAACTTGGTCTGGCCAGAAACCCTCCGGGGTTCCACAGGTAGCTCCAACCATCTGAAACAAAGGAGATATCCATTATCAACCATATTCTTACTCCTATTTTCAGATGATATACTGCTAGCAGATATATAGTTCACATGTTCCATTCAACCAACTCATTTCAGATCCAAAGATATTGAACAAGATGGTAGAACTCAAGGATTAGATTACAACGCACATACTGGTTGTTCTTAACATCGTACATCATGGTGGTTCGACTACCATGGGTTAAGCTATATGTACACATGCCACATATACTACAACAAATGGCGCTAGGTCTAGGTAGGCTACTCACTACCTATGTCACAGCATTCTACACTAAGTACATCTGAAAGATCGACGATTTAGGTGAACTAAAAATCGTCAAAATCGCCTACGGAGGACTGACTGCCGGAAGAGGAGTGATTTGGCTGAGGATTGGGTTCTGGGTCTCCATGCTCAGAGTTGAGATCGGAAACTCCCTCGATTTCCTCCCGGTCTTCTTCTCCACCTTCAGGTAGTACAGGTACAGCAGGAGGTACTAGCTGCTGCTGGAGTTCGTCGATGTGAGCATGGGCATCATCAACCTCAAGGATAAGGTCATGAATTTGCTCCTGGAGGAACTCAATGATCGTGTTGAGTGATTATTGTATCACTCTCATTGATCTGATCCTCCCGGTGAAGAATGGTCTCATCTCGAGCAGCAATAATTTCCTCCTTCTCGGTAACCAAGGCTTGAAGCTCCACTATCTAAGTGACCTGTCGATCAGCATT
Organism: Panicum hallii; assembly: GCF_002211085.1. Taxonomy (NCBI): domain Eukaryota; kingdom Viridiplantae; phylum Streptophyta; class Magnoliopsida; order Poales; family Poaceae; genus Panicum; species Panicum hallii. The sequence continues at coordinate 31,863,824 of NC_038044.1, read as the reverse complement.
GCGATAATGACCTTGAGCTATGCCAATCAACTGACCCATATCGCGGCGTAGCAGGATCTGATAATAGTGCTGGACATTCATGAACCTGATGGTGCCACGGAGTGTTTCTTCGGCTGAATCTCCCAGCATATGACCATAATGGGCTATCTTGAAATTCCACTCAGGATCACTGGAATCTATTGCAGGGAATAAGCCAATAGGATGCCCGGCAACTTCCATGGGATGCTGGTTGTAGAAGATGTGAATGGCCTCCAGAGCTGCAGTCTCGATGGTGTCGACGAGATGATAACCAACCACATCGACCTCGATGGGCTGCCACTGACAACGGAAAGGGTGTTGAGGAATAGTCATATAGACTCTGCACCGGGGAACACCTTCCTCTCTATACTCCACTCCATCGTACTGGGGAGGTTCGGTGTAGAAGAATAGACTAAGGGATTCCCATAGAAGACGGGGAAAACCCTCCCAATGCAAGGCATTGGTATGGAGATGCCCTGCATGATCCTAGAAGATGTTGGAAGGAGCCGCCATCTGAAACAAGAATTCAGATGGTGAGATTTGGAAGAATACTAAAGATCCAACTAAGGCTGTCACAAGAATCTTATTAAAACCCATACTAAAGATAGGCAACACTTTACCTATCCTTAAAAGAACAACATATTCAAGCATTCATTTTGTTTATTAATGGATTATGCATGCACGTACTATTCGACCTCACAACCAAAACAACTGCCGAATATCTTCGGACTTACGTGGTTAATTTTGGTGGCATAACACATACGTCTCTCACTAATAACTAGTCGATAAGTCCTATCCGTCTTAACCTCTTAATCATGGTTAGTGTACCTGCAGAAAACCACATTCATAATATATGAACCTTTCATGGCAGCACGATATGAAAGCGTCCCCAAACAGTACTGTTCACTATAGAAACAGCATCTGTGCCATTACCGACGTATAGACAACGTTAACATACCTTATCGAAACAACGTATTCACAGGGGTACCGCAAAATGCGGGGGTATGAACAGCGATCACCATACCCTGCGCCGAACCATATACTCCCAATATATTCAACCTAAGTTGATATATTGGCAACATCTCAAGTAGGCTACTGCTTGAGAAATAGCGTTCGGTTCGCATCACCAACAGGAAAGCCAAGCTCCCTCAGTTGGCTGAGGATCCTTACCTCCTTAACTTACCATCGAAGGTGTCGTTACAGAAAGTACGAATTTAAATTTTGACAGAAAGTAGTGCTGCAAGTTAGAACTGGGCTATATATATTAGCAGCCACCTGGTAATTCCCATATAAATCCCTAGGGCTTTGCGTTCTAAGCACCAACCTTAACGAATCCAACGTACTTCATAAATTCATTTGTTAAGCAAGTTTTTATTCTGAAAACATTTTTAAGAGCTGCTACAGTTGTAAGAGTAAACCTACAGTTCTGATACCAGCTGTGGCAGAACCGCCTGAATTATTCCAGCTCAAGTGCGCTAGTCATCGCTATACAGCCGATACTAACTCAACGCACTTCAAACAGAACAACCCATTGGTCTGTCAGGTCTCGGCCCGATGCAACCACGGTTCAACAGGATCGAAGCAGGTTTACCTCGCACGAAGGTGAGTTTACAGTTGCACACAACTCATCAACTTTTAAACCATAGGATATTAAACATTATTACAAAATGTTCAAACTTAAGGTAATCTTATACAAATATTGTTAAAACGACAAGCTAAACAGCTTGTCCAGGTTCACAGCGGAAGAAAATTTAACACGCGGTTACACTCATCACGAAGGTTGACACCACACTCAGCCCGAAGCATGGCGTCATTCAGGAGGGTCACTGCCAGCCGGGGACAGATCCCACTCCACAGACCAGCCAAACGGAATAGAAGTTGGCCATACGGAACTATCCGTGGGGTTCTCAAAGGTCATAACTGAAAAATTCACTAGCAAGACTGAGTATACTAATACTCAGCAAGGCTTAACCGTTCCATGGTATACTTAACCATGTAACTAGACTCATGAAGGCTTGAAATGGTTCGGGGTTTAATTTCAGCTGAAAAGCAACAAAGAGTATGATCTACTTTCATGTTTTAGCTTTTAGATTCTAGTCTCATTAAGCATTCTAGGTCAGCACCTATTCTAGACAAACAAGGTAGAGATTAACATCCATCCAGATTATTCCATAATGGTTACTGTTCTTACTCTATGTGGCAGAAGGAATAAGCAGTCTCAATCTCCGCGAGAAACGGATGATTCTGAATTGAATTTCCAGACCTTGCAAGGCAAACCTAACTCACACGCTTGGAACAACCAATGATAGTTCCGAAGCAACCGTTTGCCTTTCATTCCGACTCGTGGAACAGGGCCACCACAAGCAACTGTAGGACCGTATGCACACCAATTGTGCAGGACATACGTCTGTAGCGTGACTACATGACCATACTCCTATCTGCTGCGCGGAACGTACTCCCGCACGTCGGTGCGTGAGAAAAACCAAATTACGAGTGGTGGGAGGTATGTCCACTCCTCGGACCGATTGGTTACTAGGCTTACCGCTTTACCACATTTCGCGGCATGTGGCTAGTACTTTCAAACGCTTAGCCACCACTACCACACACTGCGACCTTATCAACTTTTATCAACACAGACGGGGTAACCTTCTGAGTCGTGATACGGCACATGTCCCCATCCATCATCCTTATAGTGATTGCAGAATAGTAAACATTCAACTCCTATATCGCGCGAGTGATAGGAAATCACCCGACTTCTGCCGGTCCTATTACCAGAGCATCTACTCGATATAGACTCAGGCACAATACATAGGTTCCTAATATCAATGCATCTAGGGTTTCATTTCAACTTCTAGACTTAATGCAAGATATAATATATAAGTATAAGCTTGCATAATGTAGTAATTTAAAATACTAGGTTATGCACCGGGGCTTGCCTTCTTGAGCGGGGCTAGGGGGCAGGAGTGTCAAGGATTTCTGAACTTTGATTCGGAGCTTCAGTTAGAGTCTCGACGATGCTCACTGGGTCTTCAGAAAACCATTGCTCTTGTTCCGGGACTAGCTCGTAGTCTCCATCGTCGAGTGTCGTTGACTCTACATGATATGCAATGATTTGAATTAATTGGTTCTCGAGTTAAGAGTTTTATTTCACAATAAAGTTACAATCCAACAAGTTAATACACTCAAACTCATAAAGCAGGAGGGTTAAATATAAACTTACTATTGGCATTCTAATCCAATTATCCTAATTAGTTGAATTAATTGAATTAGGTTAACAAGTTTGATTTTTATTTTGAAATCCACAAAGGCTATGATTCCTAGTGGATAAGCTTACCTTGAATTTTTCATAATTTTCTAAAAATAAAAGTTATGATGTTTGAATTAAATTCAAATTTCAAGTTTAAATGCAAACTTTAAGCAAAATAGTGTTGTAAATCCCTAAAATATTTACTATAGACTACTCTATTGCAGATCATTACATGGTAAAAAGATCTAGGTATAAAATCCTTAGTAGCATACTTAATTAAATTTAAACCCTTTCAAGCTTAATTTGCAATAGTTTAAATTAACTTAAGCTAGAGTGTAGCATTATAGGTGAATTTTTCACACAAGATTATTTATACCTTAAATAGGCTAATCACCAAATTTTATAGGTAACAAAGTTAATATGCAAAAGTTAGACCCAAGATACCCTTTTGCTAAACTTTAAAAGAACTCTAAAAATATTTAGTTTCAAACTGTACTCTACTAATGAACGTTGTAGAGCTCGATTTTAGGAGTACAATAAAATTGTTTTGGCTATTTTTCCATTTTTCTACAATTTCCTATGGATTTTACAAATTGGCTGATTTGAATAGGAGGGTTCTGATTTCCTACAGATAGGCCCCTGGAAAGTTTTGAATCGTTGCAATTGGGTACTTGGCCGGGCTACATAGGAAACTCGATCAGTGCCAGTCCTATTCCGGCGAGGATGCTCATCGGCGACGAGGGGCAAGTGAGGGGAAATGCTCAGGGACTCACGGCGGGCACGGGGTGGCCGGTGTCGGGGAAGAGAGGGGCCGAGGCGGCGTAACGACGACGAACAGGGGTGGGCGGCGGAGGTCCGAAGGACGTCGTCAGCATTCTGGTGGCTGGAGGGCAGGAGGGCGGTGGGGAAGTGGTCAGGGAGCTTCCACGTGATGATGTGGTGCTGACGGTGTGCTTGGCCGGGGCTAAGAGGCGATGGATCGACGGGACGACAGCGAGGCCGAGCGGCGGCGGAAGCTCGAGCTCACCGGTGTAATGGTCCGGTCGTTCCAGTGCACAAGAGTGGAATTGGGCAGGCTAGGGAGCACCAGTGGGTCACGGCGGTGCTCCAGGAGCACGGGATCGGGGATGAGAAGTAGCGTGGGTGGATGTCGATGGCGGCCATAGGGTGCGGTGGAGGTCCGGCGAGGAGCTGCGCTCGGGGAAGAGAAATGCCGTGGACAAGAAGTGTTTGGGTGAGTAAAGAAGGTCATGGAGCAGCTGCTGAGCATGTTTTAAGGCCGGGAGAGGCGCTGCGCGCGTGAGTAGGAGCTGTCAGTGCCGGTGGCACGCGTGGCGGCTCGAGCGGCGGCGGCGCGATGTGGAGAGGCGAGGAGAGAGCCAGCACGGGCCGGGGAAGCGGCGGCCGGACGCAGGGGCGGCACGTGGCGCGAGGAAAGGCGGCGCAGGGTGGCGGGTGCACGGCACATGGCCATCGGAGCGGCGGGGTCGGGCGCGAGCAAAAACAGAGGAGGAGAGGGGCTGGAGGTAGACGAAGGGGATCTGTTTGCAATTTCCTGAAAGTGTAGGGACTTCTCTGTAAAGCCTAGATAACTTTCAAACCATAGCTCAAATGAAAATGTGCCCAAAAGCAAAAGTGTAGGGTTTAACAAGATCTACAACTTTGCTTTAAAGTTCAAATCCAAAAGAGCTAAGGATTTGAAATTAACATAAAACTTGGCAAAGCTTTAAACTTTAAGTAAATCCTATTTAAAATTCTACACTACACTTGCATCCTTTGTGTAGTTTCACCTATATTTGTGATTTAAAGGCAAGTTCTTAACTTTTGCAAAACAACCCTCATAGGTTTTGATTTTACCTCCCATTCTCTCCCATTTAACACTAAAGGACCTATATTTTTCAGAATTACATAGATGTCCTTTTTCCCTTTTGCTTTCAAATTTGAACACACATACACAAGATCAAACATGCACACTTTATACTAGAATTTAGTGTGTTTATAATCCTAATACCTGAATGTCACAGTAGGATTTCTCGGTGATGGTCCCTTCTCCTTACCTCGATGATGCACCGTGCATCGCGGCCATCATTGATCTTTTGCCTAAGATCGATCATGGGAGCATCTTAGAGGCTAGCCTCGGGTGAAGCTTCGCCTTGAGGACTTGCATCGTGCCGGTTATGAGGTGAGCAAGTGGATTGTTGCACCTCTTGTTCAGCATTGCCATGCATTGACTGCTGGCCCTGGGATTGCCATGGCTGACTGGATTGTCCTGGTTGCGCTGGCGATTATCGTTCCTCCAATATCTAGGGCCTCCCCCACAATTTGCACAGTGTCACCATGGCGCTCATATCTCGCGAGCATGTTCCGAGTGGAGGACATTGGGTGTTGTCCGTCGAGTTGCATGAGCGCGTGCTGGGTTAGATACTGCAGCCTTTGTATCTAGGGGTTGTGTGGTAATTGTTGAGTTAGGAGCGCTGCTTCTGCAATGGTGCCAATCGGTATGCGATACTCCTGATCTGCAGCTGCTGCAAAAGCATTGTTGAGGTCCCTTTGGTGCATTAGGTTGCGAGCATGATTTTCTGTGTTCCGCCTGCGCTGGGCGCGCTTGGCGTTCTTGATCCGCCAGGGGGCATCCACCGTAAGATCGTCGGCAGACACGTCCACGAGTAGTTCAGCATCATACTAAGGAACCGGATTTTCGACATCCGCATTGCAAAGGGAAGCCATGTAGACTTGATGATGCGGCAAGTTGTCAGCCGTATGGCTGTACTCGAGTAGCTCTTTGCTGCCCTCTCCCCCTTCTAAGATGGGAGAGAGGGGTTTTTCCTCCTGGAAGAGCAGTTACTACGTGAAGGCCACGAAACAGCCTTACGGCATAGACGTTACGGTCAAACCCAGGTGACTACTCGTAAAAGATTCAGGGTGGTCATCAGGTTGCGAGTGGTTGTCGAGAATAGGGGCCTCCCGACAAGCGGTGGCTCCGTCGTCCTCGAATCCTCCTTGGTTCTGACTTGAAGGTGTAGTACTAGTCGATGAGTACTCTTCATTTGAGTCCGAGTAGTTTCCGAAAATGGGTCCCCTCAACAGGGGATAGGCGGTGGCTCTCTCATCTCCGAGCTTGAGAAGACGATCCAAGTCCTCCTCCAAGTTAGGGAGGGACTTGGACTATGTAGCCTCCTCTGATCGGTTTGAATTCGATCTGAGTTGTCCTGGTGCAGCACTAGTTGAAGTTGCATTGAAAACGGACATCCTCGCGATCTCACCAGCGAGATCAAGGAGCAGCAACTCATCGAGGTTGTTGATGGACTCATCGAGGTTGCTGCGTTGAGTTCCTGCTAGGGCCTCTGGCTTCCTGGTGTCGGCTAGGTGGCTGTTGAAGCCACCCGAGCTGTTGGTGATGCAGATGCAGGAGTCGAAAATGAAAGTTGTGCCCTCATCGAGCATGGTGCTGGTGAAGCGGGAAGATGCCATTGAGTTCTCTGGTGGATGCTCGATGAACACCCCTACCTAGCGTGCCAACTGTCAGTGTTTTACCGCCATGCCCACTGAGGGATACCTCTGAGGTGGTGAGTTTGTAGGTAGGGTGGGGTTACATAGAAGTCCTAGTCGGATACGAGCCTAGAAGTCCTATCCAAGTACTTTTCGGGTAGTTTCCTAATATCTCCGACTAATTTTACTACTGTATGAGAAGTTCTACTATGCTATGAGTAGTTACAACTGGTGTAGGACATGGGTCATGTCCCACCCCTTATCCTGTAAGATGTAGGCTATGTGCGCAGTCCCATGGGCCTAGGTCTGACACTACATCGCCATGGCTACTCACATCATCAGCACAACCATCATGGTGGAGCGCCCGGAGGAAGGCCATGCATTTGGTGTGCAGTGGCCGATGTATTTCGTTAGTGAAGTCCTTTCTAAATCTAAGGTTCGTTACCCCTCATATCAGAAACTTCTCTGCTATACTCATTACTTCCAGGAAGCTTTGCCACTACTTCGATGAATACAAGATCTTGGTTGTGACTGATTTTCCATTGGTGGATATACTCCACAATCAGGATGCCACTGGGCACATCTCCAAGTGGCCAATGTTACTAGGAGCTCTTAGCATCGATTTCAAGCCTCGCACCGCTATCAAGTCACCTACACTAGTCGACTTCGTGGCAGAGTGGCAAGAAAATCAAGCCGTAGCTCCAGCCAACATGCTAGAGCATTGGGTTATGTACTTCGACGGTTCTCTCAAGCTCGGAGGTGGTGGCGCAGGAGTTCTTTTTATCTCATCTAAGGGTGGACAGCTCAAATATGTGTTCCAGATATTTTTTGAGGTCTCCAACAATGAAGTCGAGTATGAGGCGTTACTACACGGGCTATGACTAGCTGTCTCCCTTAGCATCAAGCAATTACTTGTCTACGGCGACTCCTTGCTAGTGGTCCAACAAGTCAACAAGGAGTGGGATAACAACAAGGATACCATGGACACATATGTCGCAGAAATACGCAAGCTCGAGAACTAGTTCTCGAGACTTGAGATCCATCACGTGATTCGAAACAACAACATGGGGGCAGATGTGCTCTCAAAGCTGAGGTCTGATCGAGCAAATGTCCCACCAGGAGAATTTGTACATGAGTTACATCACCCATCCATCAAGGCACCAGATCAAAGCACCATCGTTCTGAGCTCTTCCGAGCCCGACCGAGAGGTCATGAAGATCAAGGTTGACTAGCAGACACCATTCATCGATTTCATCAAAGATTAGAAGCTACCCATTGGCATGGACGCAAAAAGCGCCGATGCTGCACGCATCATCAGGCGAAGCAAGGGTTATGTTCTGGTCGATGACAAGTTGTACAAGCGTGGTTCAGCATCAGGCATCCTTATGAAGTGCGTTCCAGTTGAGGAAGGCAAATAAATACTACAAGAAATTCATAAAGGAGTCTGTGGCAATCATGCAGCGTCAAGGACGCTAGTCGGGAAAGCATTCAGGTCTGGGTATTACTAGCCAACAGCTTTAGCTGACGCTGAAGACCCTGTTCGTCGGTGTACCAATTGCTAGTTCTTCGGCAGACAGGCACATGTCCTGGCACTTAACCTCATCACCATACCACTATCCTGGCCTTTCGCTTGCTGGGGTCTGGACATGATTGGGCCTTTGACTACGGCACCAGGAGGATTTACCATGTGTTGGTGGCCATTGACAAGTTTACAAAGTGGATCGAGTACAAGCCGATTACAAAGATCTCCACGGATCAAGTAGTCAGCTTCATCCGTGACATCCTCCACCGCTTTGGCTTCCCCAACACTATCATCACAGATTTGGGATCTAATTTCCACTCACATGAAGTTCTAGGAATTCTGCGAGAATAGCGCTATTGAGGTAAAGTACGTGTCGGTTGCTCACCCGCGGGCCAATGGCCAGTTTAAGTGCGCCAATGGCTTAATCCTCGATGGGCTGTAGAAAAGACTCTACAACGAGAACAGCAAAAAGAGGGCAAGTGGATTCATGATCTCTCTTTAGTTGTCTGGGGGCTTCACACTCAACCAAGCATATCTAGAGGCCAATCATTGTTTTTCTCGTCTATGGGTCAGAAGCTATCCTCCCTGCGGACATCATGTGGAAATCTCCAAGACTGGAGATGTATGAATAGGTGAAGCTGATCAGGCAAGATATTTGGAGCTTGACTCGGCAGAAGAAGTCAGATGCCTGCTACAGTCAGCTTGCTGTCTACAAGGCATCCGATGCTACCATGACTACAATGTAAAGGAGAGGTCATTCAACATCGGTGATTTAGTCCTCCGTCGCATGCAAGATGAGATAGGGCTTCACAAGCTCAACTCGTGATGGGAAGGGCCCTTCATCATCGTCAGAGTTACAAGACCAGGGTCGTATCGACTACTATAACTTGATGGCTAGGTGGTATCAAACTCCTAGAATATCAAGCTCTTACGGCGTTTCTATCCCTAGATAACTTGTATCCAAAGTTGTCAGCTGCAGCACAACATCTGTTATCAATAAAGAGGTGATCTTTTCTCCAGATGACTACTTTTCCTTCAGCTACATTGCAAGAACTCGGGGGCTGTGGCCACGAGTACTAACAATACGCTAACTACGCTAACTACGCTAAGTCTTGAAATATACGACTACTTTTTGGCACGACTACTCCACAACGGCCCCATGGGCCATAACGCAATGAGTATTTGCGAACAACCCAATTACCTCGTGTACTAGCCTACACAGTTCGCTAGAACTAACGGCCCAAGTCACTTCGATACTATCGAAGAGGCTTCTACGCCTACAAAATCTAGGATATCGCACGATGCAATTTCACCCTAGTTCGTCTACATCCCTGATTGGGTCTAATTATTGAGCACACAACCATCGACTACCTCCAGAAGTGTTGCCCTCTAGGTAGATCTACATGGGCGTTTCCAATACTTTGTTCTAAATCCTACGATTTTTTATGCTACTCTACGATTCAGCACCACGAACACATCAAAAGGAAAAGAACTGATAACATATCTACAGATATGCATAGCCAAGATAGAGTATTCAATGTTTCTGCATCTAAATCTACTCCTGATCTAAGCTATCAACTAGCTTCAGGGCGACCAGCTTCACTTCTTCAACATGTTCTTTGAACTTGTCTTCTGTGCAGTCGGCAGGCATTCCACTCACCAGTGGCTCCATGTTGGCCTTGGGCTAGTAGGACTTTATGAGTCCAAGGACGTGCTCCATGTAGGTCCTAGTGGTTTTCGAGACGTAGCTAGTAATCTTTTGGGGGGTTTCGCCAAGTCGCTCCAACAGCGTCTTGTCGCTCACTCCCCTTCTTTCAGCGGATCCACCATGTCGTCCACTACTTGGGCAGCATTCTTGAGTTCTTCAAGGTTTTTCTTTTTTAGCTCCTCCTCAGTGGCCATGTCCCTAATTTGTGTCATGCAGTCTACGAGTTGTAAATTTGCATCTTGGAGTGTCTTAATCAACTTCTCCACATTATCTGAATGATGGTACACAAGATTCTTCAAGTCAGTGATAAAGTAGTCGATAGAGATTTACCTCGATGAGACTTGGCCTGTAGTCCGTTCTTGTCTTTGAGATTTTCAATCTCCTTCATCAGCATCCAGACATCCAAGGTGTGCTCCAGCTTCAAGGTATCTAGTTCATACCTTAGCTTAGCATTTTTTGCTGCTTGCGCTTCAACCTCTTGCTCCCTTGACTGCAACTAATGGAGCTTATTCTCCACGACCCGCAATTTGTCCGACTTGATGCGTGACCAATTGGCCATGGTCTGCTCAACATTGGGAAAAAGTTTGAGAAAGAAGACTACTCAACAAAAGCAAATGTGGAAAATTCAAGGTACAAACCATGGAGAATAGATATAAGTCCTTGAAAGAATCTTGGAACTCTTGCATGCGCTCTGATATCAGCATCGGGTCATCAATTAGCTCCTATGGGATGTCGCTTTCCCAACTCGATGGCCGCATTAGGGCTCCAACTGTTGAACCACCTGCAGCACCTTGCTCGTCAGAAGCATGCTGTTGTAGGCTCTCTGCCACATCGTTACTTCATAAGCAAGCATGCAAGCAACAAAGAACTCGTGTGAAAGGGTGATCAACTTAACTTACCCACGGGGTTTTCTGGAACCCGTTCCGTGCTTTCTGGCTCTATTTTAGTGACCGGCACGTCCCTCACACTGCCATCTTCGGCTCCACTGGGTGAGGGGACATGAATCTCAGGTTGTACCAACGGCTCAACAACCTTCATGGTTGTTGGCATCACATCGACTTCCTTCTCTGGCTTAGGGGTTGGGGCATGCGTGGCATTGCCAGGTTGCTCCAAGACCAGAGCAGAGGATGGTCCACATACAAGAACAGCTTTACAAGTTGTTGCCCAACAGATATGAACCTACAATCCACAAGGAAAAAGCATTCGGATACTTACAATGCAGTTCTTTATAGCCAGTTTTTTCTTCTTAAGTACTTTAGGCACTGGAACAGTACCCAAAGCACTCGCTGATGCTGGTTTTCCAGTCGAGGGTGGAATTTGCCCCGGCGGGGCACCGCGATGGTTACCATCGAGCTCAGGCTAGCCGGGGGAGATTGTTCCAGCGTGGCCTCAGCAGTACCACTTGATGGGTCAACTATGATGGTGGGCATGCTCTGAACCCTTGCAGTGTCATCTCTAACCTCCTCCTCAACCGTAAGCTTAGTGTGCTTGGGGTTTGGGGAGCTGATAAGCAGTAATCAATAAGAAGGGGAGATTTCAACCGAAAGCAGTCAAAAGTAGTCGAAAAGGAACGGGAGGCACTCACCTGGATGTCCTGATATCACCTTCACCTGGTGACACACTGGCCTTGCACTTCCAGGGGGGTGGCTCTTGGTCCACGAGGGTCGCCAGGCAAAAGATCGCCACGAAGAGAATGTGCACTCTCCTGGATGGTTTTCTTTCCCTTGCCCTTCATCACCTCGGCCAGTGGGCGACTGTCATCGCTATCTTGATCCTCCTCTGTGCTGGTTGGGTCAATGTCAGTGTGAGAGATCGGCATCTAGAATGCCGATGGCATAAGATGGCGTGGACATTCAATGTCCGGCATTGGTGGCATACTCCTATACACATTCACATCCTGTTGCGACAAGATTCAAATACATGTCAGTACTATTCAATTTAAAGCTTCAACTGAAGAATATGGATACTTATCCATACATGTTTTGGAGGCTCCTTGGCAGAGAACATCTTTGGAACATATGGCACAGTTTCAGCGCCCATGAGTACTCAGCTTACTCTCAGAATGGCATCAGATTTTTGAATGGGGTCTGTAGAAAATCGAGAAGGTTCTAAGACTCCAAGGTACTCGAAGCCAAACCTCGACCGTTTCTACAGTTGCTGGATCCTCCTACTAATCCACAAGTACATCACCGTCACACCAGTGACTCCTGTATCCCTCTGCTTCTTGATCATACCGAGCAGCTCTGGGATCAGGCTTTCGTCCCAGCAGAGCTTGCTCCACTCGGTTGTGATCTTAAGCGCCCCGATGGTTCTTCACGTAGGAAAGGTTTATGATTACTGATGTATAACCACCTCTCTCTTTGTTGGTGTTTTAACGCTAGGTCCACTGAGGAATACCCCCGAGGTGGTGAGTTTATAGGAAGGGTGTCGCCGAGATCAGGAACTCGAAGGTGCAAGGAACACTAAGTTTAGACAGCTTTGGACCGCTGAGAGTGTAATACCCTACGTCCTGTGTGTGGTTTGTATTACCTTAGGTGTTGATCGGGGTGATCTCTATTTGGACGGGGTCCCTGCCCGCCCTTATATAGTTTGGGGGGATAGGGTTAGATGGAATCCTAACCGGATACGAGCTCAGGAGTCTTACCCGAGTACTTTTCAGGTAGTTTCCTTCTATTCCGACTAGTTCTACTATTGCTTGAGTAGTTCTACTATGGTACGAGTAGTTACAATTGGTGTAGGGCATGGGCCATGTCGCACCCTTTATCCTGTATGATGTATGCCATGTGAACAATCCCGTGGGCCCGGGTCTGATAAGCCCCTGAGCACTTCGTAGTCAAGTGCTGCAGGCTTCCGAGTACTTCTGAAGGCGTCTTTGAGTTCTCCCGAACTCCATCTTAAAGGTGTCTTTCGAGTACTTTCTTGGCTGCATCGAGGCTGTGAGGTGCTCATACCCCAAGTAGTTGTCAAGTCTTCTTTTATATGGGGGTGCGACTGAACTTGCACTCCATATGGAGTAGCCCTCGAGCCTTAGGTTGACTCGAAGAATCAAGCTAAGGGTCAAACTAGTATTGAATCTTCCGTCCGAATCTTCAAAAAGATTTGAAAAATAAGTTGTTGATGACACGTGTCCCATGTGGCAGAACCAACCTGAATTATACCGGCTCAAGTACGTGAGTCCATTCCTGAGGGCTCCAACGTGCTTCAAACGGTATAATCCCTTGGCCTGTCGGGTAACGTCCCGATAAACCACCGATACACAGGATCAAATAAGGTTACCTCACACGAAGGTGAGTCCAGAGATACAATCACCATCACAATTTACATAACAGGGGATTACATTACAAGAGATATAAAAGTAGTACAAAGTTTCAAACTTAGAGAAAACAATACAAACTATTTAAGCTAAGACCTTTAGCAGCGGAAAACATACGCGATGATCTATAGCACGTCGACAAGACGGATGTCATGCTAAGCCCAGGCACGACATTACTCGGTATCACCAATGTTGGCCGAGGACGGATTCCATTCCACGGACCAACCTTCTGGAAGAGCACAGGGCCAAGGCAGGGAAGAGTAGGGTCTTCACAGATGTCACCTGAAAAACATACAACTAGCAAGGCTGAGTATACTAATACTCAGCAAGGCTTACCCGGGATTGGGTATACTTTAGCCCATATCTAGACTTATGAAAGCTTATAATGGTTCTGGGTTTAGTTTCAGCTGAAAAGCAACAAAGAGTAGATCCTTAACTTCAAGTTTTAGCTTTCAGATTCTAGTTAATTATCCATTCTAGGTAAGCACCTATAACTAAGCAGGCATGGTGTAATCTTTGGTCAAACATCATCTTTGATAACCATAATATTGCTCTTGTTACTCTATGTGATAAAGGGATTAAGCAGTCTCAATCTTCGTGAGAGGCGGACGATTCTGAATCGAATTTAACCTTGCAAGGTAAACCTAACTCACACGCTTGGAACGCCACAGGGTCATTCCGAAGCAACCGTTTACCTTTCATTCCGACTCGTGGATCAGATCCACCACAAGCGACTGCAGGAACATACGCACACCCAATGTGTGCAGGACATACGTCTGTAGCGCGACTACAAAACCCGTATTCCTGGTTGCCCTTGCAACACGTATTTCCTCAGTCGAACATGAGTAACCAAAAGAAGCAAATCGAGTGGTGGGAGGTATGTCCACTTCTCGGGCCGATTGGCTACTAGGCTTACCGCTTACCATATTTCGCGGCATGTGGTTAGTACTTTCAAATGCTTAACCACCGCTAACACACCCCGCGGCCTTATCCAATTCAACAACACAGACGGGGTATCACCTCAACCATGATACCTCACAAAACTCCCGTCCGGCATCCTTATAGTGATAACAGGAATGTAATCATTACAACTCCTATATCGCGCGAGTGACAGGAAATCACCCGACTTCTACCGGCCCTATTAGCATAGCAGCTAGTCGGACTCAAGCAATAGTATTCATCACATTGGTTCCTAGGAGAATGCAACTAGGGTTTCAAGCAATTCCTAAGAACTTAATGCATAGAATACGTAAATAGATATAGATTGCAGTGTAATAAAAATAGTAGGTTATGTCCGGGGCTTGCCTTTACTGGTGGGATTGAAGTCAGAGATGTTAGCGTTGTTATCTTCTGAACTTGGTTCGGAGCTTCCAATATCTCCTTGATGACATCCACTTGGTCTTCAGAAACATTCTCTGCGGACTCCGGGGAGATCTCGTAGATACCGTTGCCGAAGTAGTCGTATCTACATGCAATGCGACATCACATTCAAATGTGCACACAAAACTATCTTACTTCACAATAAAGTTGCAATCCAACATTCATGTAACATACTACTCATATAACAACCGAAAAATTTGAAGCTAAACTTAAACAGAGCTTTAGAGGGATAACTAACTAGAATCGGCTACTCGTTGAAGATTACCGCAGAGCCGATTGGAAACAACAGAGGTTCAGCCGATGGAAAGGTGCATCGGGTTCCTAAATGATCGATGAAAGCATCGATTACCCTGGCAGAAGGATGATTTCTAAAGCAATTGTCTTAACTGAGATGTGCTTAAGTGATATTACTAGATAACTAGGTGTGGTTATATCGACTCGATTACGTCAGCACAGCAATTGAGTGACGTATAGCCGATTGGAGTATGGTTAAGGGTATATGGCCGATAGATATATAGCCGATCTCTCAGTCGATAAATCGGCTGATAGAGGTGTGCGGATATGGAGATGGGAAAACTAAGGATCGATCGGCCATAACCGACATGGTAAACGACTAGAATCGGCTTGGATCAGCCGATGGTAAGAACTCTAAGATCGTGGGTATCCTTCCGATACATCGACTCTGCGTAGTCGATGTAGGACAGAACAAAAGGATTGTATCGGCAGTAGCCGATACTAGAAAGGTAACAATCGTATCAGTTAATCAGCCGATGGTAGAAGTATCGACTGACAGCTGTTACGCAGAAACATCATAGACTTAAGGAAAAGCGGATGCTTAGCAGCTGAACTAATAGCCGCCAATGGAACACAGCTGTCGAGATGTAGTGGCTAAGCAGCAGATGCACATGGATTAATAAGGATTTTTATACGAAGAGAACCTTAAGGAAATGGTCATCAAAACGAGGACAGAGTTTGGATGGCAGGAATCTGAGTACTCGTGTGAAAAGATTAACTAGAGATCACACATCTGTACTTGAGACCTACATCTTATGATCTATGTTAAGCTACAACTCCTGCATATTACAAAAGACACAAATCGAGCATTCATTTTCTAATATTTAACCTAGACCACAAATCAAGGCTTTCAATTCAAGAGCACAACATAAAACTTGTAGATTTTGACCTAGGGTTTCAAACGAAACTGATTTTACACTTTTATGTACTTCTTACAAAAAATCCATGAAATGTAGAAGTTTATTGGTTTGAAATAAAGAAAGCTGTGAAAATTTTATAAAGAACACCCTAGAACTTTTTAAAATATAGCAATCAAGTCCCTGGTTCGGGAAAAACAGATAACAGGAAGTTAACGGCGATATTCCGGCAAAGGAATCGCCGGCATTAAAAAGATCTAGCAAAACAGGGCAAACCTTGGGTAGCCTTGGTTATGAAGAGGAGCACGCGGAATGTGAATTCCCGCGGTGAACAGGTTTGGCGATAAGAAGAGCTCGACGGTGATGAGATCCCGTGGTTGACGAAGAAGTTCGTCGGGGAGGGTTGCCATGGGTGGAAGAGGGCCGAAAGGGTAATCCCCGTGGCAACTTGTGGTCTTGCTTGGCGATCGATGAGAGAAAAGTGCTGCTGGATGTCGTGGGCTCCTGGGACAAGATGATGGAGCCGAATGAGCTCGCCCAGCGGTAACACTGCCATGCGCTGTACGTCGCCGCTCTGCATGTCGTTGCCCTGCTTGTCAATACTCTGCATAGTCCTCCTGCGCCGCGTGTGTTCTCCCTTCACGCCGTCGCTACATCCGCCCAACGGTGCCTTGCACCCTTGACGCTTCGTCCAACAGCAGAACCCTCACGTCCTTCAGCACCGTGCGTATCGGCATTTCGTCGAACACCTGGGCTTCGTCTTCGACACGGCCAAACCTGTACCACTCAGAGATCTCCGTGGCATAAACAGGGTCGACGCCACCGCGTTCCTGCATCGCGCGCAGAAGTTCTTCATCGCAACTCCTCCTGCGCGTGCCGTTGCTCGGCACGTCGTACTCCAACACTATCTGCTCGTGCCCATGGGTCCGTTCTGCTCCGGTCTTGCCGAATCGCTTCCGCGCACGCCCGAACCGCGTGCGTTCTTGGCCCGCGTCATGCCTTGCTTACACCACCCATCTTCTGCTCGCACGTGCCATGCCGGTCCTCTTCTGCTCGCGCGCTGTCACGCCGCGAGCTTCGCTCCAGCGCTGCCTAGCTTGCGTGCCGCTCACGCGTTTGAATCCGCCCTGCGCGCCAACACCACGCGCTCACGCGTGCCATTGCTTCCTCGGGCCACCTGTTCCAGTGCCGCCAATATTGTGCCCGCTCTGCTCTGCCGCGCACGCGTTCGCCCTGCACTCCAGCGCCTGGGGCCACTCGCGTCTGCGCCGTCCGCTCCCATATGCCGCCGCGTCGCGAGCCGGCCTCGCTCCGCACGCTTGCACCCGCCTGCTGCACTCCAACTCCCGCGGCCCACCTGCACCTGCCTCCCGCTGTCCCGCGTCCGCGCGCAGCGCCGCGCCATCCAGGGCCCACCAGCCCGTGCCGCTCGCCGCCCTTGAACCCGCGCTGCCTGAGCCCGAGCCTCCTGCTGCCGCCAGCCGCGCGCCTCCAGCTCCCGCTGCCAGCCGCGCTCGCGCTCGCCTCCCTGCACCCTGCACCGCGCCGCGCGCCGCTCGGCCCCCGCGCTGGCGCCACCTGCCGCGAGCTGCCGCGCCACCAACTCGCGCGCGCGCCTGGGCCCGCCGCTCCCTGCGCAGCGCCGCTCGCCGTGGCTGGGCCCAGCCAGCCGCGCGCCTGAGCCGCCCTGTGCTCGCCCCTGCGCGCCGCTGCTCCGGCTCTCACTCGCACTGGCGCTGCTCCGTGTCGCCTGCAGTCGCTCGCCGCGCCAGCTCCCATGCGTCGAGCCGCCACAGCCCGCGACGCCCGCGCGCTCGGACCCTGGCCGCCGCTCGGACCTGGCCGAGCCACTCCCCCTGCGCCTGTACTGCTTGCTCGGGAGGAAAGACAGCAGCCGTGAGCCAAGGGGAAAACAGCAGGGAGAGAGGGAGGAAAAGAGAAACTTTGATACACCTGCTGCCGGTGGAGGATAAGAAAGCCCAGAAGAGGATAAGAGGAAGAGAGAGATAGCAGAGAAGAAAGACAACTGAGATTTTCCAAGGGCGTATACGCAAAATCAAAGAACTGCAGGGGCTTGTTTGTAAAACAAAATTTCCCATCAATTTAAAACCCGAATGAAGAAATGCCCAAAACGAAAGTTGGAGAGTTTTTCAAACTCTACAACATTGCTTTAGGGCTCAAGTTCAAAAACTCAAAATTTATATTTTTACACGTGAAGTTTTGAATAAAAGTTGGATTTGAATTGCTTTTGTCCTAAAAATGTAATTTTATAAAATTCAGGACTTAAATGCAAGTATTTATGACACGTCATAATGACGGGATAGACTCGTCATAATGGTTGGATAGACATGTCATGATGACTTGCACTTTTTACACTTTAGTCCTGAGTAAATTTAAAAGTTACTTTTGTAAATCAAACATTTGCATAAAAGGGCTTGCACTTTTATAAAATTACACAAACATCCTTGTTTTTACCATTTTACCCAAAAATTTTACACACTTCAACATACACATTTCCAATGAAACTTTTGAATAAATAAATATATATTTTTACAAGGGATAAAATAAGAAAAACATGTTTACAAAACCACTTTTCACTTATTTTGAAATTACTCTAATCCAATTACATTTTGCAAAAACAACCCTAGATTTTTCTGTAATTACAAAAATGCCCTTTTTACTTGCACTTTTAAATTTTCAAAAGTTTCACATAGACATACACAAGCTTTACACTTAACGAACACATATTTCACACTAACAAAATATATTCCTAGCATTACAAATACATGAACTGTCACAGCCCTCCCCCCTAAAAAGAATCTCGTCCCGAGATTCGAACGAAAGACTCTTAAGGGAAGAGAAGCAAATCACCCAGCAAAAACAGCAGAAAACAATCACACCAGAGAAGGTTGATGCTGATGGTAGAAACCGTTGAAGTGTAGCAAGATGAGTATAACGAGAGCATGGATAGATATGGATGAGTTTGACAAGAAAAGAGAAAGAAAGGTGATCAAATTCTCATAGAATTGAGATCAATCATGAAAACGATAAATGTCAATGACATTCATTACAGAACTTATGATTCACAAGTGAGGATAGTACAAGGGATTGACAAAGTGATGTTTGAAATATTCTTGCTCAGAGTGTATTACTTAAATAATTTTAGATGATGTTATTGCAAAACATGCCTATTGAGACCGATGCAATCAAGGAATAATGACAAAATGCTCCATCCATGATCGTGATGCATTGCTTGAGTTTTATGATTACAATAATGGTGCAACACGAGAATGGAGGATTCCATGCACGACTGAAATGGTGCATATGCCACAAGGCAATTATCATGATGCTGACCAAATGATGCAGACACCATGATGCAAGGATGATGATACTTGCAATGCATGCACATATGAAATGCATGAAGTATGATGCATACCCTTATGAGTTAATGATGCATATGAGTCGCATTCTACAGCCGTTCTCTCGTAACGAACACCTGGGTAGCTCTATATCCTTAGACAAGGATTAGAAGTTAGGACACTAGTAAGGTTGCATAAGAAGAGATTGCAGTGTTGTTACGTCACATGTACCTAGTCACCAGTGCGCCCCTAATGGCTCAATCATGTGACTGCAGTACACATGAGGCCTTAGGTTCCGACACGGCATCATGGTCATGTGATTAAACACCACCACAAAAGAGGAATAGCAACCCTATAGTGCCAACAGCAACAAGATAGACTTAGGAAACCCAAGATACCCGAAGTTGCACCGGAGGCATACCCGTTAGTTAGTCTACGGGTTTTCGATAATGATGCAACACCATGCACCAACCAGAAATGGTATATGTTATAATGCATGACTTTTGCTAGTAGAATTGTATTCAAAAAGTAATTATTGCCATACATCTTTTTAATTTATCCAAAATCATCTGAGCAAAAATTGATGGTACAGCTCTCAGATGTTGTAACCAGAATAGCTAACAAGACAAGGTACAACATCAGGAGAGGATAGATGGATCACTAAATGATGGATTGAAGGATTTGATGATAATTATCAAGGTTTAACCATCAAAGGAGAAGTTCAATGGTTCTGCCGAAACAGATTTAAAGCAAAATCAAGGATTTGATTTGGCTGTTAAGCTAAGATCGGTGATAGGGTTCAAACAAAGCCCAATTCACCTGATTCACAAAAGGCGTTTTCAACTCTAAGTTAGCCTATCAGATTACGTTGGCTTCTACCACACAAAGTCTAGGCAAGCATTCAGATACAAGCACATATTTCAGTACATCAACGTAACAAACAAGGCAATCGAATCAATCCAAAATGTCAGGATGCATGCACGTTGTACACGTCCTCACAACCAAAAATAACTGCCAAGTAATCTTGGTCTTACGTGGTTAAGTACGGTGGCATCATATAGATACGTCTCTCCCTATATATATATACTAGTCGTTCTTACGTTCAAGCTTACGTAACGAGGTTAGCATACCTGCAGAAAATCACAATATATATATATTGAACCTTTCATGCCAGCATGTCATGAAAGCGCCCCCAATCATTACTGTTCACTATAGAAACAGCATCCGTACAATTACCGCCGTACAGACAACGTTAGCATACATTATCGAGATAACGTATTCACGGGGGTACCGCAAAATGCGGGGGTATGATCTGCGATCGCCATACCCTGCGCCGAACCATCTACTCCCAATGTAGTCAACCGAAGTTGTTACATTGGCAGCATCTCAAGTAGGCCACTGCTTGAGAAACAGCGTTCGGTTCGCATCACCGACGGGAAGGCCAAGCTCCCTCAGTTGGCTGAGGATCCTTACCTCCTTACCTCACCGTCGAAGATGTCGTTACAGAAAGTAAGGTTGGGTTGTGCATGGATTTAAGTTTTGACAGAAAAGTAATGCTGGTAGTTAGGATTATATACATATATATAGCCACCTCTAGTTCCCTTATAAACATTACCCTAGGGCTTTACGTACTAAGCTCAATCCTTAACGAATCCAACGTAGTTTTGCCAAATACTTTGTTGGTCAAATTTTTATACTGAAAGCATTTTTAAGGTAAAATGTATCTCCAGAGTAACCTTATAGCTCTGATACCAGCTGTGGCAGAACCAACCTGAATTATACCGGCTCAAGTACGTGAGTCCATTCCTGAGGGCTCCAACGTGCTTCAAACGGTATAATCCCTTGGCCTGTCGGGTAACGTCCCGATAAACCACCGATACACAGGATCAAATAAGGTTACCTCACACGAAGGTGAGTCCAGAGATACAATCACCATCACAATTTACATAACAGGGGATTACATTACAAGAGATATAAAAGTAGTACAAAGTTTCAAACTTAGAGAAAACAATACAAACTATTTAAGCTAAGACCTTTAGCAGCGGAAAACATACGCGATGATCTATAGCACGTCGACAAGACGGATGTCATGCTAAGCCCAGGCACGACATTACTCGGTATCACCAATGTTGGCCGAGGACGGATTCCATTCCACGGACCAACCTTCTGGAAGAGCACAGGGCCAAGGCAGGGAAGAGTAGGGTCTTCACAGATGTCACCTGAAAAACATACAACTAGCAAGGCTGAGTATACTAATACTCAGCAAGGCTTACCCGGGATTGGGTATACTTTAGCCCATATCTAGACTTATGAAAGCTTATAATGGTTCTGGGTTTAGTTTCAGCTGAAAAGCAACAAAGAGTAGATCCTTAACTTCAAGTTTTAGCTTTCAGATTCTAGTTAATTATCCATTCTAGGTAAGCACCTATAACTAAGCAGGCATGGTGTAATCTTTGGTCAAACATCATCTTTGATAACCATAATATTGCTCTTGTTACTCTATGTGATAAAGGGATTAAGCAGTCTCAATCTTCGTGAGAGGCGGACGATTCTGAATCGAATTTAACCTTGCAAGGTAAACCTAACTCACACGCTTGGAACGCCACAGGGTCATTCCGAAGCAACCGTTTACCTTTCATTCCGACTCGTGGATCAGATCCACCACAAGCGACTGCAGGAACATACGCACACCCAATGTGTGCAGGACATACGTCTGTAGCGCGACTACAAAACCCGTATTCCTGGTTGCCCTTGCAACACGTATTTCCTCAGTCGAACATGAGTAACCAAAAGAAGCAAATCGAGTGGTGGGAGGTATGTCCACTTCTCGGGCCGATTGGCTACTAGGCTTACCGCTTACCATATTTCGCGGCATGTGGTTAGTACTTTCAAATGCTTAACCACCGCTAACACACCCCGCGGCCTTATCCAATTCAACAACACAGACGGGGTATCACCTCAACCATGATACCTCACAAAACTCCCGTCCGGCATCCTTATAGTGATAACAGGAATGTAATCATTACAACTCCTATATCGCGCGAGTGACAGGAAATCACCCGACTTCTACCGGCCCTATTAGCATAGCAGCTAGTCGGACTCAAGCAATAGTATTCATCACATTGGTTCCTAGGAGAATGCAACTAGGGTTTCAAGCAATTCCTAAGAACTTAATGCATAGAATACGTAAATAGATATAGATTGCAGTGTAATAAAAATAGTAGGTTATGTCCGGGGCTTGCCTTTACTGGTGGGATTGAAGTCAGAGATGTTAGCGTTGTTATCTTCTGAACTTGGTTCGGAGCTTCCAATATCTCCTTGATGACATCCACTTGGTCTTCAGAAACATTCTCTGCGGACTCCGGGGAGATCTCGTAGATACCGTTGCCGAAGTAGTCGTATCTACATGCAATGCGACATCACATTCAAATGTGCACACAAAACTATCTTACTTCACAATAAAGTTGCAATCCAACATTCATGTAACATACTACTCATATAACAACCGAAAAGATTTGAAGCTAAACTTAAACAGAGCTTTAGAGGGATAACTAACTAGAATCGGCTACTCGTTGAAGATTACCGCAGAGCCGATTGGAAACAACAGAGGTTCAGCCGATGGAAAGGTGCATCGGGTTCCTAAATGATCGATGAAAGCATCGATTACCCTGGCAGAAGGATGATTTCTAAAGCAATTGTCTTAACTGAGATGTGCTTAAGTGATATTACTAGATAACTAGGTGTGGTTATATCGACTCGATTACGTCAGCACAGCAATTGAGTGACGTATAGCCGATTGGAGTATGGTTAAGGGTATATGGCCGATAGATATATAGCCGATCTCTCAGTCGATAAATCGGCTGATAGAGGTGTGCGGATATGGAGATGGGAAAACTAAGGATCGATCGGCCATAACCGACATGGTAAACGACTAGAATCGGCTTGGATCAGCCGATGGTAAGAACTCTAAGATCGTGGGTATCCTTCCGATACATCGACTCTGCGTAGTCGATGTAGGACAGAACAAAAGGATTGTATCGGTAGTAGCCGATACTAGAAAGGTAACAATCGTATCAGTTAATCAGCCGATGGTAGAAGTATCGACTGACAGCTGTTACGCAGAAACATCATAGACTTAAGGAAAAGCGGATGCTTAGCAGCTGAACTAATAGCCGCCAATGGAACACAGCTGTCGAGATGTAGTGGCTAAGCAGCAGATGCACATGGATTAATAAGGATTTTTATACGAAGAGAACCTTAAGGAAATGGTCATCAAAACGAGGACAGAGTTTGGATGGCAGGAATCTGAGTACTCGTGTGAAAAGATTAACTAGAGATCACACATCTGTACTTGAGACCTACATCTTATGATCTATGTTAAGCTACAACTCCTGCATATTACAAAAGACACAAATCAAGCATTCATTTTCTAATATTTAACCTAGACCACAAATCAAGGCTTTCAATTCAAGAGCACAACATAAAACTTGTAGATTTTGACCTAGGGTTTCAAACGAAACTGATTTTACACTTTTATGTACTTCTTACAAAAAATCCATGAAATGTAGAAGTTTATTGGTTTGAAATAAAGAAAGCTGTGAAAATTTTATAAAGAACACCCTAGAACTTTTTAAAATATAGCAATCAAGTCCCTGGTTCGGGAAAAACAGATAACAGGAAGTTAACGGCGATATTCCGGCAAAGGAATCGCCGGCATTAAAAAGATCTAGCAAAACAGGGCAAACCTTGGGTAGCCTTGGTTATGAAGAGGAGCACGCGGAACGTGAATTCCCGCGGTGAACAGGTTTGGCGATAAGAAGAGCTCGACGGTGATGAGATCCCGTGGTTGACGAAGAAGTTCGTCGGGGAGGGTTGCCATGGGTGGAAGAGGGCCGAAAGGGTAATCCCCGTGGCAACTTGTGGTCTTGCTTGGCGATCGATGAGAGAAAAGTGCTGCTGGATGTCGTGGGCTCCTGGGACAAGATGATGGAGCCGAATGAGCTCGCCCAGCGGTAACACTGCCATGCGCTGTACGTCGCCGCTCTGCATGTCGTTGCCCTGCTTGTCAATACTCTGCATAGTCCTCCTGCGCCGCGTGTGTTCTCCCTTCACGCCGTCGCTACATCCGCCCAACGGTGCCTTGCACCCTTGACGCTTCGTCCAACAGCAGAACCCTCACGTCCTTCAGCACCGTGCGTATCGGCATTTCGTCGAACACCTAGGCTTCGTCTTCGACACGGCCAAACCTGTACCACTCAGAGATCTCCGTGGCATAAACAGGGTCGACGCCACCGCGTTCCTGCATCGCGCGCAGAAGTTCTTCATCGCAACTCCTCCTGCGCGTGCCGTTGCTCGGCACGTCGTACTCCAACACTATCTGCTCGTGCCCATGGGTCCGTTCTGCTCCGGTCTTGCCGAATCGCTTCCGCGCACGCCCGAACCGCGTGCGTTCTTGGCCCGCGTCATGCCTTGCTTACACCACCCATCTTCTGCTCGCACGTGCCATGCCGGTCCTCTTCTGCTCGCGCGCTGTCACGCCGCGAGCTTCGCTCCAGCGCTGCCTAGCTTGCGTGCCGCTCACGCGTTTGAATCCGCCCTGCGCGCCAACACCACGCGCTCACGCGTGCCATTGCTTCCTCGGGCCACCTGTTCCAGTGCCGCCAATATTGTGCCCGCTCTGCTCTGCCGCGCACGCGTTCGCCCTGCACTCCAGCGCCTGGGGCCACTCGCGTCTGCGCCGTCCGCTCCCATATGCCGCCGCGTCGCGAGCCGGCCTCGCTCCGCACGCTTGCACCCGCCTGCTGCACTCCAACTCCCGCGGCCCACCTGCACCTGCCTCCCGCTGTCCCGCGTCCGCGCGCAGCGCCGCGCCATCCAGGGCCCACCAGCCCGTGCCGCTCGCCGCCCTTGAACCCGCGCTGCCTGAGCCCGAGCCTCCTGCTGCCGCCAGCCGCGCGCCTCCAGCTCCCGCTGCCAGCCGCGCTCGCGCTCGCCTCCCTGCACCCTGCACCGCGCCGCGCGCCGCTCGGCCCCCGCGCTGGCGCCACCTGCCGCGAGCTGCCGCGCCACCAACTCGCGCGCGCGCCTGGGCCCGCCGCTCCCTGCGCAGCGCCGCTCGCCGTGGCTGGGCCCAGCCAGCCGCGCGCCTGAGCCGCCCTGTGCTCGCCCCTGCGCACCGCTGCTCCGGCTCTCACTCGCACTGGCGCTGCTCCGTGTCGCCTGCAGTCGCTCGCCGCGCCAGCTCCCATGCGTCGAGCCGCCACAGCCCGCGACGCCCGCGCGCTCGGACCCTGGCCGCCGCTCGGACCTGGCCGAGCCACTCCCCCTGCGCCTGTACTGCTTGCTCGGGAGGAAAGACAGCAGCCGTGAGCCAAGGGGAAAACAGCAGGGAGAGAGGGAGGAAAAGAGAAACTTTGATACACCTGCTGCCGGTGGAGGATAAGAAAGCCCAGAAGAGGATAAGAGGAAGAGAGAGATAGCAGAGAAGAAAGACAACTGAGATTTTCCAAGGGCGTATACGCAAAATCAAAGAACTGCAGGGGCTTGTTTGTAAAACAAAATTTCCCATCAATTTAAAACCCGAATGAAGAAATGCCCAAAACGAAAGTTGGAGAGTTTTTCAAACTCTACAACATTGCTTTAGGGCTCAAGTTCAAAAACTCAAAATTTATATTTTTACACGTGAAGTTTTGAATAAAAGTTGGATTTGAATTGCTTTTGTCCTAAAAATGTAATTTTATAAAATTCAGGACTTAAATGCAAGTATTTATGACACGTCATAATGACGGGATAGACTCGTCATAATGGTTGGATAGACATGTCATGATGACTTGCACTTTTTACACTTTAGTCCTGAGTAAATTTAAAAGTTACTTTTGTAAATCAAACATTTGCATAAAAGGGCTTGCACTTTTATAAAATTACACAAACATCCTTGTTTTTACCATTTTACCCAAAAATTTTACACACTTCAACATACACATTTCCAATGAAACTTTTGAATAAATAAATATATATTTTTACAAGGGATAAAATAAGAAAAACATGTTTACAAAACCACTTTTCACTTATTTTGAAATTACTCTAATCCAATTACATTTTGCAAAAACAACCCTAGATTTTTCTGTAATTACAAAAATGCCCTTTTTACTTGCACTTTTAAATTTTCAAAAGTTTCACATAGACATACACAAGCTTTACACTTAACGAACACATATTTCACACTAACAAAATATATTCCTAGCATTACAAATACATGAACTGTCACAGCCCTCCCCCCTAAAAAGAATCTCGTCCCGAGATTCGAACGAAAGACTCTTAAGGGAAGAGAAGCAAATCACCCAGCAAAAACAGCAGAAAACAATCACACCAGAGAAGGTTGATGCTGATGGTAGAAACCGTTGAAGTGTAGCAAGATGAGTATAACGAGAGCATGGATAGATATGGATGAGTTTGACAAGAAAAGAGAAAGAAAGGTGATCAAATTCTCATAGAATTGAGATCAATCATGAAAACGATAAATGTCAATGACATTCATTACAGAACTTATGATTCACAAGTGAGGATAGTACAAGGGATTGACAAAGTGATGTTTGAAATATTCTTGCTCAGAGTGTATTACTTAAATAATTTTAGATGATGTTATTGCAAAACATGCCTATTGAGACCGATGCAATCAAGGAATAATGACAAAATGCTCCATCCATGATCGTGATGCATTGCTTGAGTTTTATGATTACAATAATGGTGCAACACGAGAATGGAGGATTCCATGCACGACTGAAATGGTGCATATGCCACAAGGCAATTATCATGATGCTGACCAAATGATGCAGACACCATGATGCAAGGATGATGATACTTGCAATGCATGCACATATGAAATGCATGAAGTATGATGCATACCCTTATGAGTTAATGATGCATATGAGTCGCATTCTACAGCCGTTCTCTCGTAACGAACACCTGGGTAGCTCTATATCCTTAGACAAGGATTAGAAGTTAGGACACTAGTAAGGTTGCATAAGAAGAGATTGCAGTGTTGTTACGTCACATGTACCTAGTCACCAGTGCGCCCCTAATGGCTCAATCATGTGACTGCAGTACACATGAGGCCTTAGGTTCCGACACGGCATCATGGTCATGTGATTAAACACCACCACAAAAGAGGAATAGCAACCCTATAGTGCCAACAGCAACAAGATAGACTTAGGAAACCCAAGATACCCGAAGTTGCACCGGAGGCATACCCGTTAGTTAGTCTACGGGTTTTCGATAATGATGCAACACCATGCACCAACCAGAAATGGTATATGTTATAATGCATGACTTTTGCTAGTAGAATTGTATTCAAAAAGTAATTATTGCCATACATCTTTTTAATTTATCCAAAATCATCTGAGCAAAAATTGATGGTACAGCTCTCAGATGTTGTAACCAGAATAGCTAACAAGACAAGGTACAACATCAGGAGAGGATAGATGGATCACTAAATGATGGATTGAAGGATTTGATGATAATTATCAAGGTTTAACCATCAAAGGAGAAGTTCAATGGTTCTGCCGAAACAGATTTAAAGCAAAATCAAGGATTTGATTTGGCTGTTAAGCTAAGATCGGTGATAGGGTTCAAACAAAGCCCAATTCACCTGATTCACAAAAGGCGTTTTCAACTCTAAGTTAGCCTATCAGATTACGTTGGCTTCTACCACACAAAGTCTAGGCAAGCATTCAGATACAAGCACATATTTCAGTACATCAACGTAACAAACAAGGCAATCGAATCAATCCAAAATGTCAGGATGCATGCACGTTGTACACGTCCTCACAACCAAAAATAACTGCCAAGTAATCTTGGTCTTACGTGGTTAAGTACGGTGGCATCATATAGATACGTCTCTCCCTATATATATATACTAGTCGTTCTTACGTTCAAGCTTACGTAACGAGGTTAGCATACCTGCAGAAAATCACAATATATATATATTGAACCTTTCATGCTAGCATGTCATGAAAGCGCCCCCAATCATTACTGTTCACTATAGAAACAGCATCCGTACAATTACCGCCGTACAGACAACGTTAGCATACATTATCGAGATAACGTATTCACGGGGGTACCGCAAAATGCGGGGGTATGATCTGCGATCGCCATACCCTGCGCCGAACCATCTACTCCCAATGTAGTCAACCGAAGTTGTTACATTGGCAGCATCTCAAGTAGGCCACTGCTTGAGAAACAGCGTTCGGTTCGCATCACCGACGGGAAGGCCAAGCTCCCTCAGTTGGCTGAGGATCCTTACCTCCTTACCTCACCGTCGAAGATGTCGTTACAGAAAGTAAGGTTGGGTTGTGCATGGATTTAAGTTTTGACAGAAAAGTAATGCTGGTAGTTAGGATTATATACATATATATAGCCACCTCTAGTTCCCTTATAAACATTACCCTAGGGCTTTACGTACTAAGCTCAATCCTTAACGAATCCAACGTAGTTTTGCCAAATACTTTGTTGGTCAAATTTTTATACTGAAAGCATTTTTAAGGTAAAATGTATCTCCAGAGTAACCTTATAGCTCTGATACCAGCTGTGGCAGAACCAACCTGAATTATACCGGCTCAAGTACGTGAGTCCATTCCTGAGGGCTCCAACGTGCTTCAAACGGTATAATCCCTTGGCCTGTCGGGTAACGTCCCGATAAACCACCGATACACAGGATCAAATAAGGTTACCTCACACGAAGGTGAGTCCAGAGATACAATCACCATCACAATTTACATAACAGGGGATTACATTACAAGAGATATAAAAGTAGTACAAAGTTTCAAACTTAGAGAAAACAATACAAACTATTTAAGCTAAGACCTTTAGCAGCGGAAAACATACGCGATGATCTATAGCACGTCGACAAGACGGATGTCATGCTAAGCCCAGGCACGACATTACTCGGTATCACCAATGTTGGCCGAGGACGGATTCCATTCCACGGACCAACCTTCTGGAAGAGCACAGGGCCAAGGCAGGGAAGAGTAGGGTCTTCACAGATGTCACCTGAAAAACATACAACTAGCAAGGCTGAGTATACTAATACTCAGCAAGGCTTACCCGGGATTGGGTATACTTTAGCCCATATCTAGACTTATGAAAGCTTATAATGGTTCTGGGTTTAGTTTCAGCTGAAAAGCAACAAAGAGTAGATCCTTAACTTCAAGTTTTAGCTTTCAGATTCTAGTTAATTATCCATTCTAGGTAAGCACCTATAACTAAGCAGGCATGGTGTAATCTTTGGTCAAACATCATCTTTGATAACCATAATATTGCTCTTGTTACTCTATGTGATAAAGGGATTAAGCAGTCTCAATCTTCGTGAGAGGCGGACGATTCTGAATCGAATTTAACCTTGCAAGGTAAACCTAACTCACACGCTTGGAACGCCACAGGGTCATTCCGAAGCAACCGTTTACCTTTCATTCCGACTCGTGGATCAGATCCACCACAAGCGACTGCAGGAACATACGCACACCCAATGTGTGCAGGACATACGTCTGTAGCGCGACTACAAAACCCGTATTCCTGGTTGCCCTTGCAACACGTATTTCCTCAGTCGAACATGAGTAACCAAAAGAAGCAAATCGAGTGGTGGGAGGTATGTCCACTTCTCGGGCCGATTGGCTACTAGGCTTACCGCTTACCATATTTCGCGGCATGTGGTTAGTACTTTCAAATGCTTAACCACCGCTAACACACCCCGCGGCCTTATCCAATTCAACAACACAGACGGGGTATCACCTCAACCATGATACCTCACAAAACTCCCGTCCGGCATCCTTATAGTGATAACAGGAATGTAATCATTACAACTCCTATATCGCGCGAGTGACAGGAAATCACCCGACTTCTACCGGCCCTATTAGCATAGCAGCTAGTCGGACTCAAGCAATAGTATTCATCACATTGGTTCCTAGGAGAATGCAACTAGGGTTTCAAGCAATTCCTAAGAACTTAATGCATAGAATACGTAAATAGATATAGATTGCAGTGTAATAAAAATAGTAGGTTATGTCCGGGGCTTGCCTTTACTGGTGGGATTGAAGTCAGAGATGTTAGCGTTGTTATCTTCTGAACTTGGTTCGGAGCTTCCAATATCTCCTTGATGACATCCACTTGGTCTTCAGAAACATTCTCTGCGGACTCCGGGGAGATCTCGTAGATACCGTTGCCGAAGTAGTCGTATCTACATGCAATGCGACATCACATTCAAATGTGCACACAAAACTATCTTACTTCACAATAAAGTTGCAATCCAACATTCATGTAACATACTACTCATATAACAACCGAAAAGATTTGAAGCTAAACTTAAACAGAGCTTTAGAGGGATAACTAACTAGAATCGGCTACTCGTTGAAGATTACCGCAGAGCCGATTGGAAACAACAGAGGTTCAGCCGATGGAAAGGTGCATCGGGTTCCTAAATGATCGATGAAAGCATCGATTACCCTGGCAGAAGGATGATTTCTAAAGCAATTGTCTTAACTGAGATGTGCTTAAGTGATATTACTAGATAACTAGGTGTGGTTATATCGACTCGATTACGTCAGCACAGCAATTGAGTGACGTATAGCCGATTGGAGTATGGTTAAGGGTATATGGCCGATAGATATATAGCCGATCTCTCAGTCGATAAATCGGCTGATAGAGGTGTGCGGATATGGAGATGGGAAAACTAAGGATCGATCGGCCATAACCGACATGGTAAACGACTAGAATCGGCTTGGATCAGCCGATGGTAAGAACTCTAAGATCGTGGGTATCCTTCCGATACATCGACTCTGCGTAGTCGATGTAGGACAGAACAAAAGGATTGTATCGGCAGTAGCCGATACTAGAAAGGTAACAATCGTATCAGTTAATCAGCCGATGGTAGAAGTATCGACTGACAGCTGTTACGCAGAAACATCATAGACTTAAGGAAAAGCGGATGCTTAGCAGCTGAACTAATAGCCGCCAATGGAACACAGCTGTCGAGATGTAGTGGCTAAGCAGCAGATGCACATGGATTAATAAGGATTTTTATACGAAGAGAACCTTAAGGAAATGGTCATCAAAACGAGGACAGAGTTTGGATGGCAGGAATCTGAGTACTCGTGTGAAAAGATTAACTAGAGATCACACATCTGTACTTGAGACCTACATCTTATGATCTATGTTAAGCTACAACTCCTGCATATTACAAAAGACACAAATCAAGCATTCATTTTCTAATATTTAACCTAGACCACAAATCAAGGCTTTCAATTCAAGAGCACAACATAAAACTTGTAGATTTTGACCTAGGGTTTCAAACGAAACTGATTTTACACTTTTATGTACTTCTTACAAAAAATCCATGAAATGTAGAAGTTTATTGGTTTGAAATAAAGAAAGCTGTGAAAATTTTATAAAGAACACCCTAGAACTTTTTAAAATATAGCAATCAAGTCCCTGGTTCGGGAAAAACAGATAACAGGAAGTTAACGGCGATATTCCGGCAAAGGAATCGCCGGCATTAAAAAGATCTAGCAAAACAGGGCAAACCTTGGGTAGCCTTGGTTATGAAGAGGAGCACGCGGAACGTGAATTCCCGCGGTGAACAGGTTTGGCGATAAGAAGAGCTCGACGGTGATGAGATCCCGTGGTTGACGAAGAAGTTCGTCGGGGAGGGTTGCCATGGGTGGAAGAGGGCCGAAAGGGTAATCCCCGTGGCAACTTGTGGTCTTGCTTGGCGATCGATGAGAGAAAAGTGCTGCTGGATGTCGTGGGCTCCTGGGACAAGATGATGGAGCCGAATGAGCTCGCCCAGCGGTAACACTGCCATGCGCTGTACGTCGCCGCTCTGCATGTCGTTGCCCTGCTTGTCAATACTCTGCATAGTCCTCCTGCGCCGCGTGTGTTCTCCCTTCACGCCGTCGCTACATCCGCCCAACGGTGCCTTGCACCCTTGACGCTTCGTCCAACAGCAGAACCCTCACGTCCTTCAGCACCGTGCGTATCGGCATTTCGTCGAACACCTGGGCTTCGTCTTCGACACGGCCAAACCTGTACCACTCAGAGATCTCCGTGGCATAAACAGGGTCGACGCCACCGCGTTCCTGCATCGCGCGCAGAAGTTCTTCATCGCAACTCCTCCTGCGCGTGCCGTTGCTCGGCACGTCGTACTCCAACACTATCTGCTCGTGCCCATGGGTCCGTTCTGCTCCGGTCTTGCCGAATCGCTTCCGCGCACGCCCGAACCGCGTGCGTTCTTGGCCCGCGTCATGCCTTGCTTACACCACCCATCTTCTGCTCGCACGTGCCATGCCGGTCCTCTTCTGCTCGCGCGCTGTCACGCCGCGAGCTTCGCTCCAGCGCTGCCTAGCTTGCGTGCCGCTCACGCGTTTGAATCCGCCCTGCGCGCCAACACCACGCGCTCACGCGTGCCATTGCTTCCTCGGGCCACCTGTTCCAGTGCCGCCAATATTGTGCCCGCTCTGCTCTGCCGCGCACGCGTTCGCCCTGCACTCCAGCGCCTGGGGCCACTCGCGTCTGCGCCGTCCGCTCCCATATGCCGCCGCGTCGCGAGCCGGCCTCGCTCCGCACGCTTGCACCCGCCTGCTGCACTCCAACTCCCGCGGCCCACCTGCACCTGCCTCCCGCTGTCCCGCGTCCGCGCGCAGCGCCGCGCCATCCAGGGCCCACCAGCCCGTGCCGCTCGCCGCCCTTGAACCCGCGCTGCCTGAGCCCGAGCCTCCTGCTGCCGCCAGCCGCGCGCCTCCAGCTCCCGCTGCCAGCCGCGCTCGCGCTCGCCTCCCTGCACCCTGCACCGCGCCGCGCGCCGCTCGGCCCCCGCGCTGGCGCCACCTGCCGCGAGCTGCCGCGCCACCAACTCGCGCGCGCGCCTGGGCCCGCCGCTCCCTGCGCAGCGCCGCTCGCCGTGGCTGGGCCCAGCCAGCCGCGCGCCTGAGCCGCCCTGTGCTCGCCCCTGCGCGCCGCTGCTCCGGCTCTCACTCGCACTGGCGCTGCTCCGTGTCGCCTGCAGTCGCTCGCCGCGCCAGCTCCCATGCGTCGAGCCGCCACAGCCCGCGACGCCCGCGCGCTCGGACCCTGGCCGCCGCTCGGACCTGGCCGAGCCACTCCCCCTGCGCCTGTACTGCTTGCTCGGGAGGAAAGACAGCAGCCGTGAGCCAAGGGGAAAACAGCAGGGAGAGAGGGAGGAAAAGAGAAACTTTGATACACCTGCTGCCGGTGGAGGATAAGAAAGCCCAGAAGAGGATAAGAGGAAGAGAGAGATAGCAGAGAAGAAAGACAACTGAGATTTTCCAAGGGCGTATACGCAAAATCAAAGAACTGCAGGGGCTTGTTTGTAAAACAAAATTTCCCATCAATTTAAAACCCGAATGAAGAAATGCCCAAAACGAAAGTTGGAGAGTTTTTCAAACTCTACAACATTGCTTTAGGGCTCAAGTTCAAAAACTCAAAATTTATATTTTTACACGTGAAGTTTTGAATAAAAGTTGGATTTGAATTGCTTTTGTCCTAAAAATGTAATTTTATAAAATTCAGGACTTAAATGCAAGTATTTATGACACGTCATAATGACGGGATAGACTCGTCATAATGGTTGGATAGACATGTCATGATGACTTGCACTTTTTACACTTTAGTCCTGAGTAAATTTAAAAGTTACTTTTGTAAATCAAACATTTGCATAAAAGGGCTTGCACTTTTATAAAATTACACAAACATCCTTGTTTTTACCATTTTACCCAAAAATTTTACACACTTCAACATACACATTTCCAATGAAACTTTTGAATAAATAAATATATATTTTTACAAGGGATAAAATAAGAAAAACATGTTTACAAAACCACTTTTCACTTATTTTGAAATTACTCTAATCCAATTACATTTTGCAAAAACAACCCTAGATTTTTCTGTAATTACAAAAATGCCCTTTTTACTTGCACTTTTAAATTTTCAAAAGTTTCACATAGACATACACAAGCTTTACACTTAACGAACACATATTTCACACTAACAAAATATATTCCTAGCATTACAAATACATGAACTGTCACATCCCACAACCCCCGAGCCTTGAATCCAAATCCCCAAGGTTTGGAATAAAGGATCCAAAGAATCATGGCATGCAATATATGCCGATAAAGATTTGATGGTTAAGATGGGCAAATTAGTTCAGAAATTTGAAAACCACTTTTTTTAGAATGAATTCCCTGAAAAATGGTTAAACAAATAACTTCTCCAAAAAGCGCGCTAAATTACCTCTCAAATCAAACCTTGTTCCCCGAGTGCCGTGTCGCCTCTAGCCCCCGAGCCTGGGAGCTAGATGAGTCGCACGAGAGACACCTAGTAGTCGGTGGCACCAGCCCCGAGCCTAGGCTTTGGCCAAGTTATCGCTGGATCTTGAACTGTCGATGAAGCCGTCTAGTCAGAGTCGATTCCAACTAGTTTTGTAGGCGAGACGAGTAGTCAAAGTAGCTGACTAGTAAACGTAGTGTTATGGGAGCGAGGCCCCTTCAGTACACTGCACGTAGTACCAGTCGTGAACCAGTAGACGGAGTAGTACTGGAAGTATAGGAGCAAGGCCCCTTTAGTAAACTTGCACATAGTACTAGTCGTAAACCAGTAAACGGAGTGTTACTGGAAGTATGGAAGCGAGGCCCCTTCAGTAAACTTGCACGTAATACCAGTTGTGAACTAGTAGACGGAGTAGTACCAGAAGTATGGGAGCGAGGCCCACGCAGTAAACTACACATAGTACTAGTCGTAAACTAGTAAATAAAGTGTTACGGGAAGTATGGGAGCGAGGCCCCTTTAGTAAACTTGCACGTAGTACCAGTCGTGACCCAGTAAATGGAGTTGTACCGGAAGTATGGGAGTGAGGTCCAAACAGTAAACTACACATAGTACTAGTTGTAAACTAGTAAACAGAGTGCTACTGGAAGTATTGGAGCAAGGCCCCGTCAGTAAACTTGCAGGTAGTACCAGTCGTGAACCGATAAATGGAGTGTTATTGGAAGTACGAAAGCGAGGCCCATGCAGTAAACTCCATGTAGTACCAATCGTAAACTAGTAAGTTGGAGTGTTACTGGAAGTATGGGAGCGAGGTCCATGCAATAAACTCCACGTAGTAATAGTCATAAAATAGTAAATGGAGTATTATTGGAAGTATGGGAGCGAGACCCCTTCAGTAACATAGAATACTAGTCGAGAACTAGTAATCTGAGAGTTACTGGAAGTATGGGAGGGAGGCCCATGCAGTAAACTACACGTAGTACTAGTCATAAACTAGTAAATGGAGTGTTATTGGAAGTGTTGATCTCCAGTCACCTGCTGAAGCTGATTCCTTGGGCGGGCCATGAGAATTCACATGTTGCCATACGAAAATGTCACAATTGGCCCGAAGGAAGTGATGATGAAGTCCTTCATGTGGGGTTGATCAGTTCCTTGGTTGGGCCAAGACAGGTCGTATGTTGCCATGCGAAGATGTCTCGGTTGGCCAAGGATGAAAACGGCGTAGACGCTCAATATTCTAGGAGTTTGGGACCTCCTGGCCATCAGGGTCCTGTAACCTTGTGCGCGATGAAGGATCCCTCCCATCATGAATTAAGCTTGTGTAGCCCAGTTTCATCCTGGATGCAGCGAAGGACCATATCTCCAACGTTGAAAGATCGTCGTTGAACGTTCCAGTCATGGTAACGACGGACGCATTGTAAGTAGCGGGCCGACTAGAGCAAAACGTTGCATCGGACTTCTTCTGCCAAATCAAGTTCGAGATGTCCCGTGGCTTTACTTTGTTGTGTGCAAAGCCCCCAGACTACTGATGTGATCTCATTGATCCACCTGTTGCCCTTTTTGCTATTCTTATCGTAGAGTATTTTCTCCAAACCATCAAGAATCAAGCCGTTGGCGCGCTCAA
Source organism: Panicum hallii (assembly GCF_002211085.1). Classification (NCBI taxonomy): domain Eukaryota; kingdom Viridiplantae; phylum Streptophyta; class Magnoliopsida; order Poales; family Poaceae; genus Panicum; species Panicum hallii. The sequence goes on along the minus strand of NC_038044.1, from coordinate 31,827,680 downwards.
CCTAGCCATTGGCCCGCGGGTGAGCCACTAGAACATACTTGTCCTCAATGGCACTGCGTTCACAGAAATTCGAAAAGTGATGCGAGTGGAAATTCGATCCTAGATCCATGATGATGGTGTTGGGAAAGCCGAATTGGTGCAAGATGTTGCCGATGAAACTAACCACTCGATCTGCAGAGAGTTTTGTGATTGGCTTGTACTCGATCCACTTCATGAACTTGTCAATAGCTACCAACACGTGAGTAAAACCTCTTGGCGTAGTCGTCAAGGGCCCTATCATGTCCAAGCCCCAACATTAAAACGGCCATGAAGGTGGTATGGTGATAAGGTTGTGAACCGGGACGTGGGGCTGCTTGCTGAAGAACTAGCAGTTTGTGCACCGGCGAACTAGTGCTTTAGCATTTGCCAAAACAGTCGGCTAGTAGAACCCGGATCTGAAAGCTTTGCCGACTAGTGTGTGAGACGCAGCATGGTTCCCGCACACGCCTTCGTGAATCTCCTGGAGTATTTCTTTGCCTTCCTCCGTGCGGACACACTTCATGAGTATGCCTGATGCTGATCCATGCCTCTATAAATTTTCCCCGACTAGAACGTACCCTTTGCTGTGCCTTAGGATGCATGTGGCCTCAGCACCTTTTGGGTCAATGCTTGGGATTAGTTTGTGCTCCTTGATGAAGTTGAGAAATGTCACCCGCCAATTGACCTCGATCATCGAGACCTCTCAGTTTGGTTCTGTTGGACCCTGAGCGATGGTGCTTGGATCTGGTGTCTTGATGGATTGGTGATGCAACTCATGGATGAAAACTCCCGGTGGGACGCTGGCTCGATTGGAACCCAGTTTCGAGAGCACATCCGCTCCCACATTGTTGTTGCGAATCACATTATGAATTTCTAGGCCCGAGAGAACTTTTGATTATGACATGTGGAGAAAATTTAACCTTGATGTACATATGTATATTTATATTAGGCTACAGGTTACATTATTCTGAATAAATATGCATGCAAGAAATGCTAGCTCTCATGATTTTCTGATTGGTCGAATTTGGTATTTAATGAGCATCAATATCTGCTAAGAAGAGGGCGTGGACTTGCCTCGTGGAATCCACCCAGTCATATGTGGAAACCATGCAGGTTCATCAACTCTCGTTGGCAAAGTATTCAGATTTGGATTTTTACTAGCCCATGGCCCTAGCTAATGCCGAGGGCCTTGTCAAATGATGCATCAGATGCTGCTTCTTTCTAAGCAGTTGCACATCCTGACCCAAGCTGTGTATCATTTTGCCATCCTTGCACTTTGCCTGCTGCGGGCTGGACACATTCGAGCCCTTCAAAGTGGCCCCGGTTGGTTACAGACACATATTTTTTACCATCAATAAATTTACAAAGTGGATCTAAGTAAAGCCTGTGCACTACTATAGAATGATTTTCAACACCGGTCATAAACCCATTTTCACCGCCGGTTTAGATGCCGGCGGTGAAATATCGGTGATGAAAATAGGGTTATCACCACCGGCCTGTAACACGGGCCAGTGGTGAAAATAGGAATAGCGCTGCCTCTGGCCACTACTACAGAAACCTATGATGACCCATATAAACCATCTTCTTACTGTTGGTCAACCATCCAGCATAAGTATCATCCAAGCATACCACACATCCTTTAAATCGTTTTGTAACTTGTCCTGATACGCTACCAAGGCCGGGTAGGTCCGTGACTGTTATGATCAGCAATCCTCGTATCGTGAAGTGTTCTCGCTTGTACTCGTCTCATACCCAAACACCATCATTCCACAGTATCATGAGATCATACACCAATGGCTCCAAATACACATCTATATCATTTCCAGGTTATTTTGGCCCTTGGATCAATAATGGCATCATAAGTGTGAAAGTTCAAGTACCTGTAGGCTAGGCACATAATTTATTAGTGTGAAGTATGTGCTTGTTAGTGTAAAGCTTGTGTATGTTTGTGTGAAGCTTTTGAAAATTTAAAGTGCAAGTAAAAAGGGTATTTTTGTAATTATGGAAAAACTAGGGTTGTTTTTGCAAAATGTAATTAGATAGGAGGTAACTTCAAAATAAGTGAAGGGTGGTTTCGCAAACATGTTTTTCTTACCTTATCCTCTGTAAAAATTATGTATTATGCAAAAGTTGCATTAAAAATGCATGTGTTGAAGTGTATAAAAATTTGGGTAAAGTTGTGAAAATAAGGGTATTTATGTAATTTTATAAAAGTACAAGTCCTTTTATGCAAGTATTTGATTTACAAAAGTAACTTTCAAAGTTACTTAGGACTAAAGTGTAAAAGGTGCAAGTCATTATGATATGTCTATCCAATCATTATGACGTGTCTATCCCGTCATCATGACGTGTCATAAATTCTTGCATTTAGGTCCTAAATTTTATAAAGTTACACTCTTTAGGACAAAAGTAATTCAAATCCAACTTTTGTTCAAAAATTCACATGTAAAGATATAAGTTTTGAGTTTTTGCACTTGAGCCCTAAAGCAATGTTGTAGAGTTTGAAAAACTCTCCAACTTTCATTTTGGGCATTTCTTCATTAGGGCTTTAGATTAATGTGAAATTTATACTTTACAGAAAGGTCCCTGCAATTTTCTGAAATTGCGCATAAGCCCTTGGGAAATTCCATCTGTCCTTCTTCTCTGTTCTTCCTTATCTTGGCGCCTCCTTTTGTTTCCACCGTTGGCGTTTTTCTCTTGGCCTCCATCCTTATCTCTTTTGGCCCCCCTTCTCACTCACCTCTACCGGCCGAGCAAGCAGCGGACGCGCAGCAGGCGCACAGGTGCGCGAGGGCCGGGCGGCGCAGGCGAGCTTGAGGCGAACGCGGCTCGGCGCGACTGCAGGCGGCGCGGAGCGGGCGCTGGGCGAGTGCGGGCTGGCGGCGCGCAGCACGCTGGCGCAGGCGACGGCTGGAGCGGGGCGGCTCGGCGTGCGCGGCAGCAGGTGCGGAGCGCGCGCGGGAGGCGTGGAGGTGCGCGGGAGCGAGCCGGCGCAGGGCGGTTCGGGTGGCGCGGGGCTGCAGCTCACGGGCGCTAGCGCGAGCAAGCAGCGCAGGCGCGCGGTGCGGATGGAGCAGCAGGCACTGGGCTGGAACAGGCGCGGCGCAGGCGCGCGGGTTGAGCAGCAACGCAGGCAGGCGTGGATGGTGGCGGCGCAGGAGCGTGGACGTGCGAACAGCTGACAGTGCAGGCACGCGGCGCAGGCGCAGGTGGAGCTGCGGCCGTGGCGTGGCAGCGTGCGAGCAGAACACAGGCGGTGTAAACAAGACGTGACGCGGGCCAAGAACGCACGCGGTTCGGGCGTGCGCGGGAATGACACGGCAAGACCGGAGCAAGCGCGGGTTCGGCAACAGGAGAAGAGGAGTAACTGTGCAGGGCAACGACGTGCAGAGCGACGGCACGCGCAGGAGGAGTTGTGGTGGAAAGCTTCTGCGCAAGATGCGGGAACGCGGTGGCATCGACCCTGACTACGCCATGGAGATCTCTGGTGGTGCAAGAGTGGCCGTATCAAGGACGCGAGCTCGCTCGCTCGTGAGATGCACGAGAGGCAGCGAGCCGGAAGGAGAAGTGGCGAAGTGAAGGCGGCGGTAATAGCGCGGCGAACTCGGAAGGAGCAGCTGCGCAGCGGCGAGGCAGTCGGATGCGCAGAACCTGGTGTAGGAGATGGCTGAGTGCCGCGGTGCAGCCAGGCACGACGAGCTCCCTCCACTCATGCGGAGGTCGAGGCAAGAGCAGCGTGACGCGGGTCCGACGCGCGACGCAGGGCTGACGGCCGGCCCGATTCGTTTCCGCAGACGCGTGCGTGTGCAAGACAACCAACCACGCGCATGCAGGCTGGGGGCCGTTGGTGTGGGAGCAGAGCAGAAGCGGCGCACCGGAGATGTGATCAGGCGCGGCGGTCCTGCAGGAAGCTACGCGAGTGTCCCGGCAGTGTCTCAGCGGCACACGCGCGTGAGCAGTGGAGGCTTAGCTTGTGAGCAGGAGAACCCTGAGGTTCGCGGAGAAGTTGGCATAGAGAACCAATCCGGCTCTATCGTCTCGTCCCAGGGGTCCACGATGTCCAACAGTTCCTACCCCTCGTTGATCGCTCAACCAACCACCGTCACCACGGGTCACCATGAGAAACATCTCTCCGGCCATCTTGCACCAACTACAATCCCCGGGCAAGCTTCTTCATCTTTCCCGTACCGGAACCTCATCATTATCGAGCACTTCTCATCGCTGATCTTGTTCGTCACAAGAATTCACTTTCCAACCGTTCTCCTCCACAACCAAATCTTCCTAATGCCGGCGACTCCCCTTGCCGGAACATCATCGTTATCTTCTTATTCTTTGTTTTCCCCGACAAGGGACTTAATTTCTTTGATTTAGAAAGATTTAGGGTGTTCTCTGTAAATTTTCCAGAACCTTCTTTATTTCAAATCAGTGAACTTCTACTTTCCAAGGAAATTCATAAAAATACAAAACCAGTTTTGTTTGAATCCCTAGGTCAAACTTTGAAAGTTTTATGTTGTGATCTTGAGTCGAAAGTCCTTGATTTGTGGTCTAGGTTAAATATTAGGAAATGAATGCTTTGTTTGTACCTTATGTGATATGCATGTGTTGTAGCTGAAAGGTAAATCATAGGATGTATGTCTTAAGTAGAGATGTGTGATATTTAGTTAATCCTTTCACACAAGTGCTCATATCCTTGCCATCAAGACTTTGTCCTTGTTTTGATTGCCAAATTGTTTCCTTAAGGTCCTGTTCATATGAGGATCCTTGTTAGTTCGTATGTATCTGCTGCTTAGCTTATACATCTCGGTAGCTATGCTTCAGTGTCGGCTATCAGCTCAGCTGCTAAGCATCCATTTCTTTTGAGTCTAGGATGTTTTTGTGTAACGGCTGTCAGCCGATGTAAATCTTTTGATATGCTTCTACCATCGGCTGGTTAGCTGATACAGTTGTTATCTTTCTAATATCGGCTACTGCCGATACAATTCTTTTGTTCTGTCCTACATCGGCTGCACATAGTTGATGTATCGGAGATGCACACACGATCTTAGGATTCTTGCTATCGGCCGATCCAAGCCGATTCTAATTGTTTTCCATATCGGTTATGGCCGATCAATCCTTAGTTTTCCCATCCTTATCCACACACTTCTATAGGACATATTCCCATTAACACCAGTCCATCAGCCACATCCTCTTCAGTCTAAATCCGCACTTGTGATCTCTTCAGCCTAGACCAAGTTTAGTGTTCTGTTCCACCTAGTTTTTGTAACAAGTCTGGCTTAGGTAACCCCATCGGCTGTACGTCACTCAATTGTTGGGCTAATGTAAACCAGTCGATGCAACAACACCTAGTTACCTAGGATAGCACTTAAGCACATCTCAATTAAGATAGAGCTGCTTTAGTTGTTCCACTAGAGCTCTATCTAAGTTTAGCTCAGATCCTTTTTATTGTTATGTGAGTAGCATGTTAAGGGAATGTTGAATTGCAACTCTATTGTGAAGTAAAGTAGCTTTATGTGCACACTTTGAATATGATGTTTGCATTGCATATAGATACGACTACTTCAGCAAACGATACCGACGAGATCTCCAAGAAGTCTGCAGAGGATGTATCTGAAGATCAAGTGAACGTCACCAAGGAACATCGAAAGCCCCAAACCAAAGTTCGGAAGACAACGATACTAACATCCCTGACTTCAGTCCCACCAGTAAAGGCAAGCCCCAGACATAACCCACTATTTTAATTACACTGCAATCTATATCTATTTATGTAATTCTATGCATTAAGTTCTTAGGAATTGCTTGGAACCCTAGTTGCATAATTCCAGGAACCGATGTACTGAACACTAGAACTTGAGTCCGACTAGCTGCTACGCTAATAGGACCGGTATAAGTCGGGTGATTTCCTGTCACTCGCGCGATATAGGAGTTGCAATGTTTACATTCCTGTAATCACTATAAGGATGACGGACGGGGTTATGTGCAGTATCATGGAAAGGAATGATACCCCGTCTGTGTTGATAAATTGGTTAAGGTCGCGCTGTGTGCCGATCGGGGTTAAGCGTTTGAAAGTACTAATCACATGCCGTGAGTTTTGGGTAAGCGTAAGCCTAGTAACCAATCGGCCCGAGGAGTGGATATACCTCCCACCACATGTATTTGGTTCTTTTGGTTACTTGGTTCGATGTGTAGGAATACATGTTGCAGGGCAACCAGGAGTATGGTCATGTAGTCGCGCTACAGGCATACGTCCTGCACACATTGGGTGTGCGTGTGGTCCTGCAGTCGCTTGTGGTGGACCTGTCCACTAGTCGGAATGAAAGGCAAACGGTTGCTTCGGAACAATCATTGAGTGTTCCAAGCGTGTGAGTTAGGTTTACCTTGCAAGGTTGAATTCGATTCAGAATCGTCCGCTTCTCACGAAGGTTGAGACTGCTTGATCCCTTTATCACACAGAGTAACAAGAGCAACTATATGAGGAGCAATGCTGATGTTTGCTATAATAAGTTCTACCATGCTTGAATAGCTATAGTTGCTTACCTAGAATGGATAATCAACTAGAACCTGAAAGCTAAAAGTTGAAATTAAGGAACTACTCTTTGTTGCTTTTCAGCTGAAACTAAACCCAGAACCTTTATAAGCCTTCATAAGTCTAGTTACATGGCTAAATATACCATGAGACGGGTAAGCCTTGCTGAGTATTAGTATACTCAGCCTTGCTAGTTATATGTTTTTCAGGTGATGTCCTTGAAGACCCTACTCTTTCCCTGCCTTGGTCCTGTGCTCTTCTAGATGGTTGGTCCGTGGAATGGGATCCGTCCCCGGCCAACACTGAGGACACCGAGTGATGTCGTGCCCGGGCTTAGCGTGACATCCATTTTGACGAGTGCTGTATATCGTCACGTATGTTTTCCACTACCAAAAACCATAACTTTAACAGTTTGTAATGTTTTCTCTAAATTTGGAACTTCGTACTACTTTTGAAAACTCTTGTAATGTAATTCCCTGTGATGTACAATATGATGGTGACTGTATCTCTGGACTCACCTTCGTGTGAGGTAACCTTATTTGATCCTGTTTATCGGTAATTTATCGGGACGTTACCCGACAGGCCCAGGGATTATACCGTTTGAAGCACGTTGGAGCCCTCGGGAGTGGACTCGCGTACTTGAGCCGGTATAATTCAGGTTAGTTCTGCCACAGCTGGTATCAGAGCTATAAGGTTACTCTGGGGATACATTTTACCTTAAAAATGCTTTTAGTATAAAAGTTTGACCAATAAAGTATTCTATAAAACTATGTTGGTATCGTTAAGGATTGTGCTTAGTACGTAAAGCCCTAGGGTGATATCTAAGGGAATTAGAGGTGGCTATAGTGTATATATATATAACTCTAACTACCAGCATTACTTTTCTATCGAAACTTAAATTAATGCACAACCCAACTTTACTTTCTGTAACGACACCTTCGATGATGAGGTAAGAAGGTAAGGATCCTCAGCTAACTGGGGAGTTAGCCTTCCCGTCGGTGATGCGAACCGAACGCTGTTTCTCAAGCAGTGGCCTACTTGAGATGCTGCCAATATATCAACTTCGGTTGATTATATTGGGAGTATATGGTTCGGCGCAGGGTATGGCGATCGCAGTTCATACCCCCGTATTTTTGCGGTACCCCTGTGAATACGTTATCTCGATAACGTATGTTAACGTTGTCTGTACGGCGGCAATCGTACAGATGCTGTTTCTTTAGTGAACAGTAATGATTGCGGACGCTTTCATGACATGCTGGCATGAAAGGTTTTGTATATATATATCTTGTGATTTTCTGCAGGTATGCTAACCACGATTTGATAGGTTCTGAACGGTTAGGATTATCGACTAGATATTATAGGGAGAGACGTATTTATATTGTGCCACCGTAACTAACCACGTAAGACCAAGGTTACTTGGCAGTTATTTTTTATTGTAAGGATGATAGAACATGCATACATCATGTTATCTTGGAGTGATTTGATTGCCTTGCTTGTTATGTTATTGTACTAAAATGTGTGCTTGTATCTGAATGTCCGCCTAGACTTTGTGTTGTAGGAGCCAACGTAATCTGCTAGGCTAACCTGGAGTTGAGAAGGTCTTTTATGAATCAAGTGGGTTGGGTCATGTTTGGACCTTATCGCTGATCTTAGCTTGATAGCCAAATCAAACCCTTGATCTTGTTTTGAATCTGTTTCGGCAGAAGCACTGAGCTTTTCCTTTGATGGTTAAACCTTGATCATCATCAACAAACCCTTCAATCCATCATTCAGTGATTCATTTATCCTCTCTTAATGTTGTACCTTATATCATTGGCTATTCTGGTTACAACATCTGAAAGTTGTACCTTCAATTCTTGCTCAGATGATTTTGGATAAATTAAAACATATTTATGATAATAATTACTTTGTGCATACAATTCTCCTGACAAAAGTCATGCACCATAACATATACCATCTTTGGTCAGTGCATGGTGTTGCATCAACATCGAAAATTCGTAGACTAACTAACGAGTGTGCCTCCTGTACAACTTCTGGTTGTCTTCAGTTTCCTAAGTCTATCTTTTTGCTGTTGGGACTACAGGGTTGTCACTCCTCTTTTGTGGTGGTGTTAAATCACATGACCATGATGCCGTGTCGGAACCTAAGGCCTCATATGTGCTGCAACCACATGATTGAGCCATTAGGAGTGCACTGGTGACTAGGTATATGTGACGTAACCCCACTGCAATCTCTTTTTATGCAACCTTGCTAGTGTCCTAACTTTTAATCTTTGCTCAAGGATATAGAACCACCCAGGTGTTAGTCATGAGAGAACGGTTGCAGGGTGCGAGTCGTGTGCATCATCAACTCATGCATCATACTTTATGCATTTCTTACATGCATACATCGCAAGCATCGTCATCCTTGCATCATGGTGTATGCATCATTTGGTCAACATCATGGTAATTGCATTGTGTCATATGCACCATTTCGGTCGTGCATGGAATCCTCCATTCTCGTGTTGCATCATCATTGCAATCATACATCTCAACAGAACATCATGTTCATGGTTATATATCGAGCATTGCACTCTGAGTTGAATTATTTTGTTATTATTCCTTGATTGCATCGGTATAAATATGCATGTTTTGCAATCAACATCATCTAAATCATTCAGGTAATAAACTCTGAGCAGGAATATTTCAAACATCACTTATTAATCTCTCGTACTATCCTCACTTGCTATCCATAAGTTTTGTGACGAATGTCACCGACATTTATCGTTCTCATGTTATAATCTTAGCTCTATGAGAATTTGATCACCTTTCTTTCTCTTCTCTCGTCATATTCATCCATGTACAATCTATCCATGCTTTCGTTATACTCATCTTTTCATACTCCAACGGATTTTACCATCAATATCAATCCTCTCTGGTGTGATTGCTTTTTGCCACTTCTGATGGGTGATTTGCTTCTCTTCCATTAAGAGTCTTCCCTCCTGAATCTGGGGACGAGATTCTTTTTAGGGGGGAAGGCTGTGACAGTTCAAGTACCTATAGGCTAGGCACATAATTTGTTAGTGTGAAGTATGTGCTTGTTAGTGTAAAGCTTGTGTATGTTTGTGTGAAGCTTTTGAAAATTTAAAGTGCAAGTAAAAAGGGTATTTTTGTAATTATGGAAAAACTAGGGTTGTTTTTGCAAAATATAATTAGATAGGAGGTAACTTCAAAATAAGTGAAGGGTGGTTTCGCAAACATGTTTTTCTTACCTTATCCTCTGTAAAAATTATGTATTTATGCAAAAGTTGCATTAAAAATGCATGTGTTGAAGTGTATAAAAATTTGGGTAAAGTTGTGAAAATAAGGGTATTTATGTAATTTTATAAAAGTACAAGTCCTTTTATGCAAGTATTTGATTTACAAAAGTAACTTTCAAAGTTACTTAGGACTAAAGTGTAAAAGGTGCAAGTCATTATGACATATCTATCCAATCATTATGACGTGTCTATCCCGTCATCATGACGTGTCATAAATTCTTGCATTTAGGTCCTAAATTTTATAAAGTTACACTCTTTAGGACAAAAGTAATTCAAATCCAACTTTTGTTCAAAAATTCACGTGTAAAGATATAAGTTTTGAGTTTTTGAACTTGAGCCCTAAAGCAATGTTGTAGAGTTTAAAACCTCTCCAACTTTCATTTTGGGCATTTCTTCATTAGGGCTTTAGATTAATGTGAAATTTATACTTTACAGAAAGGTCCCTAAAATTTTTTGAAATTGCGCATAAGTCCTTGTGAAATTCCATCTGTCCTTCTCTATTTTTCCTTATCCTGGCGCCTCCTTTTGTTTCCACCGTTGGCGTTTTTCTCTTGGCCTCCATCCTTATCTCTTTTGGCCCCCCTTCTCTCTCACCTCTACCGGCCGAGCAAGCAGCGGACGCGCAGCAGGCGCACAGGTGCGCAAGGGCCGGGTGGCACGGGCGAGCTTGAGGCGAACGCAGCTCGGGCGCATGGGAGCGCGCGCGGCTGCGGCGGATCGGCGCGGCTGCAGGCGGCGCGGAGCGGGCGCCGGGCGAGTGCGGGCTGGCGGCGCGCAGCACGCTGGCGCAGGCGACGGCTGGAGCGGGGCGGCTCGGCGTGCACGGCAGCAGGTGCGGAGCGCACGTGGGAGGCGTGGAGGTGCGCGGGAGCGAGCTGGCACAGGACGGTTCGAGTGGCGTGGGGCTGCGGCTCGGCGGCGCTAGCGCGGGCAAGCGGCGCAGGCGTGCGGTGCGGATGGAGCAGCAGGCACTGGGCTGGAACAGGCATGGCGCAGGCACGCGGGTTGAGCAGCAATGCGGGCAGGCGCGGATGGTGGCGGCGCAGGAGCGTGGACGCGCGAACAGCTGACAGTGCAGGTAGGCGGCGCAGGCGCAGGTGGAGCTGCGGCCGTGGCGTGGCAGCGTGCGAGCAGAACACGGGCGGTGTAAACAAGACGTGACGCGGGCCAAGAACGCACGCGGTTCGGGCGTGCGCGGGAATGACACGGCAAGACCGGAGCAAGCGCGGGTCCGGCAACAGGAGAAGAGGAGTAACTGTGCAGGGCAACGATGTGCAGAGCGATGGCACGCGCAGGAGGAGTTGTGGTGGAAAGCTTCTGCGCAAGATGCGGGAACGCGGTGGCATCGACTCTGACTACGCCATGGAGATCTCTGGTGGTGCAAGAGTGGCCGTATCAAGGACGCGAGCTCGCTCGCTCGTGAGATGCACGAGAGGCGGCGAGCCGGAAGGAGAAGTGGCGAAGTGAAGGCGGCGGTAATAGCGCGGCGAACTCGGAAGGAGCAGCTGCGTAGCGGCGAGGCGGTCGGATGCGTAGAACCTGGTGTAGGAGATGGCTGAGTGCCGCGGTGAAGCCAGGCACGACGAGCTCCCTCCACTCATGCGGAGGTCGAGGCAAGAGCAGCGTGACGCGGGTCCGACGCGCGACGCAGGACTGACGGCCGGCCCGATTCGTTTCCGCAGATGCGTGCGTGTGCAAGACAACCGACCACGCGCATGCAGGCTGGGGGCCGTTGGTGTGGGAGCAGAGCAGAAGCGGCGCACCGGAGATGTGATCAGGCGCGGCGGTCCTGCAGGAAGCTACGCGAGTGTCCCGGCAGTGTCTCAGCGGCACACGCGTGTTAGCAGTGGAGGCTTAGCCTGTGAGCAGGAGAACCCTGAGGTTCACGGAGAAGTTAGCATAGAGAACCAATCCGGCTCTATCGTCTCATCCTAGGGGTCCACGATGTCCAACAGTTCCTACCCCTTGTTGATCGCTCAACCGACCACCGTCACCACGGGTCACCGTGAGAAACATCTCTCCGGCCATCTTCCACCCACTACAATCCCCGGGCTAGCTTCTTCATCTTTCCCGTACCGGAACCTCATCATTATCGAGCACTTCTCATCGCCGATCTTGCTCGTCATGAGAATTCACTTTCCAACCATTCTCCTCCACAACCAAAGCTACCCTAAGGTTTGCCCTGATCCACTGAATCTTCCTAATGGCGGCGACTCTCCTTGCCGGAACATCGTCGTTATCTTCTTATTCTTTGTTTTCCCCGACCAGGGACTTAATTTCTTTGATTTAGAAAGTTCTAGGGTGTTCTCTATAAATTTTCCAGAACCTTCTTTATTTCAAATCAGTGAACTTCTACTTTCCAAGGAAATTCATAAAAATACAAAACCAGTTTTGTTTGAATCCCTAGGTCAAACTTTGAAAGTTTTATGTTGTGATCTTGAGTCGAAAGTCCTTGATTTGTGGTCTAGGTTAAATATTAGGAAATGAATGCTTTGTTTGTACCTTATGTGATATGCATGTGTTGTAGCTGAAAGGTAAATCATAAGATGTATGTCTTAAGTAGAGATGTGTGATATTTAGTTAATCCTTTCACACAAGTGCTCATATCCTTGCCATCAAGACTTTGTCCTTGTTTTGATTGCCGTTTCCTTAAGGTCCTGTTCGTATAAGGATCCTTGTTAGTTCGTATGTATCTGCTGCTTAGCTTATACATCTCGGCAGCTATGCTTCAGTGCCGGCTATCAGCTCAGCCGCTAAGCATCCATTTATTTTGAGTCTAGGATGTTTCTGTGTAACGGCTGTCAGCCGATGTAAATCTTTTGATATGCTTCTACCATCGGCTGATTAGCTGATACAGTTGTTATCTTTCTAATATCGGCTACTGCCGATACAATTCTTTTGTTCTGTCCTACATCGGCTGCACATAGTTGATGTATCGGAGATGCACACACGATCTTAGGATTCTTGCTATCGGCCGATTCAAGCTGATTCTAATTGTTTTCCATATCGGTTATGGCCGATCAATCCTTAGTTTTCCCATCCTTATCCACACACTTCTATCAGCCGATTTTTTGGCTGAGAGATCGGCTATATATCTATCGGTCACATACCCTCAATCACAATCCAATCGGCTGCACATCTGTAGAACATATTCCCATCGACACCAGTCCATCAGCCACATCCTCTTCAGTCTAAATCCGCACTTGTGATCTCTTATGCCTAGACCCAGTTTAGTGTTCTGTTCCACCTAGTTTTTGTAACAAGTCTGGCTTAGGTAACCCCATCGGCTGTACGTCACTCAATTGTTGTGCTGACGTAAACCAGTCGATGCAACCACACCTAGTTACCTAGGATAGCACTTAAGCACATCTCAATTAAGATATAGCTGCTTTAGTTGTTCCACTAGAGCTCTATCTAAGTTTAGCTCAGATCCTTTTTATTGTTATGTGAGTAGCATGTTAAGGGAATGTTGAATTGCAACTCTATTGTGAAGTAAAGTAGCTTTATGTGCACACTTTGAATATGATGTTTGCATTGCATATAGATACGACTACTTCAGCAAATGATACCGACGAGATCTCCCAGAAGTCTGCAGAGGATGTATCTGAAGATCAAGTGAACGTCACCAAGGAACATCGAAAGCCCCGAACCAAAGTTCGGAAGACAACGATACTAACATCCCTGACTTCAGTCCCACCAGTAAAGGCAAGCCCCGGACATAACCCACTATTTTAATTACACTGCAATCTATATCTATTTATGTAATTCTATGCATTAAGTTCTTAGGAATTGCTTGGAACCCTAGTTGCATAATTCCAGGAACCGATGTACTGAACACTAGAACTTGAGTCCGACTAGCTGCTACGCTAATAGGACCGGTATAAGTCGGGTGATTTCCTGTCACTCGCGCGATATAGGAGTTGCAATGTTTACATTCCTGTAATCACTATAAGGATGACGGACGGGGCTATGTGCAGTATCATAGAAAGGAATGATACCCCGTCTGTGTTGATAAATTGGTTAAGGTCGCGGTGTGTGCCGATCGGGGTTAAGCGTTTGAAAGTACTAACCACATGCCGTGAGTTTTGGGTAAGCAGCAAGCCTAGTAACCAATCGGCCCGAGGAGTGGACATACCTCCCACCACATGTATTTGGTTCTTTTGGTTACTTGGTTCGATGTGTAGGAATACGTGTTGCAGGGCAACCAGGAGTATGGTCATGTAGTCGCGCTACAGGCATACGTCCTGCACACATTGGGTGTGCGTATGGTCCTGCAGTCGCTTGTGGTGGACCTGTCCACGAGTCGGAATGAAAGGCAAATGATTGCTTCGGAATAATCGTTGGGTGTTCCAAGCGTGTGAGTTAGGTTTACCTTGCAAGGTTGAATTCGATTCAGAATCGTCCGCTTCTCACGAAGGTTGAGACTGCTTGATCCCTTTATCACACAGAGTAACAAGAGCAACTATATGAGGAGCAATGCTGATGTTTGCTATAATAAGTTCTACCATGCTTGAATAGCTATAGTTGCTTACCTAGAATGGATAATCAACGAGAAACTGAAAGCTAAAAGTTGAAATTAAGGATCTACTCTTTGTTGCTTTTCAGCTGAAACTAAACCCAGAACCTTTATAAGCCTTCATAAGTCTAGTTACATGGCTAAATATACCATGAGACGGGTAAGCCTTGCTGAGTATTAGTATACTCAGCCTTGCTAGTTATATGTTTTTCAGGTGATGTCCTTGAAGACCCTACTCTTTCCCTGCCTTGGTCCTGTGCTCTTCTAAATGGTTGGTCCGTGGAATGGGATCCGTCCCTAGCCAACACTGAGGACACCGAGTGATGTCATGCCCGGGCTTAGCATGACATCCGTTTTGATGACGTGCTGTATATCGTCACGTATGTTTTCCGCTACCAAAAACCATAACTTTAACAGTTTGTAATGTTTTCTCTAAATTTGGAACTTCGTACTACTTTTGAAAACTCTTGTAATGTAATTCCCTGTGATGTAAAATATGATGGTGACTGTATCTCTAGACTCACCTTCGTGTGAGGTAACCTTATTAGATCCTGTGTATCGGTGGTTTATCGGGACGTTACCCGACAGGCCAAGGGATTATACCGTTTGAAGCACGTTGGAGCCCTCGGGAGTGGACTCACGTACTTGAGCCGGTATAATTCAGGTTGGTTCTGCCACAATAAGGTACATCCTCTTCATACATAGCCATGGTGGAATGTTGTATATACAAAGAATCATGGGCCAAGTGTTGTGTTTGCTGCTAACCATATTAAAGGAATTCATCCCATCAGTACTGAACCCAAAGCTTATGTTCCTGATCTCGCTTGCAAATGTATTGTATCCAGAATTGACAACTATCCATTGTGAACCATCCGTTGCGTGTCTAAGCTTGCCACCAACCAAACAGTCTTCAGCATGCCACCTCATCAGCTTGGTTGTTTCTAAGTTCGCAAACCGTCTCTTCAAATGAGGAATTATTGGGAAGTACCACACAACCTTCATGGGAGGTCTTTTATTCCTGTCACCTTTCACCACCATTGCAGAGGAACACTTGTACCATTATTGGTGGTCGTTAATTACAACATCGACCACCAACATCTCGATAAGTAAAATGGGTATAAATATATTTCAATGCATTATTAGCTTTGAACTAACAAATTCCACAAGTTTTGGTGGTTCGAGATGTTTTGCAGGATTATGCTCAGAATATGCAGGAAACAACACTAGATGGAGCATATGCAAGAATGGTCAAACATGGAGATAAGATGATGCCATTATAAACATTATCAAATATCAAATTGGACATTACCAGGTTGAAGAGCTCGTTGAGATGATCGAATTGGTTATTTGGTTCACCCAATTCGGAGTCCGTATGCAAAAGTTATTCAAATCGGAAGTTCCGAACTTGTGCCATGCAGAAGTAGCAGGCTGGCCGGCCCTACACCTTTGCCTAGCACTTTATACCTTGGCACAAGACTAATAGGGAGCCCCTAATGGATCCATATGGACTGGAGGGACAAGCAAATACAAAGGATAAGATCGGAAGGCTTCCACCAAGAATCGGACGGCCACAACTCGGAGCAAACTCAATCAAATTCAATGAAATCAGGTGTGGCTAATCCATGATGACCATCCACCACACAATGGAAGTTGGATGGATGGATTTGGTGGAAATCCCAGGCCGGCCAGCCTACTACATTGGCGAAATCCTTCAAATCCAGTTCGGGCAACAAGCTGACGGCCTCAAGAAGCTAAATCCAGGTGCATCAAGGCCAGATTGGAGAATCCTAGGCCGGTCGGCCTAGGTTGGACCGACCGGCCTAGCTTTTCCATGGAACCGCCTCATCTTGTTGTGGCGGCAAGTAACCGACGTGAGGAGGCTGGAGGCGGTTGCACTTCACGCTAGGTGGCAGCAGGAAAGTGCTTGGAGGGGGAGATTCCCTTTGGATTCCATGAGCATCTCCACACTCCTAAGGCACCTCCAAGCTATAAATAGGACCCCTCTCCCTCATTCTCACTTGTACATTCCTTCACCACTTCTCTCCCACTTGGGGAGGCTGTGACACTCAGGTAAATAGCTTGGTCACACCCTAGAGTTTTGGAGTGTTGTTATGTGCCAAATGTAGCAAAGGTGTGTTTGAAAATGTTAATCATAAGTAACAGTGATTGTTTATAGAATTATATTTAAATCAAGGTCCTTTTGTGCTAAATGGGTGAGCATGGGGGGTAGATTTGGAAAGTACAAGGGTTGTTTTGTAAAAGTTAAAAACTTATGTTTAAAATGCAAAAATAGGTGAAACTACCTTTTGGATGTAATTGTGGTGTAATTTTAAAATAGGTTTTATGCAAAGTTTAGAAATCTTGCTAAATTTCAATTTGATTGTAAAACCTTAGCTCTTCTGTGGGTGAGCCTTAAAGCAAAGTTGTGCATTTTGAAAAACTACACATTTTTGCTTTTGGGTCCATCTTCATTTGAGCAGTGGTGTGAAAGTTACTCATGCTTTACAGTTAGGCCCCTGAGTTTTCTTCTTTTCACAGTTAAGTCCTCTGTCTTCCTCCTCGCGCCCCCGTGCTCCTCTGTTTCCTGCCATGCGCGTGTGCTCTCTGTTCCCGCCGCCGGTACAGCTCCCCCGGCCACCGCTCTACGCCGTCACCGCTCCACCTCCTGCTTCGCCCCTTCCACGCATCGATTTCTTCTTCCCCGAGCCTGCTCCTCGCCCTGACGCTCCCCTCCGCGGCCGCCACGGCTTCCTTAAACCTCCGGCCGATTGACACGCCGCCGCCACCATGACACGAGCCGAGCGCCCCCTCTGAGCACCTATTTTCTTGCCCGTGAGCTTCCCCAGTGCATTCGCGTTCTAATCCCCTCTGCGCTTGCACCGCATTCCACCTTGGAACCCGAGCACCAGTGTCGCCTTCCTTCTTCCACTCCGGTGACCGTAGCTCACCGTGGGCAGCTATCTACAGCCACCCCCTGCCCTCGTGAACCCCCTAGGAAGCTGTCCCGACTCTCGCTTGTGCTCCCCAACCCCCAGACACCCTCCAATCCCGGCTGGAGCTCCACTGCCACCGAGCGCCGCCGCCGCCGCTCCTGGCTCACCATGGGAAGCCCCTCTCCGGTCTTCCCCACTTCCAATTGAGCCCGCCCCGAGCATCTCCACTCCTCCAGGACGCTTTTTGACCACCTCTTCACCGTCCCCGACCACCGGAACACGGTTCCCCACCGGTTCCCTCCGCCGCCGGCCGCACGTCTCTGCTACACAGCCGCTACCCTCTGTCCCTCTCCGATTCCGTACGGCCAAGGGTGCGCACAGACCTGCGGTACTTCCCCTCCACGCAAACCCACCACCGGTGCCCTTCCTCGCCGGCGGTGACCCCCCCCCCTCTCTGCCCCCTTTCGTTTCTAGTCAAGGACCCCGGCTCAGAAGATGCAAAAGCCTGGGGGGCTATTTTTGCAAACCCCCAGACTCCGAGAAACAGTGCCAGTCAGGGGTCTTTATGTAATCATGTCTGTTATTTTATGTGATTGCTATGTCTGCCTTGCAAAATTCATAGGAAATCACAGAAAAATCCAAAAATTGCAAGATTAGTTTTGTTAGAAAGTAGAGTTCAAATCCTACAACTTTTGTTTATGAAGTTTGATATGAAACCAAATACTTTTATACCTATTTCAAATCTAAGGTTAAAAAGGTATTTGGTATATAGTTTCTACATTTGAACTTTATTTTTCATGATTTTTGACATGAATGTTTTGTGAGCTATGTGTAACCTTAAGTTAAAATTTCAAACTTAGATTTGTTTTATAACTTAACTTCTTTTGAATTTGACATTTCAAAATTTGAAATGCTAACTGATCAAATTTTATGAACCTAGTTAATTAAAATCTTTTCTATTCTTCAATGTGTTAATGATTAGTGTATGACTAAATTTCCAAATCTTATGACCCTTTTTATTTCAAGTTTGAATTTAAAATTTGAATTTAAATTCAAATTCAAATTCAAATGTTTTAGTTCTTGATTGCAACTTTTATAATATAAGCTCTTAAACTTAAACCTTGTCTTACTTCTTTTATTGCATCTCATATAGAATCAACGACACTTGACGACGGAGATTTCGAGTTGGTCTTAGGACAAGACCAAGGCTTTTCAGAAGACCCAGCGCAAGTCGTCGAGGGACTAACTGAAGCCCTGAACCCAAGTTCGAAAGCCTCTGACACTCCTGCCCCCAACTCTACTCAAGAAGGCAAGCCCCGGTGCATAACCCAGTATTTCAAATTATTACAATACGCAGTCTTATACATTATATATCTTGCATTACGTCTAGGAGTTGAAATGAAACCCTAGTTGCATAAAATCTTAGGAATCCAATGTATTGTACCCGAGTCCTTATTGCTTAGATGCTCTGCTAAATAGGACCGGTAAAAGTCGAGTGATTTCCTGTCACTCGCGCGATATAGGAGTTGCGTGCTTACAATTCTGCAATCACTATAAGGATGACGGACAGGGTCATGTGCTGTATCATGACCTGAGGTTTTACCCTGTCTGTTTTGTTAAAAGTGATTAAGGTCGCAGCATGTGGTAGTGGTGGCTAAGCGTTTGAAAGTACTAGCCACATACCGCGAAATATGGTAAGCGGTAAGCCTAGTACCCAAATGGCCCGGCAAATGGACGCGCTTCCACCACTCGACTTTTATTTTATGTTTACACGCACCGACGTGTGGTAGTACATTCTGCATGGCAGACAGAGAGTACATTCACTATAAGGAATACGGGTTTTGTAGTCGCGCTACAGACGTATGTCCTGCACAATTGGTGTGCGTACGGTCCTGCAGTCGCTTGTGGTGGCCCTGATCCATAACCCGGAATATGAGGGAAACGGTTGCTTCAGAATGCCCTGTTGGTATTCCAAGCGTGTGTGTTAGGTTTACCTTGCAAGGTTTAAATTCGATTCGAATCGTTCGCCTCTCACGAGGACTGAGACTGCTTATCCCTTTTACCACAGAGAGTAAAAAGTGTAATTGGTGATAAAGTAATCTTGATGAATGATAATAACTATCTTGCTTGTTTAGTATAGGTGCTTACCTAGATGACTAATCAAGCTAGAATCTGAAAGCTAAAACTTGCAAATAGGTTATACTCTTAGTTGCTTTTTAGCTAAAAATAAACTAGAACTCTTGCAATGCCTTCATGAGTCTAGATACAGGCTAAAGTATACCCAAACTCGGGTAAGCCTTGCTGAGTATTAGGATACTCAGCCTTGCCAATATCTGTTTCAGGTATAACCTTTGAGAATCCCACGGACAACCTTGTGTGGCCAACGTCCGTTCCTTTTGGCTGGTCCGTGGAGTGGGACCCATCCCTGGCCGGTAGTGACCCTCCGGAGTGACATCAGGCCCTGGGCTAAGCTTGGTGTCCGCATTCGCGATGTGTGTAGTCGCGTAAACTTTTCCTTCCACTGTGAATTTTGGGCAAGCTGTTATGTTTGTCAGTTTGAACACGGTTTGTATAAGTTTACTTATATTTGAACCCAGTTTGTAATAGTGTATGAATGTCTGTAAATTAAAAGTTGATGAGCTATTCTGTGATGTGAACTCGCCTTCGTGCGAGGTAAACCTGCTTCGATCCTGTTGAACCGTGGTTGTATCGGGCGGAGACCCGACAGACCAAGGGATTGTTCCGTTTGAAGTGCGTTAAGCTGATTGCCGTTGTACGGTGATCGTTAGCGCACTTGAGCCGGAATAATTCAGGCGGTTCTGCCACAGCTGGTATCAGAGCTGTATGTTTACTTTTACATCTGGAGAAGCTCTTAAAAGGTGTTTTCAGGATAAAAGTTTGCCAACAAATGAGTTTACAAAAATACGTTGGATCCGTTAAGGTGGAAGAATAGAACGTAAAGCCCTAGGGATTTATATGGGGAAACTATCAGGTGGCAATTAGAGTATATATATAATTCTGACTTGCAGCACTACTTTCCGTCAAAACTTAAATTCGTGCATAACCCAACCTTACTTTCTGTAACGACACCTACGAACAGAGGTAAGAAGGTAAGGATCCTCAGCCAACTGAGGGAGCTTGGCCTTCCTGTCGGTGATGCGAACCGAACGCTGTTTCTCAAGCAGTGGCCTACTTGAGATGCTGCCAATATACCAACTTAGGTTGATTATATTGGGAGTATATGGTTCGGCGCAGGGTATGGTGATCGCTGTTCATACCCCCGCATTTTGCGGTACCCCCGTGAATACGTTGTTTCGATGACGTATGTTAACGTTGTCTGTACGGCGGTAATTGTACAGATGTTGTTTCTATAGTGAACAGTACTGCTTGGGGATGCTTTCATGTCGTGCTGCCATGAAAGGTTCATGAGATATATATGTATATGTGTATTCTTCTGCAGGTACACTAACCACGATTAATAGGCTAAGACGGATAGGATTATCGATTAGTTATATAGAGAGAGACGTATATGTATGCCACCGAAACTAACCACGTAAGTCCGATGATATTCGGCAATTGCTTTGGTTGAGAGGACGAGTACTACGTGCATGCATAATTGGTCGTCAAATAAAAGAATGTAATGAATGTTAAATGCTGCTAAGGATGAATGGTATGTTTGGTTTTTAGAATGGGTTAATAGAGTTCCAATGGTATTCTTAGGTTGGGTATCTTAAAGTACCTTAGGCTTCCATCTGATTTTCAGTCCTTGCTGTTATCAGAAGTGATTATCTCGTTCTGTTTATCTTGCACTTTCTCAAGCAAGGTAAAAGGTCTCATCAGTTGCATTTCCATCTAGTAATCGCATATCATCTAAAACTGGAGTAAGAATATAGTTGGTAATGGATATCTCCTTTATTTCAGATGGTAGGAGCTACTCGTGGAACCCCCGAAGGATTCCGGGCAGATCAGCCCAGTGGTTCTCAGCAACCGCCACCGCCACCTCCAAATTTGGCTGAGGTCATGGCTCGCCAAACTGAGCTTCTTAACCAACTTGTACAAGCTCAAATGGGCCATTTTCAGCAGCAACCTCAAGGCCGAGGTGAACCCCTGTCAGCCAGCTACCAGGACTTCCTCAGCACTCAACCTCCATTATTCCATAAGGCCGATGAGCCTTTGGACGCAGACACCTGGCTGCGAACTATTGAGTCCAAGTTCGCCTTATTACCAGCTCCATGTTCAGATGAGAATAAGGTACTCTTTTTGGCCCAGCAACTCCAAAGCACTGCTCGTCTTTGGTGGGATCAGTTTCATGCGATGCAACCTGCCGATCACGTCGTCACCTAGGACGAGTTTCGAACTGCGTTCCGAGCACATCACATACCAGCGGGACTCATTGAGCGGAAGCTTAATGAATTTTTGAGTTTGACCCAGGATACCCGCACTGTTACACAATATGCACAAGTTTTCAACCACTTGTGCCAATATGCAGGATCTCATGCGGACACTGATGCCCACAAATGTGATCGCTTTCGCCGAGGCCTAAATACCAAACTTAAGGAATGGCTAAATTTGGTAAAGGCCGACAATTTTAATGAGTTGGTCAATATCCATTACTCAAGAGGATTGTATTGCTGCCCACAGAGCAGAAAAGAAACGGAAAGCACCAACAGGGCCTGTAACTTCACAGTCGCCAAGATATCGGTTAGTTCCGAGTAACGCCCCTCGAGCTCCGCCTCAAGGCAATTTGCCTGGCAGATGGGTGGCTCGACCTCCCCAACAAGCCCAATTCAACCGACCACCGCTGCCACAAAATCAACAACAACCACGGCAAGGTCCACGACCGAGCTTTCCACCAGCTACTCCAGGAAACAGCAATTATCATTGTTTCAATTGTGGAAGCCCGTCTCATTTTATCAAGGACTGCCCTCAACCTAGGAAATCTTTCCAAGGGCAGACATCCAATCCGAACCACCAAGGAAAAGGCAGGAGGCAAGTGGTGCAGGTCCGTCAAGGAAGGGTGAATCTCACTACACTCTCCGAACTTCCCGAGGGGACACCGATAATGACGGGTACATTTTCTATCAACCATTACCCCGTTATTGTTCTTTTTGATACCGGTGCCACCCATAGTTTTATCAGTACAAAACTTGGCACTAAGATAGGTTTGGATATTTATCCTGTTAACGGGATATATGTGATAACAACTCCTGGTGGTAGCATCTCTTCAAATCACGTCTGTAGAGGCATGCCAATTCAAATAGGTAATACTTTGATAAAGTCAGATTTACTATTACTAGACCTAAAAGGAATGGATGTTCTTTTAGGAATGAATTGGATGACCCAGTACCATGTATCTATAGATATCCCTTCTCGCACAGTGGAGATAGGTTCACCAGAAAATAAACCTACTCTTCTTTATCTTCCACAACCACAATCTTTCAACTCTTGCACCTATGCTACGTCTGGGGTCAAGCTAGAGGATATTCCAGTCGTCTGTGAATATCCAGATGTTTTTTTGGATGACTTACCTGGAATGCCCCCAGACAGAGATATTGAGTTCATCATAGAACTCCAACCTGGTACAGCCCCTATTTCTAAGAAATCTTATCGCATGCCTCCAAACGAGTTGGCTGAATTAAAAATCCAACTCCAGGATCTCTTAGACAAAGGCTTCATTCGTCCAAGTGCATCACCATGGGGTTGTCCAGCCTTGTTTGTAAAAAAGAAAGATAATAGCCTAAGATTATGTGTGGATTATCACCCTCTCAATGCGGTGACTATCAAAAATAAGTATCCTCTACCCCGCATTGACATTCTTTTCGATCAACTAGCCGGAGCTAAAGTATTCTCAAAAATTGATCTTCGTTCCGGCTATCATCAAATTAAGATCCGGCCCAGTGATGTTCCAAAAACAGCCTTCTCTACTCGGTATGGCCTATACGAGTATCTAGTCATGTCGTTTGGTCTCACTAATGCTCCAGCCTACTTTATGTACCTCATGAATTCTGTCTTCATGCAAGAACTCGACAAATTTGTTGTGGTCTTCATTGACGACATCCTGATCTATTCTAAAACTCCAAAAGATCATGTCAAACACCTTCATGTCATCCTTCAGCGATTAAGAGACCATCACCTGTACGCCAAATTCTCCAAGTGTGAGTTTTGGTTGGATACAGTAAAATTCTTGGGCCATACCATTTCTGGTGACGGAATATCCGTCGATCCCAGTAAAGTACAAGAAGTGATGGATTGGAAACCCCCGACCTCAGTCCATCAGATCCGTAGTTTTCTTGGTCTAGCAGGCTATTATCGTCGATTCATCCCGGATTTCTCCAGAATAGCCAAACCTATGACCGAACTACTGAAGAAAGGTGTTAAGTTTTCTTGGGATCAAATATGCGATAATGCATTCCATGTTCTTAGAGATCATCTCACGACTGCTCCAGTCTTGGCTCAACCTGATGTGTCAAAACCCTTTGATATCTATTGTGATGCATCAGGAACTGGACTTGGTTGTGTCCTTATGCAAGACCACCGAGTGATTGCGTATGCATCTCGGGCACTCAGGGTTCATGAACAAAACTATCCCACTCATGACCTCGAACTAGCAGCTGTCATTCATGCCTTAAAAATTTGGAGACATCATCTAATGGGTGCAAAGTGTCATATCTATACTGACCACAAAAGCCTCAAATATATCTTTACCCAAGCGGATTTAAATATGAGGCAAAGACGCTGGCTAGAACTTATCAAAGATTATGACTTGGAAGTGCATTATCATCCGGGCAAGGCCAATGTCGTTGCAGATGCCCTCAGTCGCAAGGCACATTGTTCCTGCCTATTTGTCAAAGCTTTCAATGAAACTCTTTGTTGGGAAATGGGAAAGCTTAATCTAGAAATCATTCCCCAAGGTGACTTAAACCATCTCTCGGTTGAAGCCACGCTTAGGGATGCCATTATTCTAGCCCAACAGCGTAGTAAGGGAGATGGAATCATTAAGCAGAAGCTAATACTGGGAGAGAAAAGGTACAAATGTTTCCAAGTAGATTCCGAAGGAGTTTTGTGGTTCAACAAACGTCTTGTGGTACCTAAGGACCATAAACTCCGAAAGCAAATAATGGACGAAGCCCACCTATCCAAAAATTTTCTATACATCCGGGCAGTACGAAGATGTACCAAGATCTGAAACAAAGCTTTTGGTGGACCCGTATGAGACGAGAAATTGCCAAGTATATCTCAGAGTGTGATATCTGCCAAAGAGTCAAAGCTAGTCATCTGAAGACTGCTGGTACCCTCCAACCCTTAACGATTCCCTCTTGGAAATGGGAAGATATTAGTATGGATTTTATTATTGGACTACCTAATACTTCCCGGAAGCATGACTCTATTTGGGTAATCGTAGATCGATTAACCAAAACTGCACACTTCATCCCTGTGTTCTTCAGTACAGCAAGAATTGGGACAAATGCTTGTCACTGGCAGAATTTTCTTATAATAACAGCTATCAGACAAGCATTAGGATGGCCCCATTTGAAGCATTATACGGTCGCCAATGCCGAACTCCTTTGAATTGGTCGCAAATTGGCGAGCGTAAAGTCTTTGGACCCGACCTTGTCAGTGAGGCAGAAGAGAAAATAAGAATTATACAGGCAAATCTCAAAACGGCACAATCTCGACAGAAAAGCTACGCTGATATACGAAGAAGCCCGTTATGGTTTCAAGTTGGAGACTTCGTATATCTTCGAGTATCTCCTATTCGAGGTATTCAAAGATTTGGTATCAAAGGAAAACTTGCTCCTCGATACATCGGACCCTTTGAAGTCCTTAAAGTCTGTGGACCCGTAGCTTACCGTCTTCAACTTCCCCCTCAATTAGCGGCCATTCATAACATCTTCCATGTATCCCAACTCAAGAAGTGTGTCAAGATCCCTACCGAAATCATTGAATCCCAAGCTATCGAAATCGAACCAGATCTGACCTATACAGAACATCCGATCAGGATACTAGACACTAAAGAGAGAAGCACCAGAAGAGAAACCATCAGAATGTACAAGATTCAGTGGAATCATCATACGGAAGAAGAAGCAACATGGGAAACCGAATCCTATCTTTAGCATAACTACCCCAACTTCTTCCAAGCCAACCTCCAAGCTTGATTATTCCATTCCTTTTTATTCCGGAATCTCGGGACGAGATTCTTTTTAGGGGGGAAGGTTGTGACACTCAGGTAAATAGCTTGGTCACACCCTAGAGTTTTGGAGTGTTGTTATGTGCCAAATGTAGCAAAGGTGTGTTTGAAAATGTTAATCATAAGTAACAGTGATTGTTTATAGAATTATATTTAAATCAAGGTCCTTTTGTGCTAAATGGGTGAGCATGGGGGGTAGATTTGGAAAGTACAAGGGTTGTTTTGTAAAAGTTAAAAACTTATGTTTAAAACACAAAAATAGGTGAAACTACCTTTTGGATGTAATTGTGGTGTAATTTTAAAATAGGTTTTATGCAAAGTTTAGAAATCTTGCTAAATTTCAATTTGATTGTAAAACCTTAGCTCTTCTATGGGTGAGCCTTAAAGCAAAGTTGTGCATTTTGAAAAAGTACACATTTTTGCTTTTGGGCCCATCTTCATTTGAGCAGTGGTGTGAAAGTTACTCATGCTTTACAGTTAGGCCCCTGAGTTTTCTTCTTTTCACAGTTAAGTCCTCTGTCTTCCTCCTCGCGCCCCCGTGCTCCTCTGTTTCCTGCCGCGCGCGTGTGCTCTCTATTCCCGCTGCCGGTACAGCTCCCCCGGCCACCTCTCTACGCCGTCACCGCTCCACCTCCTGCTTCGCCCCTTCCACGCATTGATTTCTTCTTCCCCGAGCCTGCTCCTCGCCCTGACGCTCCCCTCCGCGGCCGCCACGGCTTCCTTAAACCTCCGGCCGATTGACACGCCGCCGCCGCCGCCGTGACATGGGCCGAGCGCCCCCTCCGAGCCCCTATTTTCTTGCCCGTGAGCTTCCCCAATGAATTCACGTTCTAATCCCCTCTGCGCTTGCACCGCATTCCACCCTGGAACCCGAGCGCCACTGTCACCTTCCTTCTTCCACTCCGGTGACCATAGCTCAACATGGGCAGCTATCTACAACCACCCCCTGCCCTCGTGAACCCCCTAGGAAGCTGTCCCGACTCTCGCTCGTGCTCCCCAACCCCCAGACACCCTCCAATCCCGGCCGGAGCTCCACTGCCGCCGAGCGCCGCCGCCGCCGCTCCTGGCTCACCGTGGGAAGCCCCTCTCCGGTCTTCACCACTTCCAATTGAGCCCGCCCCGAGCATCTCCACTCCTCCAGGACGCTTTTTGACCACCTCTTCACCGTCCCCGACCACCGGAACATGGTTCCCCACCGGTTCCCTCCGCCGCCGGCCGCACGTCTTTGCTACACCGCCGCTACCCTCTGTCCCTCTCCGATTCCGTACAGCCAAGGGTGCGCACAGACCCTGCGGTACTTCCCCTCCACGTAAACCCACCACCGGTGCCCTTCCTCGCCGGCGGTGACCACCCCCCCCTCTCTGCCCCCTTTCGTTTCTAGTCAAGGACCCCGGCTCAGAAGATGCAAAAGCCCGGGGGGCTATTTGCAAACCCCCAGACTTCGAGAAACAGTGCCAGTCAGGGGTCTTTATGTAATCATGTCTGTTATTTTATGTGATTGCTATGTCTGCCTTGCAAAATTCATAGGAAATCACAAAAAAATCCAAAAATTGCAAGATTAGTTTTGTTAGAAAGTAGAGTTCAAATCCTACAACTTTTGTTTATGAAGTTTGATATGAAACCAAATACTTTTATACCTATTTCAAATCTAAGGTTAAAAAGGTATTTGGTATATAGTTTCTACATTTGAACTTTATTTTTCATGATTTTTGACATGAATGTTTTGTGAGCTATGTGTAACCTTAAGTTAAAATTTCAAACTTAGATTTGTTTTATAACTTAACTTCTTTTGAATTTGACATTTCAAAATTTGAAATGCTAACTGATCAAATTTTATGAACCTAGTTAATTAAAATCTTTTCTATTCTTCAATATGTTAATGATTAGTGTATGACTAAATTTCCAAATCTTATGACCCTTTTTATTTCAAGTTTGAATTTAAAATTTGAATTCAAATTCAAATTCAAATTCAAATGTTTTAGTTCTTGATTGCAACTTTTGTAATATAAGCTCTTGAACTTAAACCTTGTCTTACTTCTTTTATTGCATCTCATATAGAATCAACGACGCTTGACGACGGAGATTACGAGTTGGTCTTAGGACAAGACCAAGGCTTTTCAGAAGACCCAGCGCAAGTCATCGAGGGACTAACTGAAGCCCTGAACCCAAGTTCGGAAGCCTCTGACACTCTTGCCCCCAACTCTACTCAAGAAGGCAAGCCCCGGTGCATAACCCAGTATTTCAAATTATTACAATACGCAGTCTTATACATTATATATCTTGCATTACGTCTAGGAGTTGAAATGAAACCCTAGTTGCATAAAATCTTAGGAATCCAATGTATTGTACCCGAGTCCTTATCGCTTAGATGCTCTGCTAAATAGGACCGGTAAAAGTCGAGTAATTTCCTGTCACTCGCGCGATATAGGAGTTGCGTGCTTACAATTCTGCAATCACTATAAGGATGACGGACAGGGTCATGTGCTGTATCATGACCTGTGGTTTTACCCTGTCTGTTTTGTTAAAAGTGATTAAGGTCGCAGCATGTGGTAGTGGTGGCTAAGCATTTGAAAGTACTAGCCACATACCGCGAAATATGGTAAGCGGTAAGCCTAGTACCCAAATGGCCCGGCAAATGGACGCGCTTCCACCACTCGACTTTTATTTTATGTTTACACGCACCGACATGTGGGAGTACGTTCTGCATGGCAGACAGGAATACGGGTTTTGTAGTCGCGCTACAGACGTATGTCCTGCACAATTGGTGTGCGTACGATCCTGCAGTCGCTTGTGGTGGCCCTGATCCATAACCCGGAATATGAGGGAAACGGTTGCTTCGGAACACCCTGTTGGTATTCCAAGCGTGTGTGTTAGGTTTACCTTGCAAGATTTAAATTCGATTCGAATCGTCCGCCTCTCACGAGGACTGAGACTGCTTATCCCTTTTACCACAGAGAGTAAAAAGTGTAATTGGTGATAAAGTAATCTTGATGAATGATAATAACTATCTTGCTTGTTTAGTATAGGTGCTTACCTAGATGACTAATCAAGCTAGAATCTGAAAGCTAAAACTTGCAAATAGGTTATACTCTTAGTTGCTTTTCAGCTAAAAATAAACTAGAACTCTTGCAATGCCTTCATGAGTCTAGATACGGGCTAAAGTATACCCAAACTCGGGTAAGCCTTGCTGAGTATTAGGATACTCAGCCTTGCCAATATCTGTTTCAGGTATAACCTTTGAGAATCCCACGGACAACCTTGTGTGGCCAACGTCCGTTCCTTTTGGCTGGTCCGTGGAGTGGGACCCATCCCTGGCCGGCAGTGACCCTCCGGAGTGACACCAGGCCCTGGGCTAAGCTTGGTGTCCGCCTTCGCGATGTGTGTAGTCGCGTAAACTTTTCCTTTCGCTGTAAATTTTGGGCAAGCTGTTATGTTCGTCAGTTTGAACACGGTTTGTATAAGTTTACTTATATTTGAACCCAGTTTGTAATAGTGTATGAATGTCTGTAAATTAAAAGTTGATGAGCTATTCTGTGATGTGAACTCGCCTTCGTGCGAGGTAAACCTGCTTCGATCCTGTTGAACCGTGGTTGTATCGGGCGGAGACCCGACAGACCAAGGGATTGTTCCGTTTGAAGTGCGTTAAGCTGATTGCCGTTGTACGGTGATCGTTAGCGCACTTGAGCCGGAATAATTCAGGCGGTTCTGCCATAGCGGCACCCCTCTAGGTGGCGCTTCCTCGTGTAATTCAAAGGTTAGTTCGAGCATTAGAGTTAGTAGCTATCTTCGGTTCCGGAGTCATCTTCACGAGTACTAGGTATGAGTTCCATTGTATCTTTACTTTCTTGTAAGACTTTGCATATTTAATATAGTGATATTGTCCACGCCGTGTTTACATTCCGCAGTACTTTCAAATGTCTAAATTAGTACCAGAATAGTTGTAGAGCTAAGTAGATAGGTTGTTCTCTAGCTTCCCTTCCTTTCATGGGATCCCTTGTCAGCAAGTTCTATCCATTTGGGGTTTCATCTAGCCTTAGCGCGAGGCAGAAGTCAGTGACTTGATAGTGTAGGCACGGTGCCTAGGCTAGATAGTTACCTTGGGATGTGCTCCACCCCACAGAATAGTGTGGTAGGCAGCGGGTGGCGACAGCCCTATCCGTCCCTTGTAGTCCACCACGTTCGGGTGCTTTCATAGCAATAGTAGCAGGTTGTCGATGGACTCCCCTCTCACCCCTTTCTAAAGTCCTTCCTCTTCCAGCTGCCGAAGTTAATGAAAGGTGATGCTAGTTTACATTCCCACTGCCTTCGGGTTCTATAGTAAGCCGTCTCCCTCGCTGGTACTATACCTCTCGAGCAGTGCTACCTTGGCCTACATTTCCTGCATCTTGGTATGAGAATGACACATCATAGGAACCGTGCTCCTCTCTCATTTATCTCTCGACTATCGTTATCCTTGTGTGAGGATGCGTGCTGTTATCTTTCCCTTCCTCCTATATTTATGTGGAAATTGTTGATAACATTTAGATGAATGATGAACTAGTATCCATTGCTCAACTACTTCCCATGGGAAATACGATACTCGATAATACACCTAGGTGAAAGGGTACAATGGTGTTCTGTGCACTTGCGGAATTATTCTAAAGTCTGAACAAACGCCAACAAGCATTTCTGGCGCCGTTGCCAGGGAAGCGATGAACTGGATATTATTTTATCATTTGCCTTTTATTATCACTTTTTTATTCAAAACTTCTCATTTTTTCCATCCCTTTAAAAAAATATTTGTTTCCACACCCTATGTCCATTTATAAAAGAAAGAAAAAAACACTGCACTCCACCATGATTTGGGATTAGACTATGATTCCTAGTCTAGGATGCTTGGAAAACCCTCTGTGCAGCTACATGAACATTGGTACTCATTGTGCGGATTGTTCAGTATGATCGTCTCAAGGGAAACTTTGAGACAAAAAGATCATCAACGACCGCAATGCACAAGATGAGGAAGTACCATGTCATCAAGAGATGCAAGATGGAATCGATGCTGCAGCAAGTCTGATAGATTCTCCATCCTCAGGCTGCTGGCATCAAATGAAATTAGGTACGTGAGTGGTCCAGCTTTTGACCTAAAACTGAGCCCTTCCGAAAAGTCGCCCGAGGTTCGCCATAACTTTGCTCATTTTTATTTCCGTATGAGTTCAACTCTTCCATGATCATGCTTCATCTATCTCGTATGCTGTGGTTTAAGTGTAATTGTTTAAGGTATGCTTATTGGCTCATTTAAATTAAGCGTGGTGCTTAGGTTAAATAGCCTTCTTTAATCAAATTTGACATGGGGTTGAAAATGGTTAATGAACTGCGAGCAAATTACTTGCACAGATGTTGCGTGTGTATTGGTGTGGACTAACCCATGCAGGAAGCTCATTTGAGCGGGGAGGTCCTCAAGTTCAATTTATTATGGAGATAAAGCGAGGCCAAAGGTCACACTTCATCAACATAGCGCGGCATATAAGGAGACATATTGCTATGAATACGTTATGAAAACTCCCCCCCCCTTTCATAATCAGATACCTCGTGTTGTTGCAG
Organism: Panicum hallii; assembly: GCF_002211085.1. NCBI lineage: Eukaryota > Viridiplantae > Streptophyta > Magnoliopsida > Poales > Poaceae > Panicum > Panicum hallii. The sequence goes on along the minus strand of NC_038044.1, from coordinate 31,796,624 downwards.
TTTGTCCTTAGACTTTGTCTTGAGATTTGCAAAAAAGGAAGAGAGAGACAGACAAATGGTGAATAATAAAAAACATAAAATTATGGCAGCAAATAAGGTCCATGCTAACTAAATCTTTGAGGCTAGCATAGGAGCAACTAACCCTTGTTTATCAAGTTAGATTCCGATATCTATTGGACCTTCGGGTACTTGTTGTTCAATAACCTTTTGCTGGAAAGATCAAGAATGTTGACATCAACACTCCTTAGTTCAAAGGAATTTGCACAGGGAACTAGACTGAGGCCAACACCCAAACAACCAAAAGTTAGCCAGATGGATTCCTCGTGATATGCTTGGCGCACTGAGAGTTCGGATCACTAGGGTCTTACCACCCTATGCACACAAGAAAGGTTGATTTTTCAAAAAAGTCTTCCAGCCCTCTCTAGATTCCAGGAACCAAGATGGAACCCAGTGAGATCGACAGCACTATGGCTTAGTCCCTCTTGTGCCGTGAATAAGGAAACCTATCACCGACAGCGCAGCCCTACCCAACACTATCCGAGAAGAGAAAAAAGTATCCAGGATACACACTGTATCACTCTCAAGAGGATCTCAATAGCTTGACAACCCCTTGGGTGATCATGAAGTAATTATCGGCAAACTGCTAGAGATCAAGAATAAGTACAGCTATACTCCCTTGTCCCAACTACAACATGCCCAGATCTGGTGGACGTGATTAGGTTTGCACCTCCATGAGGACAGTAGAAGATATTCGGTGACCAAGTCCCTTGGTGGCATGTCTTGCGTATCACGCTCACCGTTAAAGGAACAAGATTTGTGCCCACACGGGAATATCTTCAACAAATGGACTTTGTGTGCTAGACTTTGAGCTGCTCCCAAAGAACCCTTTCTGGAGGGCAATCATAAGTACAGCAAATGTGAACAACCTTGTCACGTTGGACATGGATACCCTCGCAATTCTAAGAGATAGTTCCGCAACACTTCATCGCAACTGAAGGGGATTCAATGATCAGAATTTGATGTGTCATAATCTTCACTGGGACCAACTTTTGACTTAACAACATACATAGCATAAAAGAGCCTTCCTTGTCCTTACCTGGAGCTCCACATAAGCCTTTATAGAGTATAAGGAAAAAGAGTGGCCCCTTCAGTAAACTAGTCGGGAACTAGTAATCTGAGCGTTACTGGAAGTAGGGAGCGAGACCCCTTCAGTAAACTACCTGTAGTACTAGTCGAGAACTAGTAAACAGAGTGTTACCGGAAGTATAGGAGTGAGGCCCCTTCAGTAAACTACGCGTAGTACTAGTCGAGAACTAGTAAACGGAGTGTTACTGGAAGTATGGGAGCAAGCCCAGTTTAGTAACCTAGAATACTAGTTAGGAACTAGTAATCTGAGTGTTAGTAGATGTATGGGAGCGAGGCCCTTTCAGTAAACTACACGTAGTACTAGTCAAGAACTAGTAAATGGAGTGTTACTGGAAGTATGGGAACGAAGCCCCTTCAGCAACATAGAATACTAGTCGGGAACTAGTATTCTGAGCGTTACTGGAAGTAGGGAGCGAGCCCCCTTCAGTAAACTTCGTGTAAAACTGGTCGAGAACTAGTAAACAGAATGTTACTGGAACTATGGGAGCGAGGCTCCTTCAGTAAACTACGCGTAATACTAGTCGAGAACTAGTAAACAGAGTGTTACCAAAAGTATGGGAATGAGGCCCGTTCAATAACCTAGTATACTAGTCGGGAACTAGTAATCTGAGTGTTACTGGAAGTAGAGATAGGTGACTAGAGATCAATTGGCAAAGGAGAAATAAATCTTGCTGGTAGCTTAGTCGATTCCTTGGGCGGGCCATGAGAGTTCACCTATTGCCATGCGAAAACGTTACGGTTGGCCCGAAGGAAGTGACGACGAGGTCCTTCACATGATTTTGATCAGTTCCTTGGGTGGGCCAAGACAGGTCGTATGTTACCATGCGAAGATGTCTTGGTTGGCCTGAAGGAATAGAATATACAATCCTTCACATGCGTGGTTACGAAAGTGGTCGTCATTCAAAAATGACTCGGTTGGCCTGAAAGAATTCCTTGGGTGGGCCAAGACAGTTCGTATGGCATTGAAATGTGGATGAACGGACAAAGGCCCTATGTTGTGTAAATTCATTGATTCCCTGACCGAGTGTTGAATGGGTTCTTTGGGAAAAAACCCCTTATTTCAAGATAAAACTCAAGACAATGGTTAAATAAGTTCCCTAAAGATCTCCGAAAAAACTCCTTGAATCGGGTCTCAGTCTTCGTTGAGTGGTGGAGATGGCCCTTCGGAGGGTTCAACATTCAAAGGTGGAATGCTTGCTCTTCAGGTTCCATGGGCATCACTTGTGCAGAGCTTCCTCGAAATTCTTCTTCGAGTTGAGGGTTTTCTTTCTTTGGGTGGGTTGTTCCCCTGCTTCTGGCTTGTGCTTCCGAGTTATACCCAGGTAGTCGAGGGGGATATGATAGTTGGTGGGGCTATAGGCCTCCACCTCGTCGCGCTCCTGCTACCTGGTGATGATGACATGGCGGGCATCCCGGCTGGTGTTGATGATAGTGCGGAGGTTAACACGAGATACGAAATCCTCTCTTTTCAGGATGCCTACTCGGGCTACCACCAGATCATGATGAAAGAGTCCAACCAGCTCGCGTCCTCTTTCATCACCCCATTCGGCATGTACTACTATGTCACCATGCCATTTGGCCTTAAAATTGCTGGCGCCACCAACCAGCGTTGCATGCAGAGGTGTTTCACCGATTAGATCAATCCGACTCGGTAGCCCGACTAGCTCGAGCCCCCGAAACCCACAGTTGCCGCTTACATGGACGACGTTCTAGTGAAAGCGCCTCGTGCGGGGGATCTGATCACCACGCTGGACGCCACGTTTGCTAACCTTCGAAGGTTCAGCATCAAATTAAATCCCGAAAAATGCACTTTTGAGGTTCTGAAAGGGAAACTACTCGGATACATAGTGTCCGAGCGTGGCATCAAAGCCAACCCCGAAAAAATCACGGCCATTGCTAGAATGGGCCCCATATGCAACATGAAAGGAGTGCAACAGCTCACCGGTTGTTTGGCCGCCCTCAATTGATTCATATCTTGACTGGGCGAGCGGGTGATGCCCCTCTACAAGCTCCTCAAAAAGTCAGATATGTTCATCTGGACAGAGGAGGCTCAGCAAGCCTTGGATAGCCTTAAAGCGTTCCTAACCTCGGCCTCGATCCTCATTGCTCCTGAGCGACGTGAACCTCTGCAACTCTACCTCATGGCAACTACCCATGTGGTCAGTGCCGCTCTTGTAGTCGAAAGGGAGGAACCGGGACGTGCACTGAAGGTTCAACGACCGGTGTACTTTATTAGTGAGGTACTCACTGAGACCAAGGCCTGCTACACATAGGTGCAAAAGCTCTTATACGTCGTGCTTATGGTGACTAAGAAACTGCAGCACTATTTCACCTACTATGAAGTCACTGTTGTCTCCTCATTCCCGCACGGGGAGGTCATCCGCAGCCGCGATGCTACGGGATGGAACTCCAAATGGGTGCTCGAGCTCATGGGCTATGACATCAAGTACGCCCCCCGCACCGCCATCAAGTCGTAGGCCTTGGCTGACTTCGTGGCCGTGTGGACGGAGGTACAAACCCCAACTCCGGACATCACCCACGAATACTAGACCCTATACATCGATGGGTCGGTCATGGGACCTGGCACAGGGGCCAGTGTGGTGCTAATCTCGCCCGAGGGGAACAAGCTTCGCTATGCAATCTGCCTCCACTTCCCAGCCTCAAACAACGTCACTGAATACGAGGGCCTTATCAATGGCCTCTGCATCGCCATTAAGCTCGGAGCAACCCGGCTCTACGCCTGCAGCGACTCCATGCTGGTGGTGCACCAAGTCATGAAGGAGTCCAACTACGAGATCTCCCTCATGAATGCGTACTGCCAAGAGGTGCGCAAGCTGGAGGATAACTTCCGAGGAATCGAGTTGCATCACGTCCCATGGAAGGACAACAACGACGCCAATGCGCTTGCCAAGATGGCGGCCTAGCAGGATTCTGCTCCCAACGAGGTCTTCATCCACAACCTCCACATGCCCTTGATCTGCGTCAAGCCAGATCCGCCTCAGGGGCCGTCCGACCTGGTACCCGGGGGCCCCAGTCTGGTGCCTCCCGACTAGGCATCCCACGACTAAGGGCTCAAGGGCCTCGACTGCCTCACGGTGGAGGCCACAACCTTAGCGGCCACCACGCCGACGCTGACTTCGATTGGAGGGCAGCCCTGCTAGCCTACCTCCTTGATGAGATCCTCCCGGCTGACCGAACTGAGGCGCGGAGGATTGCCCGATGCGCCAAGACATAAGTCGCTATCGACGGTGAACTTTACAAGCATAGCCAATCTGCTGTGGGAATGCTCATGAAATTCATGCTGACCCATCAGGGCAAGGAACTCCTCCTAGAGATCCATGCTGGCATCTGTGGACACCATGTGGCCTCGGGATCGGTAGTTGGCAAGTCTTCCGCCAAGGTTTCTACTGGCCGACAGCACTGCACGACGCGGAGGAGGTCATCCGTTTACTCGTCCACGACCAATATTATGTGCAAGTTTATGGAAGGGGCATCACTCCCATACTCCCAGTAACATATTACTAGTTTTTGACTACTATGCTATGTTACCGAAGGGGCATCGCTCCAATATTCCAATACAACTCGAGTCTACTTGTTTATGACCGGTATTACGTGCCTCTTTGCTGAAGGTACCTCGCTCCCATACTTCTAGTAACAGATTACTACTTTCCGACTAGTACTCTATGTTACTGAAGTGGCCTCGCTCCCATATTTCCGGTACAACTCCGTTTACTGGTTTACGACCGGTATTGCGTGCAAGTTTCCTGAAGGGGTCTCACTCCCATACTTCTAGTAACAGATTAGTAGTTTTCGACTACCGTTTACTGGTTTACGACCGGTATTACGTGCAAGTTTGCTGAAGTGGCCTTGCTCCCATTGTTCCAGTGACGCTCAAATTACTAGTTTCCTACTAGTATTCTATGTTACTGAAGGGGCCTCGCTCCCAAACTTCTTGTAACAGATTGTCAGTTTCCAACTAGTATTCTATGTTAGTTAAGGGGCTTTGCTGCCATACTTCTAGTAATAGATTACTAGTATTCTATGTTACTGAAGGGGCCTCGCTCCCATATTTCAAGTACAACTCCATTTACTAGTTTACGACCGGTATTATGTGCAAGTTTGCTGAAGGGGCCTCGCTTTCATACTTCCAGTAACAGATTACTAGTTTCCGACTAGTATGCTATGTTACTGAAGGGGCATGGCTCCTATACTTCCAGTACAACTCCATTCTACTAGTTTACGACCGGTATTACGTGCAATTATGCTGAAGCGGCCTCGCACCCATACTTCTAGTAACACATTACTAGTTTCTGACTAGTATGCTATGTTACTTAAGGGGCATCGCTCCCATTTTTCCAGTAACGCTCAGATTACAAGTTTTCGACTAGTATTCTATGTTATTAAAGGGGCCTCGCTCCCATATTTTCACTAGCAGATTACTAGTTTCCAACTAATATGCTATGTTACTGAAGGGGCCTCGCTCCCATACTTCTAGTAACAGATTACTAGTTTCCGACTAGTACTCTATGTTACTGAAGTGGCCTCGCTCCCTTATTTCTTGTACAACTCTATTTACTATTTACGATTGGTACTATATGCAAGTCTGCCAAAGGGGCCTCGCTCCCATACTTCCAGAATCAGACTACTAGTTTCTGACTAGTATACTATGTTATTGTAGGGGCATCACTCCCATACTCCCAGTATAACTCCATTTACTGGTTTACGACTGATATTATGTGCAAGGTTGCTGAAGGGGCTTTGCTCCCAGTGTTCCAGTAATGCTCAGATTAGTAGTTTCCAACTAGTATTCTATGTTATTGAAAGGGCTTCGCTCCCATATTTCCATTATTAGATTACTAGTTTCGAACTAGTATGCTATGTTACTGAAGGGGCCTCACTCCCATACTTCTATTAACAGATTACTAGTTTCCGACTAGTACTCTATGTTACTAAAGGGGTCTCGCTCCCATATTTCTAGTATAACTCCCTTTACTAGTTTACGACCAGTATTATGTGCAAGTTTGCTGAAGGAGCCTCGCTCCCATACTTCCAGTAATAGATTACTAGTTTCCAGCTAGTATGCTATGTTCCTTAAGGGGCATCGCTCACATACTCCCAGTACAACTCCGTTTACTGGTCCACGACTAGTATTATGTGCAAATTTACTTAAGGGGATTCGCTCCAAAACCCCCTGTAACAAATTATTAGTTTTTGACTAGTATGCTATCTTACTGAAGGGGCATCGTTGCCACACATCCAGTAAAACTTTGCTCTACTAGTTTACAACTGTAATACGTGCAAGTTTGCTGAAGGTGCCTCGCTCCCATACCTCCAGTAACAGAATACTAGTTTCTGACTAGTATACTATGATACTTAAGGGGTATCTGTGGCAGAACCAACCTGAATTATACCGGCTCAAGTACGCGAGTCCCCACTTGAGGGCTCCATCATGCTTCAAACGGTATAATCCTTTGGTCTGTCGGGTAACGTCCTGATAAACCACCGAACGCAGGATCAAACAAGGTACCCCGCACGAAGGCGAGTCCAGATATACAAAGGCCATCACATTTTACATCACAGGCAGATATATCACATGAGTATTTAAAGGTGACATAACTTTCCCAACCAGGGGAATTATTACAAGCAGACATAAGTTTCAGGTCATACAGCGGAGTTTTAAAGTACGGTATTGTACACGACGTTAGTGTAAATGTCATGCTTGCCCTTGCATGACATCACTCGGAGGGGTCTGCGTTGGCCGGGGACGGGTCCCACTCCACGGACCAACCATCAGGCAGAAGATAGGGCTATGATACAGGCAGAGCTGAGTCATCAGGAGGATTACCTGAACAAAAGTTATAAAGCAAGACTGAGTATTCTAATACTCAGCAAGACTTACCCGGTCATGGTATACTTAGCCATGTATCTAGACTTATGAAGGCTTGTAATGGTTCTGGGGTTAGTTTTAGCTGAAAAACAACAAGAGTAGATCCTTAAATTCAACTTTTTAGCTTTCAGGTTCTAGTTAATTATCCCTTCTAGGTAGGCACCTATAACTACTCAAGCATGGTAAGGTCTTTAACCAAACACCATCTTTGATATTCATAGCATTGCTCTTGTTACTCTATGTGCCAAAGGGATCAAGCAGTCTCAATCTTCATGAGAAGCGGACGATTCTAAATCGAATTTAACCTTGCAAGGTAAACCTAACTCACACGCTTGGAACATCCAACGATAGTTCCGAAGCAACCATTTGCCTTTCATTCCGACTCGTGGACAGATCCACCACAAGCGACTGCAGGACCATATGCACATCCAAAGTGCAGGACATACGTCTGTAGCGCGACTACAAAACCCGTATTCCTGGTTGCCCTTGCAACACGTATTCCCACACGTCGAACTAAGTAACCAGAAGAAGCAAGATGAGTGGTTGGAGGTATGTCCACTCCTCGGGCCGATTGGTTACTAGGCTTGCCGCTTACCCAAAACTCACGGCATGTGGTTAGTACTTTCAAACGCTTAACCCCAATCACCACACACTGCGACCTTATCAAAATTTTAACAACACAGACGGGGTATCATTCCCTTCCAAGATACTGCACATAACCCCGTCCGTCATCCTTATAGTGATAACCAGAATGTAAGCATTACAACTCCTATATCGCGCGAGTGACAGGAAATCACCCGACTTCTACCGGTCCTATTAACAGAGCATCTACACGGTAAGGACTCTGGTACAGTACATTGGTTCCTAGGCTTTATGCATCTAGGGTTCCAAGCAACTCCTAAGAACGTAATGCATAGAATTATATAATAGATATAAATTTCAGTGTAATTAAAATAGTGGATTATGTCTGGGGCTTGCCTTCTTGTGTAGGGTTGGGGGCAGTAGGGTTAAGGTCTTCCGAACTTTGGTTCGGAGCTTCAGTTAGATCTTCGACGGTGTCTCCGGGGTCTTTTGAAACTCCTGTGACTTGATCTGGGATAAGCTCGTAGTCACCGTCGGCGAGAGTAGTCGAGTCTACACGATATGCAAAGTTATGAGTTAAGGGATGCAGACTCTTTCATTTTAATTCATGATAAAGTTGCAATCCAAACAATTATCACATATAAACTCATGAAACAACAGGGGTTTAGTCTTGAGTTGTCATTTTTATGCAAATCATGATTATATCATAGTGTTGGGTTTATTAAAAACAGGACTTGCACATTTGAATTTGAATACAAATATCAAGTTTAAATTCAAATCCTAGGTAATTAGAATGATAAAGTTTTGAAAATTTAAACATAGATCAACTGCATACTTAATAGATCATGACCAAGAGATCTAATTAGTTAAGTTTTAATAGGTATGCTTAGCTAATTCTATTTCAAAACAAATTGAAATGATCAACTTAAAATAATTTAAGTTATGAAATTAGGTGTAAAAATTTCACATCAACTCATACATCATCTATAGAAATTGTATACCAAAAATCATAATCAACAAAGTCAACATGTAGGAGCTATGGACATTATACTCCCTTATCTTAGATTTAAAATAGACTCAAAAATATTCAGATTCAAACCAAACTCATTTAACAAAAGTTGTAGAATTTAAAATCTAGTTTCTAGTAAAACTAGTTTTGTAATTTTTGGATTTTTCTACGGTTTGTTATGAATTTTACAAAACAGCAGCAGCATCACATGAAATAACAAGCACTTAGGGGGGGGGGGTCTTCAGTATTCTTGCGTGGGGGCCCCTGGGATAATAACTCTAATTACAGAGGGGTCCCTGCCCGACCTTGGCGACGGCCGGCCGGTCGGCTTGGTGGTGTTCTCGCCGGCGGCGAGCCTTCCGGCGAGGGGGACGGGCTAGACACGATCTACAGGACCTAGGGAGTGCACGGGAAGGGGGTGTACTGGATGGGCAGCAGTGGAACAGGGCCGACGGCGGCCACATCGGAGCTCCAGCGTTCCCGGCAAAAGGCTGGTGAACGCGGGCAAAGGAAACGCGCATGAGCACTAGTGGGAGGTGGAGAGTCGATCTGTGTACCTGGGGAAATCGGAGATTAGGTGGAGAGGGCTACCGACGGTGAGGCTGGGCTCGGCAGTTCTGGTGAGCGGTAGATCGGGGTCAGGGAAATTCCGGCGAGGGGGTGGCCGGGGTTGGACCAGATCAAGCTGGGGAGCAAGGGGACAAGGTGAGGAAGCACTGGGCTAGCGGAATTTGGGCGGAGTGGTGCTGTTGGGGCGGATTCCGGCAGGGAAAGGTGCGGCGGCGGCTCGGTGCTGGGTGGTTGCGGGGAAGAAGATAGAGCAATGCGGCTGGAGGAAAGGAGAATTCGGTCGGTTTGTAGCAGCACTGGGTTTGCAAAAGAGAGGGAAAGGAATAGAGGAAGGGATGACCATGGCTGCGCTCGGGATGGCGGGCGGCGAGGTGGCGGCCGGCGAGCGCTCGTGAGCACCGTGGCGCATGCGCAGGAGGACACCGGGGAGGGGCTACGGTGGCGGCCAGAGGTAGAGTGACGCGTGGGAGAGAGCAGCAGGGGCTAAACGGCGGCGATGGCAGAGCAGCGACCAGGGGGGGAGGTCCTGCGCCGGCGGCAGAACGGGAAGCAGAGGAAGCAGAGGGTGTGCAGAGGTGGAAGAAGGGAAAAAGTCCAAGGGCAGATTTGGAAAACTTTGAAAGCTCAGGGGTCTCTTCGTAAACTAAAAATTCTCACTGATCTAAAGATCAAATAAGAAAAGTCCCAAAATGAAAGTTGTAGAGTTTTTCAAGCTCTACATACTTGCTTTAGGACTCAAATTCAAAAACTCAAAGTTTACAACATTACATGTTGAATTTTTGAACAAGGTAGAATTTAAATTACCCCTGTCCTTACCAAACAAAGTTTTGATCAAATTTTTGACATATTTGCAAATATTCATGAAATGTCATGATGACAAGAACTTTTATAAACAGGCCCTCAGGTAAACATGGAAGTTACTTTTATCCCCTCGTTATTTGCATAAAAGACCCTATAGCTTAGGTTTATTTACAGATAGGTCCTTACACTTACTTAGGGCTTATTCTCTTGATGATAGCATAAATTTTTTTGCACCTAACATTATATTTGTCCTAGATTTCAAAGCTGCTTGCCAAACCACCCATCATACACTTAAGGCCTATATTATATAGAAATTACAACTACACCCCTAGCCCTTAATATTACCCATACAAACATACCTATTTTACACTAAAGCTTAGAGTCAATATCCTTTATTACCTGGACATCACAGCCTTCCCCCCTAAAAAGAATCTCGTCCTGAGATTCGGAAGCTGAATAGAATTAGATGATCAAATTTGGGGGATTTGTTGGAAGGAAAGTTGGGAAATTCTGCTGAAGATAAGATTCTATTTCCCAAGTTGCTTCTTCTTCGGTGTGATGATCCCATAAGATCTTATACATTTTAACCATCTTTCTTCTAGTGACCCTTTCCTTAGTATCCAAGATTTTGATGGGTCGTTCAGTATAGGATAGATCAGGTCCGATCTCAATAGCTCGGGTTTCCACAATCTCCGTGGGTATCTTGATACACTTCTTAAGTTGAGAGACATGGAAAACATCATGAATAACAGCCATTTGAGGTGGAAGGAGAAGTTTGTAAGCCACTGGGCCACAAATTTCAAGAATTTTAAAGGGTCCAATATACCGGGGCACTAATTTCCCTTTTATGCCGAAACGTTGAACGCCTTTGGTAGGAGATACTCGGAGATATACAAAATCTCCTATTTGGAATTGCAAGGGTTTCCTTCTTCGATCCGCATAACTCTTTTGTCTAGATTGGGCTGTCTTAAGGTTAGTTTGAATAAGTCTAACCTTATCTTCAGTTTCAACAACTAAATCTGGTCCAAAGACTTTGCGTTCACCGGTCTCAGACCAATTCAGAGGAGTTCGACATCTGCGACCGTATAATGCTTCAAAAGGTGCCATTTGGAGACTAGATTGATAGCTGTTGTTATAAGAGAATTCAGCCAAAGCAAGACACTTGTCCCAGCTTGCATCATAATAAACAATGCAAGCTCGGAGCATGTCTTCAAGGATTTGATTGACTCGCTCGGTTTGTCCATCAGTCTGGGGATGGTACGCAGAACTTCGAATCAATTTAGTTCCAAGAGCATATTGTAATTGTTCCCAAAAGCGTGCAATGAATGTTGCTCCTCGATCAGAGATAATGGTCTTAGGAACACCATGTAACCGAACAATTTGATCAAGATAGACTTCGGCATATTTCTTGGCGGAGTAAGTAGTATGTACGGGAACAAAATGAGCTGTTTTTGTGAGTCTATCAATGATTACCCATATGGAGTCATGTTTTTGAGATGTATTGGGAAGACCAACAATGAAATCCATACTAATGTCTTCCCACTTCCATGACGTAATGGGTAATGGCTGAAGTGTACCAGATGCTTTAAGATGACTAGCTTTAACCCTCTGACATCTATCACACTCAGATACATATTTGGCAATTTCTCTTTTCATTCTGGTCCACCAAAAATGTTGTCGTAGATCTTGATATATTTTGGTACTACCGGGATGAATAGAGAATTTGGATAGATGGGCTTCATCAAGGATTTGTTTTTGAAGTTGATGATCTTTTGGCACAACAAGGCGTATGTTGAACCACAAGACCCCTTGAGAATCAGTACGAAAACACTTGTATTTAGCTTCTCCTTGAGATAGTTTTAGTTTGATAATTCTGATGCCCTCATCATGTAGTTGTGACATGATGATTTTATCTTAAAGGGTATTCTCAATGGATAATTGATTTAGACTACCTTGAGGAATGATTTCTAGATTGAGTTTTCTCATCTGATTGCAGAGAGTGTCACCGATAGCTGCTATGGATAAACAATGACAATGTGCCTTGCGGCTAAGTGCATCCGCAACCACATTGGCTTTACCAGGATGGTAATATACCTCAAGGTCATAATCTTTGATCAATTCTAACCATCGCCTTTGCCTCAAATTCAAATCTGCTTGGGTAAAGATATATTTGAGGCTCTTATGGTCAGTGTAAATGTTACACTTAGCACCCATAAGATGATGTCTCTAGATTTTAAGAGCGTGAACAACTGGTGCCAATTCCAGATCATGAGTTGGATAGTTTTGCTCATGATTCCAGAGCGCTCTGGATGCATACGCAATAACTTGGTCGTTTTGCATTAGAACGCAACCAAGACCAGTCCTAGAAGCATCACAGTAGACATCAAAAGGCTGAGTATTATCTGGCTGAGCTAACACGGGAGCGGTTGTTAGAAGCTTTCTCAAGGTATGAAATGCTTCATCACATTTATCATCCCATCGATATTTAGCTTCTTTCTTAAGTAGCTCAGTCATGGGCTTGGCTATTTTAGAGAAATCTGGAATGAATCGGTGATAGTATCCCGCCAATCCAAGGAAACTTTGAACTTGATGGACTGAAGTTGGAGGCTTCCAATCCATAACTTCTTGAACTTTAGTTGGGTCAACTGATATGCCTTCACTAGAGATAGTGTGTCCCAGAAATTTCACACTATCCAGCCAAAATTCACATTTTGAGAATTTGGCGTAAAGGCGATGATCCCGTAGTCGTTGAAGAACGATACTTAGGTGATTGATATGGTCTTCCTTAGTCTTGGAATATATTAAAATATCGTCGATGAAGACCACAACAAACGTATCAAGTTTCGGCATAAAGACGGAATTCATGAGATACATGAAATATGCCGGTGCGTTAGTAAGCCCAAAGGACATAACCAGATATTCATATAATCCATATCTGGTCGAGAAAGCCGTCTTTGGAATGTCACAAGGCTTGATTTTGATCTGATGATAGCCAGAGCGTAAGTCGATCTTGGAAAAGACTTTAGCTCCTGCCAACTGATCAAACAGGATATCAATGCGGGGAAGAGGGTACTTGTTTTTAATAGTGACCGCATTGAGTGGACGATAATCAACACACAACCTTAGGCTATTGTCCTTTTTCTTGACGAAGAGAGCGGGACAACCCCAAGGTGAAGCACTTGGGCGTATGAAACCTTTATCTAGAAGATCTTGAAGTTGAATTTTTAACTCAGCCAATTCATTTGGAGGCATGCGATAGGGCCTCTTGGAAATAGGAGCAGTGCCAGGTTGAAGTTCAATAATGAACTCGATGTCTCTATCTGGTGGCATTCCTGGCAAATCATCTGGAAAGACATCAGGGTACTCACAGACCACTGGAATATCTTTTACTTTAAGGTCTGTGATAGCATAGGCGCAAGAATTTAGATATTCTTGCTGAGGCAGATAGAGGGTAGTGGCTCCATGATATGGTGAATCAATTTCAATAACTCGGGAAGAAATGTCCAGCAATACTCTATGTTCAGTCATCCAATTCATCCCGAGTATAACGTCAATACCCTCTAAGTCTAATAGAATTAAATCAGTTCTGATTTCTTTACTACCAAACTGAATTGGCACTCTTTTGACCATTTGGTCAGATGTAATTTTCCCTCCAGGAGTAGAAATCATATATGCCCCCTTAGTGGGACAAAGATCGAGCCCTATTCGGGCACCACAGTTGTTACTAATAAAACTATGAGTTGCCCCAGAATCAAATAATGTAACAACTGGTTGGTGATGGATAAAGAATGTACCCGACATGACAGGGGCTCCGTCCGGAAGTTCTGCAAGGGTGGTGAAATTAATCCGTCCTTGCCGGACTTGCATCATCGGCCTTTTACCCTTATTTTGATTACCCTGATTGGAACTTTGCCCTTGGTTAGGTTTCTTAGGCTGAGGACAATCCTTGATGAAATGGTCCGCACTCCCACAATTGAAACAGCGATAATTGCTGCCTTTTGGTGGGGCTTGTTGTACATTTGGCCTTGGGCCGAATTGCTGTAGTTGCTGTGGAGGTACGGGAGATCTATACTTGTTTTGTTGTTGGGGCGGCCTAAAAACCAATCTACCGGACAAGGCATTATGCTGTGGTGCTCTGATCTGGGTGTTGGGAACAACCCGATACCTCGGTGATTGAGCACTCGAGGATACAGTAGGAGCCTTTCTTTTCTTCTCAGCACGATGTGCCATAATACAATCCTCCTGGGTTAAGGCCATATTAACCAATTCACTAAAATTATTAGCCCTAATCAGATTCAGGCGCTCCTTAAGCTTGGTATTAAGGCCACGACGAAAACGGTCTTGTTTCTTGGCATCATTATCTGCATGATAACCTGCATATTGGCACAGATGATTAAAAGTCTGTGCATACTGCAATACCGTATTGGAACCCTGAGTGAGTGCCAAGAACTCGTTCAGCTTCCGTTCCAGCAATCCTTCGGGAATATAATGTGCCCTGAAGGCAGTCCGGACTCATCCCAGGAGATGACATGTCCCGCGAGCTGCATGGCATTGAAATTATCCCACCATATACGAGCAGCACCGCGAAGTTGCTGGGCAGCAAAAGAAGCCTTGCTCGAGTCCGCACAAGGTATAGTCAAGAGAGCGAACTTCGATTCAATGATATGAAGCCAGGCATAAGCGTCCAAGGGTTCTTCAGCCTTACTGAAGAATGGGGGTTGGGTACTAAGAAAGTCCTGATAATTGGCTGCTGGAGGATTGAGGTCATCACGACCTCCTCGGAACTGTTGGCGTTGCTGGTTTTGCTGTGCTTGTACCAGCAGATTGAGAAGTTCCATTTGCCGTGCCATCACCTCAGCTAGATTAGGAGGTGGTGGGGGCGGTTGTTGAGAACCACTGGCTTGTTCTGCCCGGAAACCTTCCGGGGTTCCACGCGTGGCTCCCACCATCTGAAATAAAGGAGACGTCCGTTATTAATCACATGACCTTACTCCCAATTTCAGAAGATACAACATTCATATAAACCATGTACACATTCCATTCAGTTATCTCATTTCAGAACATCAAGATAAAGATCAAGGAGATAAAACATGAAGCTTATATTACAACGTGGATGTTGATGGTTTCTCGCATTACACACCCATAGGATCCATACACCGGCCATCTATATTACAACAAATGGTGCAAGGTCTAAGCACTTACATACTATCCAAGATATTACACTCCTCACAGATTACAACTAAAAGAAATCGATGATTCAACAACTAAAAATCGTCGAAGTTGCCTACAGAAGACTGACTGCTAGAAGAAGAATGGTGGGGACTAAGAACAGGGTCTCCATGCTCAGAATCAAGTTCTGAGACTCCCTCAATCTCCTCTGGATCTTCTTCTTCAGCTTCAGGCACTGCAGGTGCAACGGGAGGGATCGGTGGCTGCTGCAGTTCTTCAAGTTGAGCCTGAGCATCATCAGCCGCAAGTATCAGATCGTGGATTTGTGCTTGTAAGAATTCAATAACAGTATCACGCTGAGTGATTATGTGATCACTCTCATTGATCTGATCTTCTTGGTGAAGGATGGTCTCTTCTCGTGCTGCGATGATCTCATCCTTCTGAGTTACCAAAACTCGAAGCTGATCAACTTGAGTATTTTGTCTATCAGCCTCTCTATAGTGACTTCGTGCGGCATTTATCAACTGACCCATTTCACGACGTAGGAGCAGTTGATGGTGATACTGTACATTCATAAACCGCATCATTCCTTGAAGTGCTTCTTCCGGTGGACCTTCCAATCTATGACTCTCAGGAACGATTCTGAGATTCCATTCTGGCTCATTGGGATCTGTCGTTGAGAACAAACCAATGGGCCGTCCTGCAACTTCTTTCGGATGCTGATTACAGAAACGATAGATTGCTTCCAGTGCCGCTCCCTCAATAGTATCAACTATCCGATAGCCCATCATGTTGATTTCAATGGGTTGCCATTGTGAACGGAAAGGATGCTGAGGAATGGTCATTCTGACTCGAGCTTTATGGACACCTTCTTCCAGATACTCAACCGCATCATAATGGGGAGGTTCCGTATAATGGAATGACTGTAAGGATTCCCAGAGTAAACGAGGGAAACCCTCCCAATGCAGAGCATTGGTATGGAAGTGCCCTTCCAGATCCCAAAAGATATTAGAAGGGGTTGTCATCTGCAACAAGAATGCAAATGGTGAGATATGTTTACCTTGTTAAAAGGTCAGAAGGTAAATGGAACAAGGCGATTGAGTTTGACAACAAGATCTAAAACTCGAAAGCAAAATTAAGGTTCTTGTCCCAAACTACCTTAAGGACCCTATTAACCCATATTAAGGATAAACAACCTACTACTCATCCTTTCCAAACTTTTAAACATACATTACATTTTTTTATTTGTCAAGGAATTATGCATGCACGCACTATTCGTCCTTTCAACCAAAAACAACTGCCGAATATCTTCGGACTTACGCAACTAATTTCGGTGGCATAACACATACGTCTCTCCCTAATAATTAACCGATAAATCCTACTCGTCCTAACCTCTTAATCGTGGTTAGCATACCTGCAAAAGATCACAATATATATATATCCAATGAACCTATCATGCCAGCATGTCATGAAAGCGTCCCCAATCATTATTGTTCACTATAGAAACAGCATCTGTACCATTACCGCCATACAGACAACGTTAGCATACGTCGTTAAACAACGTATTCACGGGGGGTACCGCAAAATGCGGGGGTATGAACAGCGATCGCCATACCCTGCGCCGAACCATCTACTCCCAATGTAGTCAACCGAAATTGGTACATTGGCAGCATCTCAAGTAAGCCACTGCTTGAGAAACAGTGTTCGGTTCGCATCACCGATGGGAAGGCCAAGCTCCCTCAGTTGGCTGAGGATCCTTACCTTCTTACCTCACGATCGAAGGTGTCATTACAGAAAATAAGGTTGGATTATGCATAAATTTAAGTTTTGATAGAAAAGTAATGCTGGGAGTTAGAGTTATATATATTACAGCCACCTCTATTTTCCCTTTAAACATCACCCTAGGGCTTTACGTACTAGACACAGCCTTAACGAATCCAACGTACCTTTTGCAACATACTTTGTTGGTCAAATTTTATACCAAAAGTACTTTTAAGGTACTTCACATCTCCAGTGTACACTTGTTAGCTCTGATACCAGCTGTGGCATAACCAACCTGAATTATACCGGCTCAAGTACACGAGTCCCCTCTTGAGGGCTCCATCATGCTTCAAATGGTATAATCCTTTGGTCTGTCAGGTAACGTCCCGATAAACCACCGAACGCAGGATCAAACAAGGTACCCCGCACGAAGGTGAGTCCAGAGATACAAAGGCCATCACATTTTACATCATAGGCAGATATATCACATGAGTATTTAAAGGTGACATAACTTTCCCAACCAGGGGAATTATTACAAGCAGACATAAGTTTTAGGTCATACAGCGGAGTTTTAAAGTACGGTATTGTACACGTCGTCAGTGTAAATGTCATGCTTGCCCTTGCATGACATCACTCGGAGGGGTCTGCGTTGGCCGGGGACGGGTCCCACTCCACGGTCCAACCATCAGGCAGAGGATAGGGCCATGATACAGGCAGAGCTGAGTCATTAGGAGGATTACCTGAACAAAAGTTATAAAGCAAGACTGAGTATTCTAATACTCAGCAAGACTTACCCGGTCATGGTATACTTAGCCATGTATCTAGACTTATGAAGGCTTGTAATGGTTCTGGGGTTAGTTTTAGCTAAAAAGCAACAAGAGTAGATTCTTAAATTCAACTTTTTAGCTTTCAGGTTCTAGTTAATTATCCCTTCTAGGTAGGCACCTATAACTACTCAAGCATGGTAAGGTCTTTAACCAAACACCATCTTTGATATTCATAGCATTGCTCTTGTTACTCTATGTGCCAAAGGGATCAAGCAGTCTCAATCTTCGTGAGAAGCGGACGATTCTAAATCGAATTTAACCTTGCAAGGTAAACCTAACTCACACGCTTGGAACATCCAACGATAGTTCCGAAGCAAGCATTTGCCTTTCATTCCGACTCGTGGACAGATCCACCACAAGCGACTGCAGGACCATACACACATCCAAAGTGCAGGACATACGTCTGGAGTGCGACTACAAAACCCGTATTCCTGGTTGCCCTTGCGACACGTATTCCCACACGTCGAACTAAGTAACCAGAAGAAGCAAGACGAGTGGTGGGAGGTATGTCCACTCCTCGGGCCGATTGGTTACTAGGCTTGCCGCTTACCCAAAACTCACGGCATGTGGTTAGTACTTTCAAACGCTTAACCCCGATCACCACACACTGCGACCTTATCAAAATTTTAACAACACAGACGGGGTATCATTCCCTTCCAAGATACTGCACATAACCCCGTCCGTCATCCTTATAGTGATAACCAGAATGTAAGCATTACAACTCCTATATCGCGCGAGTGACAGGAAATCACCCGACTTCTACCGGTCCTATTAACAGAGCATCTACACGGTAAGGACTCTGGTACAGTACATTGGTTCCTAGGATTTATGCATCTAGGGTTCCAAGCAACTCCTAAGAACGTAATGCATAAAATTATATAATAGATATAAATTGCAGTGTAATTAAAATAGTGGATTATGTCCGGGGCTTGCCTTCTTGTGTAGGGTTGGGGGCAGTAGGGTTAAGGTCTTCCGAACTTTGGTTCGGAGCTTCAGTTAGATCTTCGACGGTGTCTCCGGGGTCTTTCGAAACTCCTGTGACTTGATCTGGGATAAGCTCGTAGTCACCGTCGGCGAGAGTAGTCGAGTCTACACGATATGCAAAGTTATGAGTTAAGGGATGCAGACTCTTTTATTTTATTTCATGATAAAGTTGCAATCCAAACAATTATCACATATAAACTCATGAAACAACAGGGGTTTAGTCTTGAGTTGTCATTTTTATGCAAATCATGATTATATCATAGTGTTGGGTTTATTAAAAACAGGACTTGCACATTTGAATTTGAATACAAATATCAAGTTTAAATTCAAATCCTAGGTAATTATAATTATAAAGTTTTGAAAATTTAAACATAAATCAACTGCATACTTAATAGATCATGACCAAGAGATCTAATTAGTTAAGCTTTAATAGGTATGCTTAGCTAATTCTATTTCAAAACAAATTGAAATGATCAACTTAAAATAATTTAAGTTATGAAATTAGGTGTAAAAATTTCACATCAACTCATACATCATCTATAGAAATTGTATACCAAAAATCATAATCAACAAAGTCAACATGTAGGAGCTATGGACATTATACTCCCTTATCTTAGATTTAAAATAGACTCAAAAATATTCAGATTCAAACCAAACTCATTTAACAAAAGTTGTAGAATTTAAAATCTAGTTTCTAGTAAAACAAGTTTTGTAATTTTTGGATTTTTCTACGGTTTGTTATGAATTTTACAAAACAGCAGCAGCATCACATGAAATAACAAGCACTTAGGGGGGGTCTGCAGTATTCTTGCGTGGGGGCCCCTGGGATAATAACTCTAATTACAGAGGGGTCCCTGCCCGACCTTGGCGACGGCCGGCCGGTCAGCTTGGTGATATTCTTGCCGGCGGCGAGCCTTCCGGCGAGGGGGACGGGCTAGACACGATCTACAGGACCTAGGGAGTGCACGGGAAGGGGGTGTACTGGATGGGCAGCAGTGGAACAGGGCCGATGGCGAGAAGGTGCGGCGGCCACATCGGAGCTTCGGCGTTCCCGGTGAAAGGCCGGTGAACGCGGGCAAAGGAAATGTGCATGAGCACCAGTGGGAGGTGGAGAGTCGATCTGTGTACCTGGGGAAATCGGAGATCAGGCGGAGAGGGCTACCGACGGTGAGGCTGGGCTCAGCAGTTCTGGTGAGCGGCGGATCGGGGTGAGGGAAATTCCGGCGAGGGGGCAGCCGGGGCTGGACCAGATCAAGCTGGGGAGCAAGGGGAGAAGGTGAGGAAGCACTGGTCTAGCAGAATTTGGGTGGTGTGGTGCTGTTGGGGCGGATTCCGGCAGGGAAAGGTGCGGTGGCGGCTCGGTGCTGGGTGGTTGCGGGAAAGAAGATAGAGCAATGCGGCTGGAGGAACGGAGAATTCGGTCGGTTTGTAGCAGCACTGGGTTTGCAAAAGAGAGGGAAAGGAATAGAGGATGGGATGACCACGGCTGCGCTCAGGATGGCGGGCGGCGAGGTGGCAGCCGGCGAGCGCTCGTGAGCACCGTGGCGCATGCGCAGGAGGACACCGGGGAGGGGCTACGGCGGCGGCCAGAGGTAGAGTGACGCGTGGGAGAGAGCAGCAGGGGCTGAACGGCGGCGAGGGTAGAGCAGCGACCAGGGGGGAGGTCCTACGCCGGCGGCAGAACAGGAAGCAGAGGAAGTAGAGGGTGTGTAGAGGTGGAAGAAGGGGAAAGTCCAAGGGCAGATTTGGAAAACTTTGAAAGCTCAGGGGTCTCTTTGTAAACTAAAAATTCTCACTGATCTAAAGATCAAATGAGAAAAGTCCCAAAATGAAAGTTGTAGAGTTTTTCAAGCTCTACAAACTTGATTTAGGACTCAAATTCAAAAACTCAAAGTTTACAACATTACATGTTGAATTTTTGAACAAGGTAGAATTTAAATTACCCCTGTCCTTACCAAACAAAGTTTTGATCAAATTTTTGACATATTTGCAAATATTCATGAAATGTCATGATGACAAGAACTTTTATAAACAGGCCCTCAGGTAAACATGGAAGTTACTTTTATCCCCTAGTTATTTGCATAAAAGACCCTATAGCTTAGGTTTATTTACAGATAGGTCCTTACACTTACTTAGGGCTTATTCTCTTGATGATAGCATAAATTTTTTTGCACCTAACATTATATTTGTCCTAGATTTCAAAGCTGCTTGCCAAACCACCCATCATACACTTAAGGCCTATATTATATAGAAATTACAACTACACCCCTAGCCCTTAATATTACCCATACAAACATACCTATTTTACACTAAAGCTTAGAGTCAATATCCTTTATTACCTGGACGTCACAGTATCGCTCCCATACTCCCAGTATAACTACATTTACTAGTTTATGACCGGTATTTCATGCAAGTTTGCTGAAGGGGTGTTGCTCCCATTATTCCACTAACGCTCAGATTACTAGTTTCCGAATAGTATTCTATGCTACTGTAGGGGCCTCGCTCCTTTATTTCTAGTAACAGATTACTAGTTTCCGGCTAGTATGCTCTGTTACTGCACTGGCTTCGCTCTCATACTTCTATTAACAGATTACTAGTTTCCAACTAGTATACTATGTTACTGAAGGGTCTCCCTCCTATACTTCTAGTAACATATTACTAGTTTCTGACTAGTACTCTATGTTACTAAAGGGGACTCACTCCCATATTTCAAGTACAACTCTGTTTACCATTTATGACCGATATTACATGCAGGTTTGCTGAAGGGGCCTCGCTCCCGTACTTCCAGTAACAGATTACTAGGTTCCGACTAGTATACTATGTTACTAAAGGGGCATCGCTCACATACTTCCAGTACAACTCCATTCAACTAGTTTACAACTGGTATTACGTGCAAGTTTGCTGAAGGTGCCCCACTCCCATACTTCGAATAACAGATTACTAGTTTCCGACTAGTATGCTATGTTACATAAGGGGCATCACTCCCATACTCCCAGTACAACAACGTTCTACTGGTTTACTACCGATATTACGTGCAAGTTTGCTGAAGGTGCCTCTCTCCCATACTTCCAGTAAAAGATTACTAGTTTCTGACTAGTATGCTATATTACATCAGGGGCATCACTCCCATACTCCCAGTACAACTCCGTTCTATTGTTTTACGACTGGTATTTTGTGCAAGTTTGCTAAAGGTGCCTCGCTCCCATACTTGAAGTAATAGATTACTAGTTTCCAACTAGTATGCTATGTTAGTTTAGGGGCATGGCTCCCATACTTCCAGTATAACTCCATTTACTGGTTTACGACCGGTATTACATGCAAGTTTGCTAAAGGGGCTTTGCTCCCATTGTTGCAGTAATGCTCAGATTACTGGTTTCCGACTAGTGTTCTATGTTACTAAAGAGGCCTCGCTCCCATATTTCCACTAACAGATTACTAGATTCCAACTAGTATGCTATGTTACTGAAGGAGCCTCGCTCCCATACTTTTAGTAACAGATTACTAATTTCCGACTAGTACTCTATGTTACTGAAGGGGCCACGCTCCCTTATTTCCAGTACAACTCTATTTACTGTTTACGACCGGTATTCCATGCAAGTCTGCTGAAGGGGCCTCGCTCCCATACTTACAGTAACAGGTTACTAGTTTCCGACTAGTATACTATGTAACTGCAGGAGTCTTGCTCCCATACTTCCAGTACAACTCTGTACTACTGGTTTATGACCGGTATTACGTGCAGGTTTGCTGAAGTTGCCTTGCTCTCATAGTTCTATTAAAAAATTTCTAGTTCCCGACTAGTATGCTATGTTACTAAGGGGCATCGCTCCCATACTCCCAATACAACTCCGTTTACAGGTCCACGACTAGTATTATGTGCAAGTTTACTGAAGGGACTTCACTTCCATAATCCTAGTAATATATTACTAGTTTCCGACTAGTAGGCTATGTTACTGAAGGGGTGTCGCTGCTATACTTTCAATACAACTCCATTTTACTGGTTTATGACCGGTATTATATGCAATTTTGCTGAAGGTGCCGCGCTCCCATACTCCTAGTATAACTCCATTTACTGGTTTACGACTTGTATTACGTGCAAGTTTGCTGAAGGGGCTTCGCTCCCATTGTTCTACCAACGCTCAGATTACTAGTTTCCGTCTAGTATTCTATGTTACTGAAAGGGCTTCGCTCCTATATTTCCTGCAATAGATTACTAGTTTACGACTAGTATGTTATATTACTGAACGGGCCTCGCTCCCATACTTGTAGTAACAGACTACAAGTTTCTGACTAGTACTCTATGTTACTACAGAGGCCTCGCTCCCATATTTCCAGTACCACTCCCTTTACATGTTAATGACCAGTATTATGTGCAAATTTTCTGAAGGGGGCTCGCTCCCATACTTCGAGTAACAGATTAATAGTTTCCAACTAGTATGATATGTAATTGAAGGGGCCTCGCTCCCATACTTCCAGTAACAGATTAATAGTTTCTGACTAGTATGCTATGTTACTTGAGGGGCATCGCTCCCATACTCCCAATACAACTCCGTTTACTGGTCCATGACTATTATTACGTGCAAATTTATTCAAGGGGATTTGCTCCCATACTCTTTGTAATAGATTACTAGTTTCTGACTAGTATGCTATGTTACTGAAGGGGCATCGCTCCCACACATCCAGTACAACTTTGCTCTACTGGTTTACGATCAGTATTACGTGCAACTTTGCTGAAGGTGCCTCGCTCCCAGACTTCCAGTAATAGATTACTAGTTTCTGACTAGTATACTATGATACTTAAGGGGCATCACTCCCATACTCCCAGTATAACTCCATTTACAAGTTTATGACCGGTATTAGGGGCAAGTTTGCTGAACGGGTCTCGCTCCGATTATCCCAGCAACGCTCAGATTACTAGTGTCCGACTAGTATTCTATGTTCATGTAGGGGCCTCACTCCCATATCTCTAGTAACAGATTACTAGTTTCCGACTAGTATGCTATGCTACTGAAGGGGCCTCGCTCCCATACTTCTACTAACATATTACTAGTTTCCGACTAGTACTCTATGTTACTAAAGGGGCCTCGGTCCCATATTTCTAGTAAGAGATTACTAGTTTCTGACTAGTATGCTATGTTACTGAAGCGGCCTTGCTCCGACCCATCTAGTAACAGATTACTAGTTTCTAACTAGTACTCTATGTTACTGAAGGGGCCTCTCTCCCATATTTCAAGAACAACTCTGTTTACCGTTTACGACCGGTATTACATGCAAGTTTGCTGAAGGGGCCTTGCTCCCATACTTCCAGTAATAGATTACTAGTTTCCGACTAGTATGCTATGTTACTAAAGGGGTCTTATTCCCATACTTCCAGTACAACTCCGTCCTACTAGTTTACAACCAGTATTATGTGCAAGTTTGCTAAAGGTGCCTCGCTACCATACTTTTAGTAACAGATTACTAGTTTTCGACTTGTAGGCTATGTTACTTAAGGGGCATCGCTCCCATAATCCCAGTACAACCCCGTTTACTGGTCCACGACAAGTATTACGTGCAAGTTTACTGAAGGGCTTTCCTCCCATACTCCTAGTAATAGATTACTAGTTTTCGACTAGTATGGTATGTTACTGAAGGTGCATCGCTCCTATACTTCCAGTACACCTCCATTCAACTTGTTTACGACCGGTATTACGTGCAAGTTTGCTGAAGGGGCCTCGCTCCCATACTTCCAGTAACATATTACTAGTTTTCAACTAGTATACTATGTTACTGAAGTGCCTCAATCCCATACTTCCAGTAAACCTCCGTTCTACTGGTTTATGACTAGTATTACGTGCAAATTTGGTGAAGGTGCCTCGCTCCCATACTTCGAGTAACAGATTAGTAGTTTCTGACTAGTATCCTATGCTACTTAAGGGGTGTCACTTTCATCTTCCCATTACAACTCCATTCTAATGGTTTACAACTAGTACTACATGCAAGTTTGCTAAAGGTGCCTCACTCTCATACTTCCAGTACAACTCCGTTCTACTGGTTTCTGACTAGCATACTTCCACTAAGGCTAAAATTACTAGTTTCTGACTAGCATTCTATGTTACTGAAGGGGCCTCGCTCCTATACCTCCAATACAACTTCATTTACTGGTCCACGACTAGTATCGCGTGCAAGTTTACTGAAAGGGTTTTGCTCCCATACTCCTAGTAACATATTACTAGTTTCCGATTAGTATGCTATGTTACTGAAGGGGCATCGCTCCAATACTTCCACTACAACTCCATTCTACTGGTTTACGACCGGTATTACATGCAAGTTTGCTGAAGGTGGCTCGCTCCAAAACTTCTAGTAACATATTACTAGTTTCCGACTAGTATGCTATGTTACTTAAGGGGTTTCGATCCCATAGTTCTAGTACATCTCCATTTACTGGTCCACGACTCCGAGTAACATATTACTAGTTTCCGACTCGTATGCTATGTTACTAAAGGGGCACCGCTCCCATACTTCCAATACAACTCCTTCGACTGGTTTTCGACAGGTATTACGTGCAAGTTTGTAGAAGGTGCCTCGCTGCCATACTTCCAGTAACAGATTACTAGTTTCCGACTAGTATGCTATGTTGCTTAAGGGGCATCGCTCTCATACTCCCAGTATAGCTCCGTTTAATGGTTTGCGACCGGTATTACATGCAAGTTTGCTAAAGGTGCCTTGCTCCCATTATTCTTGTAACGCTCAAATTACTAGTTTCCAACTAGTATTCTATTGTTCTAAAGGGGCCTCTCTCCCATATTTCTAGTACAGATTACAAATTTCCGTCTAGTATGCTATGTTGCTGAAGGGGCCTCGCTCGCATACTTCTAGTAACTGATTACTAGTTTCCGACTAGTATGCTATGTTACTGAAGGGGCCTTGCTCCCATACTTTCAGTACTACTCCGTTCTGCTAGTTTACGACTGAAGGGGCCTCGCTCCCATACTTCCAATAATAGATTACTTGTTTCCGACCAATATGGTATGTTACTGAAGTGCCTTGCTTCAATACTTGCCGTAAAACACCGTTCTACTGGTTTTCGACACGTATTACATGCAAGTGTGCAGAAGGGGCCTTGCTCCCATTCTTCCAGTAACAGATTACTAGTTTCTGACTAGTATGCTATGTTACTTAAGGGGCATCGCTATCATACTCCCAGTATAGCTCCGTTTACTGGTTTACGACCGGTATTATGTGCAAGTTTGCTGAAGGGGCCTTACTCCCATTGCTCCAGTAACAGTTAGATTACTAGTTTCCAACTAGTATTCTATGGTATTGAAGGGGTCTCACTCTCATATTTTTAGTAATAGATTACTGATTTCTTACTAGTATGCTATGTTGCTGAACGGGCGTCGCTCGCATACTTCTAGTAACAGATTACTAGTTTCCGACTAGTATGCTATGTTACTGATGGGGCATTGCTCCCATACTTTCAGCACTACACCATTCTGCTGGTTTACGACTGAAGGGGTCTTGCTCCCATACTTCCAGTAATAGATTAATAGTTTTCTTCTAGTATGCTATGTTACTTATGGGGCATGGCTCCCATATTCCCAGTACAACTCCGTTTACTGGTTCACGACTAGTATTACGTGCAAGTTTACTAAAGGGGATTCGCTCCCATACTCCTAGTAATAGATTACTAGTTTTCGACTAGTATGTTACGTTACTGATGGAGCTTTACTCCCATACTTCCAGTACTATTCCGTTCTACTGGTTTACGACTGATATTACGTGCAAGTTTGCTAAAGAGCCCTCACACCCATATTTCTAGTAACCGGTTACTAGTTTCCGACTAGTATGCTATGTTACTTAAGGGGCATTGCTCCCATACTCGTAGCATAACTTAATTTACTTGTTTACAACTGGTATTACGTGCATGTTTGCTGAAGGGGCCTTACTACCGTTGTTCCATTAACGGTCAGTTTACTAGTTTCTGACTAGTACTCTATGTAACTAAAGTGGCCTCACTGCCATATTTCCAGTACAACTCCATTTACTAGTTTACGACCGGTATTACATGCAAATTTGCTGAAGGTGCCTCGCTCCCATACTTCCAGTACAGATTGTCAGTTTCCGACTCGTATTCTATGTTACTGAAGGGGCATCGCTCCAATACTCCCAATATAACTCCGTTTATTGGTATACGATCAGTATTACATGCCAGTTTGCTGAAGGGGCCTTGCTCCCATTGTCCCAGTAATGCGCAGATTACTAGTTTCCGACTAGTATTTTATGTTACTGAAGGAGCCTCGCTCCCTTATTTCTAGTAATAGATTACTAGTTTCCGATTAGTACTCTATGTTACTAAAGGGGCCTCACTGTTATATTCCCATTACAACACCGTTTTCTGGTTTACGACCGGTATTACGTGCAAGTTTGTGGAAGGGACCTTGCTCCCGTACTTCGAGTAACAGATTACTAGTTTCCTTGTTGTATGCTTTGTTACTTCTGGGGCTTTGCTCCCATAGTTCCAGTAATGCTCAGATTACTAGTTTCCGACTAGTATTCTATGTTACCAAAGGGGCCTTGCTCCCATACTTCCAGTATAACTCCGTTTACTAGCCCATGACTAGTTTTACGTTCAAGTTTACCGAAGGGGATTCACTCCCATACTCCTAGTAACATATTACTAGTTTCCAACTAGTATGCTATGTTACTGAAGGGGCCTTGCTCCCATAGTTCCAATACAACTCCTTTCTATGGGTTTACGACCCGTGGTACGTGCAAGTTTGTGGAAGGTGCCTCGCTCCCATACTTCCAGTAACGGATTACGAGTGTCCGACTAGTATGCTATGTTACTGAGGGGTGCTTGCTCCTATAGTTCCAGTACAACTCCATTCTACTTGTTCACGACCAGTTTTACATGCAAATTTGCTGAAGGTGCCTCGCTCCTATACTTCCAGTAACAGATTACTAGTTTCCGACTAGTATGCTATGTTACTTAAGGGGTATCGTACTCATACTCGTAGTATAACTCCATTTACTGGTCCACAACTAGTATTACTTGCAAGTTTGCTGAAGGGGCTTCGCTCCCGTACTCCAAGTAACATATTACTACTTTGCGACTAGTATGCTATGTTAATGAAGAGGCATCGCTCCCATACTTCCAGAAAAAGTCCATTCTACTAGTTTACGATCGGTATTACGTGCAAGTTTGCTGAAGGGGCCTCAATCCCATAAGTCCAGTAATAGATTACTAGTTTCCAACTAGGATGCTATGTTACTTAAGGGGCCATGCTCCGAAACTTTTAGTGCAACTCCGTTCTGCTGGTTTACGACTGGTATTACGTGCAAATTTGTTGAAGCTGCCTTGTTCCCGTAATTCCAGTAACGGATTACTAGTTTTCGACTAGTATGCTATATTACTAAAGGGCCTTGCTCCCATACTTTCAGTATACCTCCGTTTCCACTGGTTTACGACTGGTATTATGTGCAAGTTTGCTGAAGGTGACTCGCTCCCATAATTCTAGTAACAGATTATTAGTTTCCTTCTAGTATGCTATGTTACTTAAGGATCATCGGTCCCATATTCTAAGTACAACTCCGTTGCAAGTTTACTGAAGGGGCTTCCCTCCCACACTCCCAGTAACAGATTACTAGTTTTTGATTAGTATGCTACGTTATTGAAGGGGCATCGCTCCCATACTTCCAGTAACAGATTGTCAGTTTCCAACTAGTATTCGATGTTACTGAAGAAGCTTTGCTGCCATACTTCTAGTAACGCTCAGAATACTAGTTTCCGACCAGTATACTATGTTACATCAGGGGCATCGCTCCTATACTCCTATGTTACATAAGGGACATCGCTCCTATACTCCCAAAATAACTCCGTTTATTAGTTTACGACAGGTATTACGTGCAAGTTTGCTAAAGGGGCCTTGCTCCCATTATCCCAGTAACGCTCAGATTACTAGTTTCCGACTAGTATTTTATGTTACTGAAGGGGTCTCGCTCCCATATTTCCAGTAACAGATTACTAGTTTCCGACTAGTTGGCTATGTTACTCAAGGAGCCTTGTTCCCATATTTCTAATAATAGATTACTAGTTTCCGACTAGTACTCTATGTTACTGAAGGGGCATCGCTCCCATGCTCCTAGTAACAGACTACTAGTTTTCAACTAGTATGTTATGTTACTGAAGGGGTTTCGCTCCTATACTTCCAATACAACTCCGTTCTACTGGTTTACGACCGATATTACAGGCAAGTTTGCTGATGGTGCATCGCTCCCATATTACTAGTAACAGATTACTAGTTTCCGACTACTATGCTATGTTACTTAAGGGGCATCGGTCCCACACTTCAAGTATAACTCCATTTACTTGTTTACAACCGATATTACATGCAAGTTTGCTGAAGGGGCCTTGCTCCCATTATTCCAGTAACTCTCAGATTACAAGTTTCCGACAAGTATTCTATGTTACTAAAGGGGCCACGCTCCCATACTTCTAGTAACAGATTACTAGTTTCGGACTAGTACTCTATGTTACTAAAGGGCCCGCGCTCCCATATTTTTAGTACGATTCCATTTACTGGTTCACGACCGGTATTACATGCAAGTTTGCTGAAGGGGCTTGGCTCCCATACTTCGAGTAACGGATACTATTTTCCGACTAGTACTCTATGTTACTAAAGGGGCCTCGCTCCCATATTTTCAATACAACTCCATTTATTGGTTTACGACCAGTATTACGTGCAAGTTTGTTGAAGGGGACTCGCCCCCATACTTCCAGTAGCACATTACTAGCTTCCAACTAGTATCCTATGTTACTTAAGGGGCCTAGCTCCAATACTTTCAGTAAAACTCCATTCTGCTGGTTTACGACTGGTATTACGTGCAAATTTGGTGAAGGGGCCTTGCTCCCATACTTCCAGTAACAGATTACTAGTTTCCGACTAGTATGCTATGTCACTGAAGGGCCTTGCTCCCATACTTCTAGAAAATCTCTGTTCTACTGGTTTACGACCGGTATTACGTGCAAGTTTGCTGAAGGTGCCTCGCTCCCAAACTTTCAGTAATAGATTGTCAGTTTCCGACTAGTATTATATGTTACTGAAGGGACTTTGCTGCCATACTTCCAGTAACGCTCAGATTACTAGTTTCCGACTAGTATACTGTGTTACCTAAGGGGCATCACTCCCATACTCCTAGTATAACTCCATTTACTAGTTTACGACCGGTATTATGAGCAAGTTTGCTGAAGGGGCCTTGCTCTCATACATTCAGTACATCTCTGTTCTACTGGTTTATGGCTGGTATTACGTGCAAGTTTGCTGAAGGGATCTCGCTCCCATACTTCCAGTAACAGATTACTAGTTTCCTACTAGTATGCTATGTTACTGAAGGGGCCTTGCTCCCATACTTTCAAAACACCTCTGTTATGCTAGTTTACAATTGGTATTACATGCAAGTTTGCTCAAAGGACCTCGCTGCTATACTTCCAGTAATAGATTACTAGTTTACGACTAGTATGCTATGTTACTGAAGAGATTTTCTCCCATACTTCTAGTAAACCTCCGTTCTACTGGTTTATGACCAGTATTACGTGCAAGTTTTCTGAAGGAGCCTTGCTCCCATTGTCACAGTAACGTTCAGATTACTAGTTTCCGACTAGTGTTTTATGTTAGTGATGGGGCCTCGATCCCATATTTCCAGTAACAGATTACTAGTTTCCGACTAGTTTGCTATGTTACTGAAGGGGGGCTCGCTCCCATATTTCTAGTAACAGATTACTAGTTTCTGACTAGTATGCTATGTTACTTAAGGAGCCTTTCTCCCATACTTCTAGTAAACCTGCGTTCTACTAGTTTATGACTTGTATTACATGCAAATCTACTAAAGGGGCCTTGCTCCCATACTTCCAGTAATAGATTACTAATTTCTGACTAGTATGCTATGTTATTGAAGGACCTTGGTCGCATACTTCCAGTAAACCTCCGTTCTACTGGTTTATGACCAGTATTACGTGCAAGTTTGCTGAAGGTGCCTCGCTCCCATACTTGCAGTAACAGATTACTAGTTTCCTTCTAGTATGCTATGTTACTTAAGGGGCATCGCTCCCATACTCCAAGTGCAGCTCTGTATACTTGTCCACGACTACTATTACGTGCAAGTTTACTGAAGAGGCTTCGCTCCCATACTCCTAATAACAGACTACAAGTTTTCGACTAGTATGTTATGTTACTGAAGGGGCTTCGCTCCCATACTTCCAATACAACTCCGTTCTACTGGTTTACTACCGATATTACGTGCAAATTTGCTGATGGTGCATCGCTTCCATACTTCTAATAACAGATTACTAGTTTCCGACCAGTATGCTATGTTACTTAAGGGGCATTGCTCCCCCACTCCAAGTATAACTCCATTGACTGGTTTACAACCGGTATTACGTGCAAGTTTGTTGAAGGGGCCTTGCTCCCATACTTTCAGTACACCTCCATTCTGCTGGTTTACGACTGGTATTACGTGCAAGTTTGCTGAAAAGGCCTCCCTCCCATACTTTCAGTAACACATTTCTAGTTTCTGACTAGTATGCTATGTTACTGAAGGGCCTTTCTCCCATACTTCTAGTAAACCTCCGTTCTACTTGTTTACGACCGGTATTACATGCAAGTTTGCTAAAGGGGCCTTGCTCCCGTTGTCCCAGTAACGTTTCGATTACTAGTTTCCAACTACTTTGCTATGTTACTGAAGTGGCCTCGCTCCCATATTTGTAGTAACAGATTACTAGTTTCGGACTAGTATGCTATGTTACTTAACGGGCCTTGCTCCCATTCTTTTAGTACAACTTCATTCTACTAGTTTATGACTTGTATTACATGAAAATCTACTGAAGGGGCCTCGCTCCCATACTTCCAGTAATAGATTACCAATCTCTAACTAGTATGCTATGTTATTGAAGGACCTTGGTCACATACTTCCAGTAAACCTCCGTTCTACTGGCTTACGACCGGTATTACATGCAAGTTTACTGAAGGTGCCTCGCGCCCATCCTTGCAGTAACAGATTACTAGTTTCCTTCTAGTATGCTATGTTACTTAAGGGGCGTCGCTCCCATACTCCAAGTGCAACTCTGTATACTTGTCCACGACTAGTATTACGTGCAAGTTTACTGAAGGGGCTTTGCTCCCATACTCCTAATAACAGACTACTTGTTTTCGACTAGTATGTTATGTTACTGAAGGGGCTTCGCTCCCATACTTCCAATACAACTCCGTTCTACTGGTTTACGATCGATATTACGTGCATATTGCTGATGGTGCATCGCTTCCATACTTCTAGTAACAGATTACTAGTTTTCGACTAGTATGCTATGTTACTTAAGGGGTATTGCTCCTCCACTCCAAGTATTATTCCGTTAACTAGTTTACAACTGGTATTACGTGCAAGTTTGCTGAAGGGGCCTTGCTCCCATTATTCCTGTAACGCTCAGACTACAAGTTTCCAACTAGTATGCTATGTTACTGAAGGGGCCTTGCTCCCATACTTTCAGTACACCTCCGTTCTGCTGGTTTACGGCTGGTATTACGTGCAAGTTTGCTGAAGAGACCTCGCTCCCATACTTTCAGTAACACATTACTAGTTTCTAACTAGTATGCTATGTTACTGAAGGGCCTTTCTCCCATACTTCTAGTAAACCTCCGTTCTACTGGTTTACGACCGGTATTATATGCAAGTTTGCTGAAGGGACCTTGCTCCCATTATCCCAGTAACGCTCAGATTACTAGTTTCCGACTAGTACTTTATGTTACTGAAGGGGCCTCGCTCCCATATTTCCATTAACAGATTACTAGTTTCTGACTAGTTTGCTTACTTACTGAAGGGGCCTTGCTCCCATACTTCCAGTAACAGAATACTAGTTTCCGACTAGTACTCTATGTTACTAAAGGGGCCTCGCTCCCCTATTTTTAGTAGAACTTCGTACACTGGCTTACGACCAGTATTACGTGCAAGTTTGCTAAAGAAAGCCTCGCTCCCATACTTCCAGTAACAGATTACTAGTCCGAAACTTGTAGTCTGCTAGTATGCTATGTTACTTAAGAGACCTTGCTCCCATACTTTTAGTAGAACTTCGTTCTGCTAGTTTACGACATGTATTACATGCAAATTTGCTGAAGGGGCCTCACTCCCATACATCCAGTAACAGATTACTAGTTTCTGACTAGTATGCTATGTTACTGAAGGGCCTTGCTTCCATACTTCTAGTAAACCTTCGTTCTACTAGTTTACGACCGGTATTACGTGCAAGATTGCTGAAGGTGCCTTGCTCCCATACTTGCAGTAACAGATTACTAGTTTTCTTCTAGTATGCTATGTTACTTAAGGGGCATCGCTCCGATACTCCAAGTGCAACACCGTTTACTGGTCCACGACTTGTATTACATGCAAGTTTACTGAAGGGACTTTGCTCCCATTCTCCTAGTAATAGACTACTAGTTTTTGACTAGTATATTATGTTACTGAAGGGGCTTCGCTCCGATACTTCCAATACAGCTCCGTTCTACTGGTTTACGGCTGATATTACATGCAAGTTTGTTGATGGTGCATTGCTCCCATACATCTAGTAACAGATTACTAGTTTCCAACTAGTATGTAATGTTACTTAAGGGGCATTGCTCCCACACTCCAAGTATAATTGTGTTTATTACTGGTTTACACCCGCTATTACGTGCAAGTTTGCTGAATGGGTCTTGCTCCCATTATTCCAGTAACGCTCAGATTACAAGTTTTCGACTAGTATGCTATGTTACTGAAGTGGCCTTTGTCCCATACTTTCGGTACTCCTCCGTTCTGCTGGTTTACGACTGGTATTACGTGCAAGTCTGCTAAAAGGGCCTTGCTCCCATATTTTTAGTACAACTCCGTTCACTGGTTTACGACCGGTATTACGTGCAAGTTTGCTGAAGGGGCCTTGCTCCAATTATTCTAGTAAAGCTCAGATTACATGTTTCCAACTACTATTCT
Source organism: Panicum hallii (assembly GCF_002211085.1). Lineage (NCBI taxonomy): Eukaryota > Viridiplantae > Streptophyta > Magnoliopsida > Poales > Poaceae > Panicum > Panicum hallii. The sequence goes on along the minus strand of NC_038044.1, from coordinate 31,762,897 downwards.
ATGTTACTGAAGGGGTCTCGCTCCAATATTTCTAGTAACAGATTACTAGTCTCTGACTAGTATTCTATGTTGGTGAAGGGGCCTCACTCCCATACTTCTTGTAACAGATTACTAGTTTTCAACTAGTACTGTATGTTACTAAAGGGGCCTCATTCCGATATTTTAAATACAATTCCGTTTACTGGTTTACCACTGGTTTATTGAAGTGATCTCGCCCCCATACTTCTAGTAATAGATTACTAGTTTCCAAATAGTATGCTATGATACTGAAGGGGCCTTGCTCCCGTACTTTCAGTACACCTCCATTTTGCTGGTTTACGACTGCTATTACGTGCAAGTTTTCTGAAGATACATCTTTCCCATACTTCATGTAATAGATTACTAGTTTCAGACTCGTATGCTACATTACTGAAGGGCCTTTCTCCCATACTTCTAGTAAACCTCCATTCTACTGGTTTACGACCGGTATTACGTGCAAGTTTGCTGAAGTTGCCTCACTCCCATACTTCTAGTAACAGATTACTACTTTCCGACTAGTACTCTATGCTGCTAAAGGGAACTCGCTCCCATATTTCTAGTACCACTCCATTTACTGGTTTACGACCGGTATTACGTGCAAGTTTGCTGAAGGGGTCTTGCGCCCATACTTCCAATAACGGATTACTAGTTTCTGACTAGTATACTATGTTAGTAAAGGGGCCTTGCAACCATACTTCCAGTACAACTCCATTCAGCTGGTTTACTACTGTTACATGCAAATTGCTGAAGGGGCCTTGCTCCCATACTTTTAGTAAAAGATTACTAGTTTTCGACTAGTATGCTATGTTACTGAAAGGCCTTGCTCCCATACTTGTAGTGAACCTCCATTCTTCTGGTTTACGACCGGTATTACGTACAAGTTTGCTAAAGGTTCCTCGCTCTTGTACTTCCAGTAACAGATTACTTGTTTTCTTCTAGTATGACATGTTACTAAAGGGGCATCTCTCCCATACTCCAAGTACAACTCCGTTTACTGGTCCACGACTAGTATTACGTTCAAGTTTACTGAACGGGCCTCACTCGTATATTTCTAGTAACCGATTACTAGATTCCGACTACTATGCTATGTTACTGAAGTGGCCTCACTCCCATACTTCTAGTAACAGATTACTACTTTCCGACTAGTACTCTATGTTACTAAAGGGAACTCGCTCCCATATTTCTAATACAACTCCGTTTACTGGTTTATGACCGGTATTACGTGCAAGTTTGTTGATGGGGTCTCGCTCCCATACTTCCAGTAACAGATTACTAGTTTCCAACTAGTATGCTACGTTTTTGAATGGGCCTTGCTCCCATAATTTCAGTATACCTCCGTTATGCTAGTTTACGACTGGTATTACATGCAAGTTTGCTGAAGGGGTCTCGCTCCCGTACTTCCATTAACAGTTTACTAGTTTTCGAATAGTATGCTCTGTTACTGAAGGGCCTTTCTCCCATACTTCAAGTAAACCTCGGTTCTACTGGCATACAACCGGTATTACGTGCAAGTTTGGTGAATTTCCTCGTTCCCATACTTCGAGTAACAGATTACTAATTTCCTTCTAGTTTGCTATGTTACTTAAGGGGCCTCACTCCCATACTCTTAGTACAACTCCGTTTACTGGTCCACGACTTGTATTATGTGAAAGTTTACTGAAGGAGCTTCACTCCCATACTCCCAGTAATAGATTACTAGGTTCCGAATAGTATGCTATGTAACTGAAGGGGCCTTGCTCCCATACTTTTAGTACACCTCCATTCTGCTGGTTTACGACTGGTATGACATGCAAGTTTTCTGAAGATGCCTCTTTCCCATACTTCATGTAACAGATTACTAGTTTCCAACTCGTATGCTATGTTACTGAAGGGTCTTTCTCCCATACTTTTATTAAACCTCCATTCTACTAGTTTACGACCGGTATTACGTGCAAGTTTGCTGAAGTTGCCTTGCTCCCATACTTCTAGTAACAGATTACTACTTTTCGACTAGTACTCTATGTTACTAAAGGGAACTTGCTCCCATATTTCTAGTACAACTCCATTTACTGGTTTACGACCGGTATTACGGGCAAGTTTGCTGAAGGGGCCTTGAAGGGGCCTCATTTCCATACTTCCAATAACGGATTACTAGTTTCTGACTAGTATGCTATGTTACTGAAGGGGCCTTGCAACCATACTTCCAGTACAACTCCATTCTGCTGGTTTACTACTATTACGTGCAAGTTTGCTGAAGGGGCCATGCTCCCATACTTCTAGTAAAAGATTACTAGTTTTCGACTAGTATGCTATGTTACTAAAGGGCCTTGCTCCCATACTTGTAGTAAACCTCCATTCTTCTAGTTTACAACCGGTATTACGTACAAGTTTGCTAAAGGTTCCTCGCTCTTGTACTTGCAGTAACAGATTACTAGTTTCCTTCTAGTATGATATGTTACTAAAGGGGCATCTCTCCCATACTCCAAGTACAACTCCGTTTAGTGGTCCACGACTAGTATTACGTTCAAGTTTCTGAAGGGGCCCCGCTCCCATATTTCTAGTAACCGATTACTAGATTCCGACTACAATGCTATGTTACTGAAGTGGCCTTGCTCTCATACTTCTAGTAACAGATTACTACTTTTCGACTACTACTCTATGTTACTAAAGGGAACTCGCTCCCATATTTCTAGTACAACTCCGTTTACTGGTTTACGACCGGTATCATGTGCAAGTTTGTTGAAGGGGTCTCGCTCCCATAATTCCAGTAACAGATTACTAGTTTCCGACTAGTATGCTATGTTTCTGAATGGGCCTTGCTCCCATAATTTCAGTGCACCTCCGTTCTGCTGGTTTACAACTGGTATTACATGCAAGTTTATTGAAGGGGTCTTGCTACCATACTTCTATTAACAGATTACTAGTTTTCGACTAGTATGCTATGTTACTGAAGGGCCATTCTCCCATACTTCTAGTAAACCTCCGTTCTACTGGTATACGATCGGTATTACGTGCAAGTTTGGTGAAGTTGCCTCATTCCCATACTTCCAGTAATAGATTACTAGTTTCCTTCTAGTTTGCTATGTTATTTAAGGGGCCTCACTCCCATACTCCTAATACAACTCCGTTTACTGGTCCACGATTAGTATTACGTGGAAGTTTACTGAAGGGACTTCACTCCCATATACCCAGTAACATATTACTAGTTTTCGACTAGTATACTATTTTACTGAAGGGGCATCGCTCCCATACTTCTAGTACAACTCCGTTCTGCTGTATTACGACTGGTATACATGCAAGTTTGTTGAAGGTGTCTCGCTCCCATACTTCCAGTAATAGATTACTAGTTTCCGACTTGTATGCTATGTTACTTAAGGGGCATCGCTCCCGTACTCCCAGTATAACTCCGTTTGCTGGTTTACGACCGGTATTATGAGAAAGTTTGTTGAAGGGGCCTTGCTCCCATTGTTCCAGTAACGCACAGATTACTAGTTTCTGACTACTATATTATGTTACTGAAGGGGCCTCCCTCCCATACTTCCAGTGACAGATTACTAGTTTCCGACTAGTATGCTATGTTATTGAAGGGCCTTGCTTCCATACTTCCAATAAACCTCTATTCTACTGGTTTACGACCGGTATTACATGCAAGTTTGCTGAAGGGACCTTGCTCCCATTGTCCCAGTAACGCTCAGATTACTAGTTTCCGACTAGTACTTTATGTTACTGAAGGGGCCTCGCTCCCATATTTCCATTAACAGATTACTAGTTTCCGACTAGTTTGCTTACTTACTGAAGGGGCCTTGCTCCCATACTTCCAGTAACAGAATACTAGTTTCCGACTAGTACCCTATGTTACTAAAGGGGCCTCGCTCCCATATTTGGTGCATGTTTGCTGAAGGTGTCTCACTCCCGTACTTCCAGTAACAGATTACTAGTTTCCTTCTAGTATGCTATGTTACTTATGGGGTATCGCTCCCACACTCCAAGTACAACTCCGTTTACTCGTTAACGACTAGTATTATGTGCAAGTTTACTAAATGGGCTACCCTCCAATACTCCCAGTAACAGATTACTAGTTTTCGACTAGTATGCTATGTTACTTAAGGGGCATCACTCCCATACGTCCAGTACAAGTCCAATCTACTGGTTTACAACTGGTATCATGTCCAAGTTAGCTGAAGGTGCCTCGCTCCCATACTTCCAGCAACAGATGGTCAGTTTCCGACTAATATTCTATGTTACTGAAGGGGCTTTGGTGCCATGCTTTCAGGAACACTCAGATTACTAGTTTCCGACTAGTATACCATGTTACTTAAGGGGCATCGCTCCCATACTCCCTGTATAACTCCGTTTACTGGTTAAGGACCGGTATTATGTGCAAGTTTGTTGAAGGGGCCTTGCTCCCATTGTCCCAGAAACGCTCAGATTACTAGTTTCCGACTACTATTCTATGTTACGGAAGGGGCCTCGCTCCCATATTTCTAGTAACAGATTACTAGTTTCTGACTAGTATGCTATGTTACTAAAGGGGCCTCGCTCACATACTTCAAGTAACAGATTACAAGTTTCCGACTAGTACTCCATGTTACTAAAGGGGCCACGCTCCCATATTTTTAGTACAACTCCATTCACAGGTTTACATCCGGTATTACGTGCAAGTTTGCTGAAGGGGCCTCGCTTCCATACTTCGAGAAACAGATTACTAGCTTCCAACTAGTAGCCTATGTTACTTAAGGGGCATTGCTCCCACACTTCCAGTAAAACTCCGTTTACTTTTTTATGATCGGTATTACGTGCAAGTTTGCTGAAGGAGCCTTGCTCTAATTATTCTAGTAAAGCTTAGATTACTTGTTTTCGACTAGTATTCTATGTTACTGAAGGGGCCTCGCTCCCATATTTCTAGTGCCCGATTATTAGTTTCCAACTAGAATGCTATGTTGCTGAACTGGCCTCGCTCGCCTACTTCTAGTAACAGATTACTACTTTCCAACTAGTACTCGATGTTAATAAAGGGAACTTGCTCCCATATTTCTAGTACAACTCCGTTTACTGGTTTACGATCGGTATTACATGCAAGTTTGCTAAAGGGGTCTCGCTTCCATACTTCTAATAACGGATTACTAGTTTCCGACTAGTATGCTATGTTACTGAAGGGGCTTTGCAACCATGCTTCCAGTACAACTCCGTTCTGCTGGTTTACTACTGCTATTACGTGCAAGTTTGCTGAAGGGGCGTTGCTCCCATACTTCTAGTAAAAGATTACTAGTTTCCGACTAGTATGCTATATTACTGAAGGGCCTTGCTCCTATACTTGTAGGAAACCTCCATTCTACTGGTTTACGATCGATATTACATACAAGTTTGCTAAAGGTGCCTCGCTCCCATACTTATAGTAACAGATTACTAGTTTCCTTCTAGTATGATATGTTACTTATGGGGCATCGCTCCCGTACTCCAAGTACAACTCCGTTTACTGGTCCATGACTAGTATTACGTTCAAGTTTACCGAAGGGGCTTCACTCTCATACTCCCAGTAATAGATTACTAGTTTTTGACTAGTATGTTATGTTACCAAAGTGGTTTCGCTCCCATACTTCATTACCACTCCGTTCCATTGATTTACGACCTATGTTACATGCAAGTTTGCTGATGGTGCATGGCTCCCATACTTCCAGTAACAGATTACTAGTTTCCGACTAGTATGCTGTGTTAGTTAAGGGCCATCACTCCTATACTCCCAGTGTAACTCCATTTACTGGTTTACGACCGGTATTACATGCATGTTTGCTGAAGTGGCCTCACTCCCATTGTTCTGGTAACGCTCAGATTATTGGTTTTGGACTAGTATGCTATGTTACTGAAGGGGCATCACTCCCATATTTCTAGTTCAACTCCGTTCTACTGGTTTATGACCAATATTACATGCAACTTTGCTGAAAGTTCCTCGCTCCCATATTTCCAGTAATAGATTGCCAGTTTCCGATTTGTATTCTATGTTACTAAAGGGGCTTTGCTCCCATACTTCCGGTAACGCTCATATTACTAGTTTCCGAATAGTATTCTATGTTACTGAAGGGGCCTCGGACCTATATTTCTAGTAACAGATTATTAATTTCCGACTAGTATGCTATGTTACTGAATGGGCCTCGCTCCCATACATCTAGTAATAGATTACTAGTTTCTGACTTGTACTCTATGTTACTAAAGGGGCCTTGCTCCCATATTTCCACTACAACTCCCATTGGAAGCCTTTTGAAATTCTGGTTCCAACCATATATAGAACGTCCAAATCCAACTCCGTATGTGGCCAGAGCGTTAATTTTGGTGAAGTCAGGTTCTGGAATCCGAGGTGGAGTCGAAGTCGAGTTATTGACAAGTTTAGAATGTACTTGGAGATCCAACTGTCACGCACATGCTCTAGTGATCGGTCCTTGCATTGTATGCAAAGGAGAGATGTCCTCATCAGCTCCCATACTTCTAGTACAACTCCATTCTACTAGTTTATGACCAGTATTATGTGTAAGTTTGTTGAAAGTGCCTCGCTCCCATACTTCCAGTAACAGATTACTAGTTTCCGACTAGTACGCTATGTTACTTAAGGGGCATCGCTCCCATACTCCCAGTGTAACTCTGATTACTGGTTTACGACCAGTATTACGAGCTAGTTTGCTGAAGAGGCCGTGGTCCCATTGTTCCAGTAATACTCAGATTACTAGTTTCCAACTAGTATTCTATGTTATTGAAGGGGCCTCGCTCCAATATTTCTACTAACAGATTACTAGTTTTCGACTACTATTCTATGTTACTGAAGGGGCCTAGCTCCCATACTTCTAGTAATAGATTACTAGTTTCGGACTAGTACTCTATGTTACTAAAGGGGCCTCGCCCCCATATTTCCAGTACAACTCCATACTAATGGTTTACGACCGGTATGACATGCAAGTTTGCTGAAGGGGCCTCACTCCAATACTTCAAGTAACAGATTACTAGTTTCTGACTAGTATGCTATGTTACTAAAGGGGCCACGCTCCCATACTTCTAGTAACAGATTAGTACTTTTTGACTAGTACTCTATGTTACTAAAGGGGCCTCGCTCCCATATTTCCAATACAACTCCGTTTACTGGTTTACGACTGGTATTACTTGCAAGTTTGCTGAAGGGATCTCGCTCCCATACTTCTAGTTGCAGTTTCCGACTAGTATGCTATGTTACTGAAGGGGCCTGTGATATTTCAGGTACTTAGGAGTTAGGCACACTAATTTCTAGTATGAAGTTATGTAAAGTTGGTGTTTGTTTTGAGGAATGCCTTTAAAAACTTAAATATAGGTTAAAGTGTATTTTTGTAATATTGGAAAAATTAGGGTTCTTTTTGTAAATTGTGTGTAAATGGGAGGTAATTTCAAAAATGTATGAAGGGTTGATTTGCAAAAGTAAGTTTTTACTCTTTAACCACTGTAAGAAGTGTAAATACTCCAAGGCTTCATTGGAAGGGTAAAATTTATTTTGGATTTATTTGAAATTGAATGATTTTTTGGCTTTTAAAATAATTTCAAAACTCTAACTCTTTTAAAGTTGGACCCTAAAGCAAAGTGGTAGATCTTTTTAAGCTCTACACTTTTGATTTTGTGCATATTTTCATTAGAGCTATAGTTTGGAAGAGAATTTTACTTTACTGTGAACTCCTTGAACTTTTGCAAAATTTACGAACAGGTCCTCATCTTCTTCCTCCTGCTTCCCCCTCTCTGTTTCTCTGCAGCGCCGCCCACCGCCCATCGCTGGCGTTTCCTCCGGCTGCAAGCTGCCCCCTCGCCGCTCTTCCTGCGCCACTTGGCCCCCAGCTAGCCCGCAAACCGCTCGCCCGACCCCGCTGGCTCCTACTCGCGCAGACGCGTCCTGCCACTTGCCGCCCGAGCCGCCACACGCGCCGTCGACCGACAGCAGCTGCTTGCCGCCCGCCCGCGCGCCTCTTTTTCACTTTGAAATGCGCCCAGTGAACTTCTCCCCTCTTCTATTCCCTCACGCGCAACCACATTCCTGTTCTTTTTCCCGCTCGACTACTTCGCCGGAGCTCCTCTGTCCACCGCCGTCAGCCGCCTTCGCCGCTCCTCCTCTCCAATTTCATGCTCCGCCAGCACCGCCGTATTTCACTGCCCCTTCCTGACCCACTCTTCTTCCTCCTCCCGCGCGCGCAGACTAGCACGCCGCGCCGGCAATCTCACTCCCTGCCGCCGTCCTGTTTCTAGTCGAACCGAAGTTCCACCCCTTCTCCTCCCTCGCCAAGAGCATCATCAGCACCACATCTCCATGCCAAAGCTCCCTGACCAATTCTCCTTCAGCTTTCTGCACTCCGGTTGCCGGAACAACGTCGCCGCCCTCGGAACCTCGCCGTGCCGGCTCTATCCTTAGTCGAACCGCCACCTCCGAGCTTCCCTTCTACGATTCCAACCACCCCCATGTCCGATGTGAGCTCCTGAACCTTTTTCCCCACCTTCCCCTCACCGCCGGTGAGCCTCCTCGGCGGATTTTGATTGTCGCCGCTCGACTTCTTTTGTTCAAGTCGATTAGGGACCCATTTGCAAGCCTCTATTTCTTTCTAGGGTCTTTTCTGTAAAATACCAGGAATCAATCGGCTACACGTCTGTAAGATACATGCCCATTAGCTACACACCCATCGGCCACACGCCCATCGTCTACACCTCTATCGGCTAGTTTTGCCGAAGAAAAATCGGGCCGTTGCACGCACAAGTAGTTACCTAGGTTAACATCTCATCAAGTATCGGCTAAGTGAGCCGATGCACACCCCAATCAGCTAGATAAGCTATCTAAAAAACAAGCTGTGAAGTAGATCCCATCAACTCTGTAGTAACCTTCACCAAATAGCTGTTTTGAACAAAGTTTCTACACTAGAAACTCCGCTTAAGTTTATTTTTTCAAAACTTTTTGTTGTTTGAACAAATTAGTTAAGTCTTGAAGTGATGTATTAAATGTATTTGTAATATCCAGGTAGTTAGACAACTAGATATTAAATTGGATGTATTATATGTATGCATGTTATGGTGTATACAAGTGTACAAAGCATTAGGGGTATAATTGTAATTTAGGAATTATGTAAGTACTTGAGCATAATTATGTAAAAGTACTCTTAAGTGGTAAACCTAAATCATTATACAGAAGAACAGTGCAAAAGTTAAATAAAACATAAGGAAAATAGACTTTATTGGAAACTAAGGACCTATGTGTAATTAACACAAAGGTATAAGGACTTACATGTGAAATGGTAAAAAGATAAAAGTAAAACTCAGATTTACCTAAGGGCTAAAGTGTAAAAAGAACTAGTCATGATTACTGCAGGCAATCTTACAAGAAGACCCTAAACATTAAAGCAAATTGTTTAAATTATAACCAAGAGTTTATAATTTGAGTTGTGTTCAAAAGATCAAAATAAAACTATCTCCTTTGAGATTTTGAACTTGGACGCTAAAGCATTCTTGTAGGATTTGAAATTCTCTGCAACTTTGCTTTTGACATTTTTCTTATTAGGATTTTGTATCAACGGGAAATTTTAGTTTACAGATGGGTCCTTGAACTCTTTGGAAATCACGAACAAGTCCCCCTGACACCTCCCTGCTTCGTCTTCCTTTGGCAGGCGCCGCTTCCCTCTCTGCGCCGCTCCTGCCACCGCCGCTCGCCGCTGATGCCGCGCCCCGAGCTCCACCTCCTGCTGGCGTATCTTCCCACGCGTCATCCTCTCCCGGTCTCGATTTCTTTCCTCTCCCTTCCTGGCCGCACGCGCGCGCGCCACGGCGACCCGAACCCTCCGCCGGCCGCCACCTCCTCGTCGCCGTGGACAGGCCACCAAGGCGCCTTCACTCCTTCTCCCTCGCGCGCAGCAACACCACTTCAATACCTACATTCTATTCTGCTACTCTCAGTGCCCAATTCCGCGCGTCCGAACCGCATTTCGCCGCCGCCGTCCTCTTCCACTCCGGCCGCGCACGGCATCACCGTGGACAGCCCGCACCAGCTCACCCCCGCCCCAACCAACCCTTGTGCAAGCTTCCCCGTAGCTTGCTAGTGCTCCTCGACCACTCGTTGCCATCCAATTCCTACTGGAACTTCATCTCCGACGAAGCGCCGCAGCCGCCACCTTCGGCCTCCACCGTGGGCAGCTCGCTCCGGGCACTCCCACGCCACCACGACCCCATAGCCAGCACCACATCATCTCTGTGAAGCTCCCCGACCCATCCATTGGCCTTCTAGTCCACCACCACGACTCACCGACGCTCGCCGGCGTTCTTCCTCACCGCCGCCGCTTCGGTCTCCGTCGATCCCCCGTGATCCAGCATGTTTTCATCCAACTGATTGCACGTACATGTTCTCCGGGACTCACTGGTTCTCGTGCACAGGTCCTTTGTCGACGTTCACCGCCGGAGCCTTGTCGTCGACGTTGACCCCGCCGCCGCCGTCTCGGGTCTCCGTCGAGCTCTACTCTTCCGACCACCCTAGCCCTCGACAAGTGGAGCAACAGGATCACCATAAGCTCCTAAGCCTTTCCCTGCCCTTGGACCTCGCCGCCGGTGATCGCCGTCGCCGGAACACAGCCGCCTCCGCTTTGCTCTGTTCGGATCTCAGCCTAAGGACCTCGTGTTAGAAGAATTGAAAGTCCAGGGTGTTTTCTGCAAAGCCATAGACTAAGGACCTCAGTTTCTGAATGTTTGATAATCAAATTTAATTGTTAAGTTTAGTTACTTGTAGGCTTAAGAAATACATAGTAATTCATAGAAAAATGATAAAATAGTGAAACCAATTTTGTTAATCTTATTTTAACATGTAGAATTGAAGAAAAATAATTGTTCCAATATTTTAGTACTGTTTTCGTACTGTACCAGTTTAATTAGAAATGAGGTATAGTTCACCTTTTATAATTAATTGTATAGATTCTAATTGCTCAAAAAATCATGAAAATATTTGTGAATACTGTTCTTTAATAATATGACATGTGATTAAATTTCCAACCAAGAATTAGATGTCAAACATATTGGACATAACTTAATTAGTTCATAATGTAATAGTAATACCAAGATTATGTGAATAATTAGTATAGTCAATAAGTAAAGCTTTTACATGTAATTATTAGGAACCACCCCATTTGTTGCTCCATGCCACTAGTTAGGTAATTGGTGTAGCTAACCCTGTTGTTTAACGGGTTTAGATAAAACACACAATACCCGATAAATGACTGCCCAGTACAGGGTAATTAAGTTGTTTATCGAAATATAATGTCCTTTAAATTGGATTGCAACTTTATCGCGAATTGAAATACAAATGTATGCATCCATTCAACTTCATCTTGCATATCATGTAGACTCGACCACTCTCGCTGACGGGGATTATCAGCTGATCCCGGAACAAGAAGGAATTTATTCTGAAGACTCCGGAAATCTCGTCGCAGATTTCTCTGAAGCCCCGAACCAAGGTTCGGAAGAAAATAATTTGACTAACCCCAACCCCACTAGCGAAGGCAAGCCCCGGACATAACCCCTACTTTATTACACTGCAACCTATATTATTATTTATGTATATCTTCATGCATTAGGTTCTTAGGAGTTGTTTGGAAACCTTAGTTGCATTATTCCAGGAACCAATGTATTGTACACTAGAACTTAAGTCCGAATAGCTACTCTGCTTATAGGACCGGTAGAAGTCGAGCGATTTCCTGTCACTCGCGCGATATAGGAATTGTGATGTTTACATTCCTGTTATCATTATAAGGATGACGGACGGGAGTTTTCTGAGGTATCATGGTCACGATGATACCCGTCTGTTTGATGAATTTGATAAGGTCGCAGTGTGTGGTAGCGGTGGTTAAGTGTTTGAAAGTACTAGCCACATACCGTGAAATATGGTAAGCGGTAAGCCTAGTAACCAATCGGCCCGAGGAGTGGACATACCACCCACCACATGTATTTGCTTCTTTTGGTTACTTTGTTCGACGTGTAGGCATATGTGTTGCTGGGCAACCAGGAGTACGGGTTTTGTAGTCGCGCTACAGACGTATGTCCTGCACTTTGGAAGTGCGTATGTCCTGCAGTCGCTTGTGGTGGCACTGATCCACGAGTCGGAATGAAAGGCAAACGGTTGCTTCGGAACAACCCTTTGGTGTTCCAAGCGTGTGTGTTAGGTTTATCCTTGCAAGGTTTTGAATCTCGATTCAGGAATCGTCCGCCTCTCACGATGAATGAGACTGCTTACCCCCTTTACCACATAGAGTAACAAGAGTAACTTTGTGATTATGAAAGATTATGTTTGATTAAGAACTCTACCATGTTTTGATTAGCTATAGGTGCTTACCTAGAGTGGTTAATCAACTAGAACCTGAAAGCTAAAAGTTGAAAGTAAGGATCTACTCTTTGTTGCTTTTCAGCTGAAAACTCTACCCAAAGCTAAAAGCCTGCATAAGTCTAGTTACATGGCTAAGTATACCATGAGACGGGTAAGCCTTGCTGAGTATTAGTATACTCAGCCTTGCTTTTGTTGATTTATCTCAGGTAATCTTCCTGATGAGCCAGCTTTCATTACACCGTGGCCCTACTCATTGCCTGATGGTTGGTCGGTAGAGTGGGATCCGTCCCCGACCAACACCGATTCCGCCGAGTGATATCATGCCAGGGCTAGCATGATGTCTGTAATAACGACGTGTACAATGTTTACGTTTTTTTCCAACTCCGCTGCTTTATCTTAAGACTTAAACTTGTTTTGTAATAATTTCCTTTGTGAGAACAAATGATGTTTTGTATATTATTGTACTATAACTGCCTGTGGTGTAAAATGTATTGGCATTATATCTCTGGACTCACCTTCGTGTGAGGTACCTTGTTGGATCCTGCGTTCGGTGGTTTATCGGGACGTTACCCGACAGGCCAAAGGATTATACCGTTTGAAGTACGAGGTAACCCTCAAGAGAGAACTCGCGTACTTGAGCCGGTGTAATTCAGATTGGTTCTGCCACAGCTGGTATCAGAGCTAACAAGTGTACACTGGAGATATAAAGTGCCTTAACAATACTTTCGGTATAAAATTTGACCAACAAAGTATTTTGCAAAAGATACGTTGGATTCGTTAAGGTTGTGCTTAGTACGTAAAGCCCTAGGGTGATATTTAAGGGAAAATTAGAGGTGGCTGTAACATATATATATAACTCTGACTTCCAGCATTACTTTTCTGTTGAAACTTAAATTTATGCACAACCCAACCTTACTTTCTGTAACGACATCTTCGATCGTGAGGTAAGAAGGTAAGGATCCTCAGCCAACTGAGGGAGCTTGGCCTTCCCGTCGGTGATGCGAACCGAACGCTATTTCTCAAGCAGTGGCTTACTTGAGATGCTGCCAATGTACCAACTTTGGTTGACTACATTGGGAGTATATGGTTTGGCACAGGGTATGGCGATCGCTGTTCATACCCCCGCATTTTGCGGTACCCCCGTGAATACGTTGTTTCGGCGACGTATGTTAACGTTGTCTGTACGGCGGTAATTGTACAGATGCTGTTTCTATAGTGAGCAGTAATGAATGGGGACGCTTTCATGACATGCTGGTATGAAAGGTTCATTGGATATATATATGCATTGTGGTTTTCTGCAGGTACACTAACCACGATTCCGAAACTACGACGGATAGGACTTATCGACTAGTTAATAGAGAGAGACATATTTATATTGTGCCACCGTAACTAACCACGTAAGACCAAGATTACTTGGCAGTTAATTTTTGGTTGTGAGATCGAATAGTGCGTGCATGCATAATCCACTACTCAACCAAAATGAATGCTTAATTTTGATGCTTTCTAAGAAATAGGTAACATGTTGGTATTTCTTAGTTTGGGTAAATAGGAATCTTTAGTTGAGCTTCTTAGATATCCATTTGATTTCCAGCCTTTGCTATTATCAGAATTAGCTATCTTAATCTATTTACCTTGTAAGTTCTCAACAGGGTAAAAATATCTTACCATTTGCAATATTGTCGCAGATGGCTGCTCCTTCCAATGCCTTTTGGGATCAGGAAGGGCACTTTCACACCAATGGTTTACATTGGGAAGGGTTTCCTCATCTCTTGTGGGAATCCTTAAGTATGTTTCATTATACCGAACCTCCTCAATACGATGGGGTGGAATATCGTGAGGAAGGAGTTCCTCGGTGCAGGGTTAAGATGACAATTCCTCAACACCCTTTCCGCTCCTCATGGCATCCCATAGAAGTGGAAGTGGTTGGATATCGTCTGGTTGATACCCTTGAAACTGCTGCCTTAGAAGCCATCAAACTTTTCTGCACTCAACATCCGATGGAAGTTGCTGCATATCCTATTGGGTTATTTCCTACCATTGACCCTGATAATTCGGAATGGAATTTTCGGACAGAGCATCTTGGTCATATGCTAGGAGATCTGGCTGAAGAAACCGTCCGTATCCTTACCAGGTTCATGGATGTGCAACATCACTACCAGATTCTACTGCGTCACGGTGTGAATCAGATAACTGGTGTGGCTCAAAGCCACTATCGGAATGCTGACCGCCAAGTGACCCAAAGAGTGGAATTACAAGCTTTAGTGACTCAGAAAGATGAGATCATTGCAGCAAGGGATGAGACAATCCTCCATCGTGAAGATCAGTTCAATGAGAGTGATCATATTATCACTTAGCGTGACACTGTTATTGAGTTCCTACACACACAAATTCATGATCTGATACTTGCAGCTGATGATGCTCAGGCTCACATTGAGGAATTGCAGCAGCAACCGATACTTCATGCTATACCCATAATGCCTGAAGAAGAAGAAGAAGACCCAGAAGAGATTGAGGGTGTTTCAGAGATTGACTCTGAGCATGGGGACCCAGTTCTTAGTCCCTATCATTCTCCCTCTGGCAGTCAGTCTTCTGTAGGCAACTTCGACGATTTTTAGCTTAACAAATCGTCGACTATCTAGATGTAACTTGTGAGGAGTGTAATAACTTAGGGAGTGTGTAACTTACCTAGATCTCATGCCCTTTGTTGTAACATAGATGGCCTGCGTAGAGATCTTTCGGATGTACGATGCGGAGAACAAATAGAACCAATATTGTAATATAAGTTTCCTGTTTTATCATCTTGATCATTATCCTTATGATTCTGAAATGAGATGATTGAATGGAGTATGTGCTTTGTTTATATCTTCTGAAATTGGGAGTAAGGCTATATGGTTAATGATGGACATCTCCTTTGTTTCAGATGGTTGGAGCCACACGCGGAACCCCGGAAGGTTTCCGGGCAGATCAGGCTAGCGGTTCTCAACAACCGCCACCGCCACCTCCTAACCTTGCCGAAGTTATGGCTCGGCAAACTGAGTTGCTTAACTTGCTGGTTCAAGCGCAGCAAAACCAGCAACGTCAACAGTTCCGAGGAGGTCGGGATGATCACAATCCTCCCGTGGCTAGTTACTAGGATTTCATCAGTACACAGCCTCCTTTCTTCAGTAAAGCTGAAGAGCCCTTGGATGCCGATGCTTGGCTCCATATTATTGAATCAAAGTTCACTCTATTGACAGTACCTTGTGCGGACTCAAGTAAAGCTTCCTTTGCCGCACAGCAACTCCGAGGTGCTGCTCGGATCTGGTGGGATAATTTCTATGCCATGCAACCTGCAGGGCATGTTATCACCTGGGATGAATTTCGGGCAGCCTTTAGAGCGCATTATATTCCAGAGGGATTGCTGGAGCGAAAGTTGAATGAATTTCTGGCTCTTACTCAAGGCACCAATACAGTCCTACAATACGCACAGAATTTCAATCATCTGTGTCAATATGCAGGATATCATGCGGATAACGATGCCAAGAAACAAGATCGTTTCCGTCGGGGCCTTAACACCAAACTCAAGGAACGCCTGAATCTTGTGAAGGCGAATGCTTTTAGCGAGCCGGTTAATATGGCTTTAACTCAAGAAGATTGCATAGTGGCACATCATGCTGAGAAGAAAAGGAAGACTCCTACTAGACCCTCGAGTGCTCAACCACCGAGGTATCGGGTTGTTCCCAATACACCATTCAGAGCACCGCAGCGGAATGCCCCAACGGGTAGATTGGTTTTCAGGCCGCCCCAACAGCAGGGAAGGTATAGACCTCCCGTTCCTCCGCAACAACCGCAACAATCTGGCCCACGGCCGAATGTTCAACAAGTACCATAGAGAGGCAGCAACTATCGCTGTTTCAATTGCGGAAGCGCGGATCATTTCATCCGGGATTGTCCGCGGCCCAAGAAACCTAATCCAGGGCAAAGCTCTACTCAGGGTAACCAGAACAAGGGCAAGAAGCCGGTAATGCAAGTCCGGCAAGGACGGATTAACTTCACCACTCTGGCAGAACTTCCGGATGGAGCTTCCGTCATGTCGGGTACATTTTCTATTCACCATCAACCAGTTGTTACGTTATTTGATTCAGGAGCAACACATAGTTTCATTAGTAACAACTGTGGTACCCGACTAGGACTTGATTCTTGTCCTATCCAGGGGTCATATATGATCTCTACCCCTGGAGGAAATATTACCTCCAACCAAGTGAGTAGATATGTGCCAATTCAATTAGGTAGTAAGGAAATCAAAACTGATTTGGTTTTACTAAGTTTGGAGGGTATTGATATTATACTTGGGACAAACTGGATGACTGAACATCGAGTCCGGTTAGATATATCTTCCCGAGTTATCGAAATTGATTCACCATATTGTGGGGCCATTACTCTTATTCTGCCTCAGCCAGAATGTCTACACCCTTGTACATATGCTATCACAGATATCAAAGTCAAGGATATTCCTATAGTATGTGAATATTCCGATGTCTTTCCAGATGACTTGCCTGGAATGCCCCCAGATAGAGACATCGAGTTCATCATTGAACTTCAACCTGGCACTGCTCCTATTTCAAAAAGGCCGTATCGCATGCCTCCAAATGAATTAGCAGAACTGAAAATTCAGCTCCAAGATCTTCTTGATAAGGGTTATATACGACCAAGTGCTTCACCTTGGGGTTGCTCTGCTCTCTTTGTCAAGAAGAAAGACGATAGCCTAAGGCTATATGTCGATTACCGTCCACTCAATGCGGTTACCATCAAAAATAAGTATCCTCTTCCCCACATTGATATCTTGTTCGATCAACTAACTTGAGCAAAGGTCTTTTCTAAGATTGACTTACGCTCTGGTTATCATCAGATCAAGATCAGGCCTTGTGACATTCCAAAAACGGCCTTCTCGACCAGATATGGACTTTATGAATATCTGGTTATGTCATTTGGACTCACTAATGCACCGGCATATTTCATGTATCTCATGAATTCCGTATTCATGCCGGAACTCGATAAATTCGTCGTGGTCTTCATCGATGACATTTTGATATACTCCAAAACCCAAGAAGACTATGCTGATCATTTACGTGTCGTTCTTCAACGACTACGTGATCATCGCCTTTATGCCAAATTCTCGAAATGTGAATTCTGGCTGGATAGTGTGAAATTTTTGGGACATACTATCTCTAGTAAAGGCATATCGGTTGATCCAACCAAAGTTTAAGAAGTTATGGACTGGAACCCTCCCACTTCAGTTCATCAAATCCGGAGTTTCCTTGGATTGGCGGGATATTATCGCCGATTCATTCTAGACTTCTCCAAGATAGCTAAACCCATGACTGAGCTACTTAAGAAAGAAGTTAAGTTCCGTTGGGATGATAGGTGTGAGGAAGCATTTCACACCTTGAGAAAACTTCTGACGACTGCTCCAGTACTAGCTCAGCCAGATAGTACTCAGTCTTTTGATGTCTATTGCGATGCTTCTGGAATCGGCCTTGGTTGTGTTCTTATGCAAAACAATCGGGTTATTGCTTATGCATCCCGAGCACTTCGGACTCATGAGCAAAATTATCCAACACATGATCTTGAATTAGCAGCAGTTATCCACGCTCTCAAGATTTGGAGACATCATCTTATGGGTGCTAAGTGTAACATTTACACTGACCATAAGAGCCTCAAGTATATCTTCACTCAAGCTGACTTAAATATGAGGCAAAGGCGTTGGTTAGAATTGATTAAAGACTATGACCTTGAGGTACACTACCATCCGGGCAAAGCTAATGTGGTTGCGGATGCACTTAGCCGCAAGTCACATTGTCACTGCTTATTAGTATCCACCTTTAGTGACACTCTTTGCCATCAAATGAGAAAACTCAATCTAGAGATTATTCCTCAAGGTAGTCTGAATCTGCTATCCATTGAGTCTACTCTTCGAGATAGAATCATCATGTCGCAACTACATGATGAGGGTATCAAAATTATCAAATCAAAGCTATCTCAGGGAGAAGCTAAATATCGGTGTTTTCACACTGATCATCAAGGAGTCCTATGGTTCAACGATCGAATTGTTGTGCCTAAGGATCATCAACTTCGCAAGCAAATCCTTGATGAAGCACATTTATCCAAGTTCTCTATTCATCTTGGTAGCACCAAGATGTATCAAGATCTACGGCAACATTTTTGGTGGACCAGAATGAAAAGAGAAATTGCTAAATATGTGTCTGAGTGCGATACTTGCCAGAGAGTCAAAGCTAGCCACTTAAAAGCTTCTGGTACACTTCAACCATTACCCATTCCGTCATGGAAATGGGAAGACATTAGCATGGATTTTATTGTCGGTCTTCCCAACCCCTCTCAAAAGCATGACTCCATATGGGTAATTATTGATAGACTTACCAAAACAGCTCATTTTCTTCCTGTGCATACCACTTACTCTGCTAAGAAGTATGCCGAAGTCTATCTGGAACAAATTGTTCGATTGCATGGGGTTCCAAAAACCATCATTTCTGATCGAGGGCCCCAATTTATTGCACGGTTTTGGGAGCAATTGCAATCAGCTCTAGGAACCAAATTGATTCGAAGCTCTGCGTATCATCCCCAGACGGATGGGCAGACTGAGCGAGTTAACCAAATCCTTGAAGATATGCTCCGAGCTTGTATTATTCACTATGGTACAAGTTGGGATAAGTGCCTTGCTCTAGCTGAATTCTCTTATAACAACAGTTATCAAGGTAGTCTTCAAATGGCTCCTTTTGAAGCATTATATGGTCGCAGATGCCGAACTCCTTCGAGTTGGTCAGAGACCGGTGAACGCAAAATCTTCGGACCAGACCTAGTCGTTGAAGCCGAAGATAAGGTTAAGGTTATTCAATCTAATCTTAAAACCGCTCAGTCTAGACAGAAGAGCTATGCGGAAAAGAGGAGGAAACCTCTGCAATTCCAAGTAAGAGATTTTGTCTATCTCCGAGTGTCTCCCACCAAAGGCGTCCAACGTTTTGGCATAAAAGGGAAGTTAGCACCTCGGTATGTTGGACCCTTTGAAATTCTTAATGTTTGTGGCCCAGTGGCTTACAAACTTCGTCTTCCATCTCAATGGGCGGCTATTCACGATGTCTTCCATGTTTCTCAACTTAAGAAGTGTGTCAAAGTACCCACGGAAATCGTTGAGACATGTGCCATTGAGATTGAATCTGATCTCTCGTACATTGAGCAACCCCTTCGAATCCTGGACACCAAGGAAAGACTCACCAGAAGAAGGGCCGTTAAGATGTACAAAGTCTTATGGGATCATCACACCGAGGAAGAAGCGACTTGGGAAACAGAGTCTTATCTTCAACGGAATTTTCCAGACTTCCTTCAAGCCAATCCCCAAATCTAATCATCCGTTTCTGCTCAGCTTCGGAATCTCGGGACGAGATTCTTTTTAAGGGGGGAAGGCTGTAATATCCAGGTAGTTAGACAACTAGATATTAAATTGGATGTATTATATGTATGCATGTTATGGTGTATACAAGTGTACAAAGCATTAGGGGTATAATTGTAATTTAGGAATTATGTAAGTACTTGAGCATAATTATGTAAAAGTACTCTTAAGTGGTAAACCTAAATCATTATACAGAAGAACAGTGCAAAAGTTAAATAAAACATAAGGAAAATAGACTTTATTGGAAACTAAGGACCTATGTGTAATTAACACAAAGGTATAAGGACTTACATGTGAAATGGTAAAAAGATAAAAGTAAAACTCAGATTTACCTAAGGGCTAAAGTGTAAAAAGAACTAGTCATGATTACTGCAGGCAATCTTGCAAGAAGACCCTAAACATTAAAGCAAATTGTTTAAATTATAACCAAGAGTTTATAATTTGAGTTGTGTTCAAAAGATCAAAATAAAACTATCTCCTTTGAGATTTTGAACTTGGACCCTAAAGCATTCTTGTAGGATTTGAAATTCTCTGCAACTTTGCTTCTGACATTTTTCTTATTAGGATTTTGTATCAACGGGAAATTTTAGTTTACAGACGGGTCCCTGAACTCTTTGGAAATCACGAACAAGTCCCCCTGACGCCTCCCTGCTTCGTCTTCCTCTGGCACGCGCCGCTTCCCTCTCTGCGCCGCTCCTGCCACCGCCGCTCGCCGCCGATGCCGCGCCCCGAGCTCCACCTCCTGCTGGCGTATCTTCCCACGCGTCATCCTCTCCCGGTCTCGATTTCTTTCCTCTCCCTTCCTGGCCGCACGCGCGCGCGCCACGGCGACCCGAACCCTCCGCCGGCCGCCACCTCCTCGTCGCCGTGGATAGGCCACCAAGGCGCCTTCACTCCTTCTCCCTCGCGCGCAGCAACACCACTTCAATACCTACATTCTATTCTACTACTCTCAGTGCCCAATTCCGCGCGTCCGAACCGCATTTCGCCGCCGCCGTCCTCTTCCACTCCGGCCGCGCACGGCATCACCGTGGACAGCCCGCACCAGCTCACCCCCGCCCCAACCAACCCTTGCGCAAGCTTCCTCGTAGCTTGCTAGTGCTCCTCAACCACTCGTTGCCATCCAATTCCTACTGGAACTTCGTCTCCGACGAAGCGCCGCCGCTCCACCTTCGGCCTCCACCGTGGGCAGCTCGCTCCGGGCACTCCCACGCCACCACGACCCCATAGCCAGCACCACATCATCTCTGTGAAGCTCCCCGACCCATCCATTGGCCTTCTAGTCCACCACCGCGACTCACCGACGCTCGCCGGCGTTCTTCCTCACCGCCGCCGCTTCGGTCTCCGTCGATCCCCCGTGATCCAGCATGTTTTCATCCAATTGATTGCACGTACATGTTCTCCGGGACTCACTGGTTCTCGTGCACAGGTCCTTTGTCGACGTTCACCGCCGGAGCCTTGTCGTCGACGTTGACCCCGCCGCCGCCGTCTCGGGTCTCCGTCGAGCTCTACTCTTCCGACCACCCCAGCCCTCGACAAGTGGAGCAACAGGATCACCGTAAGCTCCTAAGCCTTTCCCTGCCCTTGGACCTCGCCGCCGGTGACCGCCGTCGCCGGAACACGGCCGCCTCCGCTTTGCTCTGTTCGGATCTCAGCCTAAGGACCTCGTGTTAGAAGAATTGAAAGTCCCGGGTGTTTTCTGCAAAGCCATAGACTCAGGCAAATAGTAACCAGGGACCCCCATATGTAAATATTGCTGTCAACTTAGAAATGCTATATCTATTCGAGGAAAAATCATAAAAATGTAAACTAAATTTTGTTGGAATCATTAGATAAAGATCTACAACTTTACTTAAAATGTCAACTTCAGTTTCTGAATGTTTGATAATCAAATTTAATTGTTAAGTTTAGTTACTTGTAGGCTTAAGAAATACATAGTAATTCATAGAAAAATGATAAAATAGTGAAACCAATTCTGTTAATCTTCTTTTAACATGTAGAATTGAAAAAAAATAATTGTTCCAATATTTTAGTACTGTTTTCGTACTGTACCAGTTTAATTAGAAATGAGGTATAGTTCACCTTTTATAATTAATTGTATAGATTCTAATTGCTCAAAAAATCATGAAAATATTTGTGAATACTGTTCTTTAATAATATGACATGTGATTAAATTTCCAACCAAGAATTAGATGTCAAACATATTGGACATAACTTAATTAGTTCATAATGTAATAGTAATACCAAGATTATGTGAATAATTAGTATAGTCAATAAGTAAAGCTTTTACATGTAATTATTAGGAACCACCCCATTTGTTGCTCCATGCCACTAGTTAGGTAATTGGTGTAGCTAACCCTGTTGTTTAACGGGTTTAGATAAAACACACAATACCCGATAAATGACTGCCCAGTACAGGGTAATTAAGTTGTTTATCGAAATATAATGTCCTTTAAATTGGATTGCAACTTTATCGCGAATTGAAATACAAATGTATGCATCCATTAAACTTCATCTTGCATATCATGTAGACTCGACCACTCTCGCTGACGGGGATTATCAGCTGATCTCGGAACAAGAAGGAATTTATTCTGAAGACTCCGGAAATCTCGTCGCAGATTTCTCTAAAGCCCCGAACCAAGGTTCGGAAGAAAATAATTTGACTAACCCCAACCCCACTAGCGAAGGCAAGCCCCGGACATAACCCCTACTTTATTACACTGCAACCTATATTATTATTTATGTATATCTTTATGCATTAGGTTCTTAGGAGTTGTTTGGAAACCTTAGTTGCATTATTCCAGGAACCAATGTATTGTACACTAGAACTTAAGTGCGAATAGTTGCTCTGCTTATAGGACCGGTAGAAGTCGAGCGATTTCCTGTCACTCGCGCGATATAGGAATTGTGATGTTTACATTCCTGTTATCATTATAAGGATGACGGACGGGAGTTTTCTGAGGCATCATGGTCACGATGATACCCGTCTGTTTGATGAATTTGATAAGGTCGCAGTGTGTGGTAGCGGTGGTTAAGTGTTTGAAAGTACTAGCCACATACCGTGAAATATGGTAAGCGGTAAGCCTAGTAACCAATCGGCCCGAGGAGTGGACATACCACCCACCACATGTATTTGCTTCTTTTGGTTACTTTGTTCGACGTGTAGGCATATGTGTTGCTGGGCAACCAGGAGTACGGGTTTTGTAGTCGCGCTACAGACGTATGTCCTGCACTTTGGAAGTGCGTATGACCTGCAATCACTTGTGGTGGCACTGATCCACGAGTCGGAATGAAAGGCAAACGGTTGCTTCGGAACAACCCTTTGGTGTTCCAAGCGTGTGTGTTAGGTTTATCCTTGCAAGGTTTTGAATCTCGATTCAGGAATCGTCCGCCTCTCATGATGAATGAGACTGCTTACCCCCTTTACCACATAGAGTAACAAGAGTAACTTTGTGATTATGAAAGATTATGTTTGATTAAGAACTCTACCATGTTTTGATTAGCTATAGGTGCTTACCTAGAGTGGTTAATCAACTAGAACCTGAAAGCTAAAAGTTGAAAGTAAGGATCTACTCTTTGTTGCTTTTCAGCTGAAAACTCTACCCAAAGCTAAAAGCCTGCATAAGTCTAGTTACATGGCTAAGTATACCATGAGACGGGTAAGCCTTGCTGAGTATTAGTATACTCAGCCTTGCTTTTGTTGATTTATCTCAGGTAATCTTCCT
Organism: Panicum hallii; assembly: GCF_002211085.1. Lineage (NCBI taxonomy): Eukaryota > Viridiplantae > Streptophyta > Magnoliopsida > Poales > Poaceae > Panicum > Panicum hallii. Next base: position 31,739,385 of record NC_038044.1, on the reverse strand, counting down.
GATGAGCCAGCTTTCATTACACCGTGGCCCTACCTATTGCCTGATGGTTGGTCGGTAGAGTGGGATCCGTCCCCGACCAACACCGATTCCGCCGAGTGATATCATGCCAGGGCTAGCATGATGTCTGTAATAACGACGTGTACAATGTTTACGTTTTTTTCCAACTCCGCTGCTTTATCTTAAGACTTAAACTTGTTTTGTAATAATTTCCTTTGTGAGAACAAATGATGTTTTGTATATTATTGTACTATAACTGCCTGTGGTGTAAAATGTATTGGCATTATATCTCTGGACTCACCTTCGTGTGAGGTACCTTGTTGGATCCTGCGTTCGGTGGTTTATCGGGACGTTACCCGACAGGCCAAAGGATTATACCATTTGAAGTACGAGGTAACCCTCAAGAGAGGACTCGCGTACTTGAGCCGGTGTAATTCAGATTGGTTCTGCCACAGTATTCTTGTTGGATTGCAACTTTATCATGAAAACAAAATATTAAAATAATAACCATTTGCTTCAAATTATTGCATATCATGTAGGTTTGATGACACTCGCCGATGATACCTACGAGCTAATCCCGGAACCCGACGAGGGTATTTCTGAAGCTCAAGTGAATATCACCAAGGATCTTACCGAAGCTCCAAACCAAGATTCGAAAGATACTGAAATCACTGACCCCAGCCTCACCAGTGAAGGCAAGCCCCGGTGCATAACCCAGTATTCTAATTTATGCACTTATATTGTTATATATATCTATATTGTGCATTCAGTGCTAGGAGTTGTTATGAAACCCTAGTTGCATGAAACCTAGGAACCTATGTAATGTTTCTGAGTCCTTATCGAGTACATGCTCTGCTAATAGGACTGGCAGAAGTCGAGTGATTTCCTGTCACTCGCGCGATATAGAAGTTGATTGTTTACTTTTCTACAATCACTATAAGGATCACGGACGGGGTTATGTGCAATATCATGGCTTGGAATGGTACCCCATCTATGTTGATCAATTTGATAAGGCCGCAGTGTGTGGTTAGTGGTGGTCAAGCATTTGAAAGTACTAGTCACATACCGTAAATATGGTACGCGGTAAGCCTAGTACCTGATTAGCCCGGCAAGTGGACATATCCCCCACCACTCAAATTTTGGTTTATGTTCACACGCACCGACGTGTGGGAGTACGTTCTGCATAGCAGATGAGAGTATGGTCATACAGTCACGATGTAGACGTACGTCCTTGTTATCGCTGTAATCTGGACGGGCCGGAAGTGGGCCATGGAGAAAGATGGGTTTGGAGGATAACTATAATGGGCTTGCAAATTAGACCTTGTGCGGATGTTTTGGGGCTAGAGAGGCTGTGTAAATAGTTTAGATATAGGTAGTTAAAATTCGTGTTGTGTTTGGTTAGGGTTGGTTAGGAAAGACAACTCTACGGACTATAAATATGTACCATGAATAAACAATAAGGACAGCATCATTCATCAACAACTCTCAGCGCATCGCCTCCCCTGTTCTAGGGTTTTCTCGGGTAAGTGCCGTGCCGCCCTGATCACGCAGAGCGTGATCGGGGTAGCATCGCCCTTACTCGTTTACTTTATGTGTTTCTCGTTCTGAAGCTTTGTAGATGGCGAGTAGCACTAGTTATCTTGACACACATAGAGTAATGTTAATTTCTTCATATTCCGATCGTGCCTTGTTTGTTGCTCATGTGTGTTTGGTGGTCATCGTGTCTGATCTTGGGTGCGATGGTTACATCTTGCTTTATTTTTATTAGTAGATCCAATCTGTTATGATTAGTTTCTGATTATCAGAGATTTAGCTTGATATATGCATGATTAGGCCTTGCAAACGAGTTGAAAGTTCCGGCAGTATGATTAGTATCGGGTAGCAGCTTGAAAAGAGATTGTTCCGGGAATTGGCTCTTCGGTTGGTTTTTAGGCCTCTGTTTAGGTTGTTATTCCGTTCCCTTTTGGTATTTGTTAGGCTCAATCACGTGTAGGATGTTCCGATCATGCAGTGAGGGCTTAGTCATTGTAGATTGGATTAGATTGATATTTATGAAGCAGGATTTGTGTTGTTATTAAGTATGTATGTTGCCTATTTATAGATCCAATCCGGTGTTAATGCAATCGGCTCTTTACAGCCGATGCCGGGAAGGTAGCGATGAGCCGATTATGGCTCGGACTAACCTTTACACGTGTCTGTGCGTACAGGAATTTAATGCATCACACATTCCTGATCAGGTACAGGGTCAGGTGGCTCGCCTAGCGACTCCAAGCAAGGGTGTGTGCCGTATTACTGGGCTGTTGACCGAGGGACCGGGGCCCACTAGCAGTCCCGAAAGCCTCCCGGCTCCTCGTGTTGCTTGTAACTGCTCGCCGGTGGGTTTTGATCAACAACACATTCTGGAACGCCCGGTGGGACCATCTTCATCATCATCATCATCGTCATCTTCATTGACTTCATCATCTTCTTTGACTTCGTCAGTTGCGGTCAACGGGATGGCAAGGGATGATCTGATCACCTACGAGGAGCTCTCTGCTGAGCACAAGCAGAGATATGATGAGATCAAGACTCAATTTGAAGCTGACCTCATCGGCTCTTTTGAAAGGACTCGCCACCATGGTGTCAGGTGGAAAGGGTTTTCACCCGAAGGTTCCCTTGATGGAGTGGATCTATCTACCCCATCTGAGGACCGTACCAGAGCTCTGCGGCAAGAAGTAAATTATATGGTGGCTCACTCATTGCACCGACATTCTGAGAGCTTGGTCAATGCCTTCGAGCGTGTGGCTTTGCGTGTGGTCCAAGAAATTATGAAGCATCAACACTCTCGAACGAGACCTACTTTGGGGAGTCATAAAGGGGAATTGCCATTCCAAACCAGACCACCACTGCCCTATGCACTCGCGGCTGCGGAGTCACATGGTTCTCTGGCTTATGTGGTTTACAAAGTGGGAGGTGATCCCATGGATCACCAGTTCTTCAACGAGCCACCCAGGGAGATCCCACATGGCTATATGTGTGCTTATATACCGGACAGCAATAATCTGGTACAGAGGGACGTTGGAGGGGCTCCCGGAGCGGATGCAGACAAGCAAGCGTGGCTAGTAGCTTATGCCACCGGGCCGAAACATGACAGTGCACACTCGGCCCCAGGGTCACAAACAGCGGAGCAGATCAGCACCATTCTGAGAGATCAGTTTGGCATATTACCAAAGAGGAGAGCGATCAGCTATACCAAGCCGTATCCAAGCGATTACGATCTAATCCCATTGCCGCCTAAGTATCGGCTTCCTGAGTTTACCAAATTCAGTGGGGTAGAAGGTTCTAGCTCTATCGAGCACGTGAGCTGATACTTGGCCCAACTAGGGATGATCTCTGTATCAGATCCGTTGCGAGTAAGGTTCTTCTCGCAATCGCTCACAGGACCAGCCTTTGGATGGTATACATCATTAGGTCCTGACTCTATCCGTACATGGAAGCAGTTGGAGGAACAATTCCACATTCAGTATCATTCAGAGGCTGCAGAAGCAGGAATTGCTGATTTGGCGCAGGTACGGCAGAAGCGTGGGGAAACTGTGGCGGAATTCATCTAGCGTTTCAGGGAAGTAAAGAACAGATGTTACTCGACACGGATTTTAGAGAAAGAGGCAGTCGAGTTGGCATCATTGGGGTTATTGAAGCTGATCAGAGATCTGGCTTTTCAATTGGAGTTCACCTCTTTGGCGCATCTGGTCCAGAAGCTGACGACGCATGAGCAGCGTCATCCTGAGTTGTATCGAGAAAAATTTAAGCGTCAGGTGGCGGTAGCTGATACAGAAGAAGCCGATGACTCCGGGGAAGAGCAAGAAGTGTTAGTCGCAGAGTGGACTCGGGGCGCAAATCCTATACCCTGTAAATGGGTGAAGCAAACTGGGCCTGCAAAAGGGTTTGACTTTGACGGGGGTAAAGTCGAACAGATTTTCGACCTGTTGTTATAAGAAAAATAGTTGAAGTTTCTGGAAGGATACAAACCTCCCACGGCGCAGGAGCTAAAGGGAAGATCATATTGTAAGTGGCACGACTCCTTTACCCACAGCACAAGCGACTGCAAGGAGCTCCGTCGGCAAATGCAATTGGCTATTGAGCAAGGCCGATTGATCTTGGGCCAGACCGCCATGAAGGTCGATACTCAGCCTTTTCCTGGTGTAAACATGGTGGAAAGTTATGACCGGTCTGCAAGACGACAACTAGATTTTGCGCTCGGCATCAACATGGCGGGGGTAGCGTCACACCACCAAGTCAGGAATAAAGAGGCTAATCCCGGCGATCGGCCCCAAAAAGAAGGAAAAGGGTATGTCACAGAAGAACAAGTAAGGTATGTAAGGAATCAACGGCCAACTTCTTCTGATCTTCTCAGGAAGTATGAGTACCAGTACCAGCAGCGTCTCAAGAGGGAATCCGAGGAGGAAGAATATGAGCGTCGCACTGGGAAGTGCTTAAAGAAGCATGAAGACACCCGTGATCATTGGGACTGCCCGTTTTTCAGGTACTGTTGGGATTCTGGTATGAGTCGGCTGCCTACTACTAGGGATTGCCCAGAGTGCGGACCTATGAAGCCAGACGCAAAGGGGGTCTCGGTTTTCTGGCGGTTAGGGCCTGTTCCAACTCAACAAGAATGGGTTCGATTGCCACGAAGGAGAGAGAACCTTGATGAAGAGGAGGACAGGTATCATCGTCCATGATGGTGCCCTGATGGACTCAATCGTTCTCAGAAGGGCACGGTCCAGCGGCTGCGCAGCTTGGAGGAAGCCGAGGCTAAGTACATTGAGTCATTAAGAAACGCGCGATCGGATTTGGCAGAACAGGTCCATCATGTGCAGAAAAAAGAGTCACGCCTTTCCAGAAAGGAGTGGCGACCCAAGTCAGCAAGAGCCGATAAGAAGATACCGGCTGATACGCACATGGTGTTTGTGCTTCCTGCAGAATTTCACGCTCGGGCCCATGACGAGTCATCAGTAGCCCAGCTTGATTTGGAACCCCGGCCGGTGATATTTGAAAAGCCACAAGCCAAGAATTACAAGCATCTGAAGGTTTTATATCTTAAAGGGTATATAAACGGTCAGCCCATTAACAAGATGTTGGTGGATACAGGAGCAGCAGTTAACATCATGCCATACTCGGTTCTGCGCCGTTTGGGGCGATCCACCGGAGACCTGATTAAGACTAATATCACGCTAAGTGACTTTAATGGGCAGACTTCAGAAGCTCAGGGTGTCCTCAGTGTGGATCTCACTATCGGAAATAAGACTGTCCCGACCTCCTTCTTCATCGTTAATAGCAAAAGTACCTACAATGTCCTACTTGGCAGGGATTGGATTCACACTAACTGTTGCATTCCTTCCACAATGCATCAGTGTTTAATCCAGTGGGACGGAGACGAGGTGGAGGTGGTCCAGGCAGATGATTCAATTGAAATTTCGCATGCTGCCATGAGCATCTGGGATGCGGAAGACCAGGAGCCAATTTCAGGGATGAGTCTAGAAGGGTGTGATCGCATCGAGGCTACAAAAATGGGGTGAGGTTGGTCTTATCCACTAGCCTTACAGAGTAGAAGAGTCGCATGAAACAGGTCATCGCAGCGTACCTATGGAGGCTGATTCCTGCAATCGGCCCCAAAAAAATGAAGTATAGATTTTTGATGTCAAGTGTTTTACATAGTAATGGTCATTACGGGGTGGCCTGCGCTGACAGCCAGCCTTATTCTTTTTGTAAAAACTTGAGAGATAATGAGATACATGGAGCGGCCGATCTCGACGATCGGCCAAAATTCTTTTTACTATCATCTTTTTCCATCTACAGCGTCGATCTAACGGAGGATGGGAAATTAGGATATGGTTTCACATCGGCTGACGAACTTAAAGAAATAGATATTGGTCCTGGGGATAAGCCATGACCAACATTCGTCAGTAGGAAGTTGCATCCATCCATGCGAGAGCCGATGATGGCTTTATTGAAAGAATATGCTGATTGCTTCGCCTGGGACTATACAGAGATGCTTGGGTTGGACAGGTGCATAGTTGAGCATCGGCTCCCTCTCAAAAGTGGATTTCGACCATTCCAACAGCGAGCACGCCAGATGAAAGCTGATGTCCTGGTCGAAGTGAAAAAAGAGGTGGAGAAGATGTTAGAAGCCGGATTCATCAGGACTTGCAGGTATGCCGAATGGATCTCAAGTGTTGTACCTATACAGAAGAAGGATGGCTGATGGCGGGTTTGCGTGGATTTCAGAGACCTCAATAGGGCTACTCCGAAGGATGAATACCCAATGCCTGTTGCAGAAACATTGATTAATGTGGCTGCTGGTCATAAAATTTTGAGTTTCATGGATGGTAACGCTAGTTATAATCAGATTTTTATGGCCCCTGAAGATATACACAAAACTGCATTCAGAGTGCCTGGAGCGGTGGGCCTATTCGAGTACGTGGTTATGACCTTTGGTCTGAAAAATGCTGGTGCTACATATCAGCGTGCCATGAATCACATTTTCCATGATCTAATCGGTAATTTGGTGGAGATTTACATTGATGATGTCGTAGTGAAATCAGCATCGGTTGAAGGACATCTGGGTGATTTACGACAGGTTCTGGAGCGAACTAGAAGGTTCGGGCTCAGGATGAACCCAAAGAAGTGTGCTTTTGGCGTGTCGGCTGGGCAGTTTTTGGGTTTTCTGGTTCATGAAAGAGGAATCGAGATTGGCCTAAAAAGTCAGGAAGCCGTGTGCACCATGGTGCCGCCTACTACCAAGAAGGAGCTCCAGCAACTTATTGGCAAGATTAACTTTGTCAGGAGGTTTATTTCTAATCTTTCTGGGTGGATCGAGCCTTTTATGGAGTTAGTGAAAATCAAAACCAATGAAGAATTCTGCTGGGGGGCAGAACAGCAACGGGCATTTGAAGAAATTAAAGAGTATTTATCGAAACCGCTTGTGCTGGTTCCACCACAACAAGATAGCCCATTTTATGTATATTTATCAGTTGGTAACACCTCCATCGCATCAGTGGTAGTACAATTGTATGACAACAAAGAGAAGGTGGTATTCTACCTCAGCAGAAGGATGCTGGACGCAGAAACAAGATATCCCGATATTGAGAAGCTATGCCTTTGTTTATTTTTTACATGCACCAAGCTTCGCCACATCTATTATAAAGCATATGCTATCGGCTCCTGTGTTGAAAGGCCGATTGGGAAAATGGATGTTTGCATTATCAGAGTTCGATGTTCGATATCAACCCGCGAAGGCGGTCAAAGGGCAAGCGTTAGCAGATCTTATTGCTGAGAGGGTCAATACAAACATAGCAATGCTTTCTGTACGGGCTTGGGCTATGTACTTCGATGGATCAGTTTGTGGAGATGGATGTGGCATAGGGATCTTGCTGGTATCGCCTCGGGGGGCAACATATTCTTTCTCAATCAGATTGCCTACTACTTGCACCAATAATCTTGCAGAGTATGAGGCGGTGCATAAAGGTATAAAATTGCTTCTTGAGGCCGGAGCCGAAGCAGTAGAAGTCTTCGGGGATTCGAAATTGGTGATCTCTCAACTCACAGAGGAATACAGGTGTGAAAGTGAGCTACTATTTCCGTTGTGGATGCAATGCCAAGAACTGATAGCCCAGTTCAGGTACATAAATTTTTATTGGATACGTAGGACTCGGAATTCAGAGGCCAATGATTTGGCACGGCTGGCTTCAGGGTACAAAACCGATATATCTAATCATCAGGTGCACCTACTGGACCAGGGAGATTGGAGAGCCGATATCTTCAATTACTTGAAGGATTCGTGTGGCAGAACCAACCTGAATTATACCGGCTCAAGTACGCGAGTCCACCCCAGAGGGCTCCAACGTGCTTCAAACGGTATAATCCCTTGGCCTGTCGGGTAACGTCCCGATAAACCACCGATATACAGGATCAAATAAGGTTACCTCACACGAAGGTGAGTCCAGAGATACAATCACCATTATATTTTACATCATAGAGAATTTCATTACAAGAGTTTCCAAAAAGAAGTATGAAGTTTCAAATTTAGAGAAAAGGATTACAAACTGTGAAGCTAAGGTTAAAAGGAGCGGAAAACATACGCGAAGAATTACAACACGTCGTCAAGGCGGATGTCATGCTAAGCCCGGGCACGACATCACTCGAGATCATCAGTATTGGCCGAGGACGGATCCCTTTCCACGGACCAATCTTCTGGACGAGCATAGGGCCAAGACAGGGAAGAGTAGTATCTTCAAAGGCTTTATCTGAAAAACATAAAACTAGCAAGGCTGAGTATACTAATACTCAGCAAGGCTTACCCGGGATTGGGTATACTTTAACCCATAACTAGACTCATGAAAGCTCGTAATGGTTCCGGGTTTAATTTTAGCTGAAAAGCAACTAAGAATATAACTTATTTTCAAGTTTTAGCTTTCAGATTCTAGCTTGATTAGCCATTCTAGGTTAGCACCTATACTAAGCAAGCATGATTGATATTATCATTCACCAAGATTGTCTCATTAACAGTTACACTTTTTACTCAATGTGGCAGAAGTGATAAGCAATCTCAAGCTTCGTGAGAGGCGGACGATTCGAATCGAATTTAACCTTGCAAGGTAAACCTAACACACACGCTTGGGAATACCGGCAGGGCGTTCCGAAGCAACCGTTTACCTTTCATTCCGACTCGTGGGCAGGCCACCACAAGCGACTTGCAGGACCGTACGCACATCACTCGTGCAGGACATACGTCTGTAGCGCGACTACAAAACCCGTATTCCTGTCTGCCATGCAGAACGTACTCCCACAGGTCGGTGCGTGTGAACATAACATAAAGATCGAGTGGTGGAAATATACCCACTTGCCGGGCCGATCGGTTACTAGGCTTACCGCTTTACACAATTTCACGGCATGTGGCTAGTACTGTTCAAACGCTTAGCCACCACTACCATACATTTCGGCCTTAAAACTTTTATCAAAACAGACAGGGTAAACTTCCAGGTCATGATACAGCACATGACCCTGTCCGTCATCCTTATAGTGGTTGCATAAATGTAAACATGCAATTCCTATGTCGCGCGAGTGACAGGAAATCACTCGACTTCTACCGGTCCTATTAGCGGAGCATCTATCCGATAAGGACTCGGGAGCATTACATTGGATTCCTAGGATTCATGCACCTAGGGTTTCACTTCAATTCCTAGACTTAATGCAAGATATAATATAGATAGACATAGATTGCAGTGTAAATAAAATAGTGGGATATGTCCGGGGCTTGCCTTTACTGGTGGGTCTGAAGTCAGTAATGTTAATATCTTCCGAACTTTGGTTCGGGGCTTCAGTCAGTTCCTTGATGACGTTCACTTGATCTTTAGGAACATCCTCCGTAGACTCCGGGGAGATCTCGTAGGTACCGTTGCCGAACGTAGTCGTATCTACATGCAATGCAACATTTCATTCAAAGTGTGCACATAACACTACTTTACTTCCCAATACAATTGCAATCTAGCATTCATATAACACACTATTCACCTAACACCCAAAAAGATCTGAAACTAAACTTAGATAGAGCTTTAAGAGGACATCTAATTATGATCGGTTACTTGCTGAAGATTGCAACAGAGCCGATTGGAAACAATGAGGGTTTAGCCGATGGAATGGTGCGTCGATTTCCTAGGTGATCGATAAAAGCATCGATTACCCTGGCAGAAGGATGATTCCTAAAACAGTTGTCTTAACTGAGATGTGCTTAAGTGTTACTCTAGGTAACTAAGTGTGGTTATATCGACTTGATTACGTCAACACAACAATTGAGTGACGTATAGCCGATTGGAGTGTGGTTAAGGGTATATGGCCGATAGATATATAGTCGATCTCTCAGTCGATAAATCGACTGATAGACGTGTGTGGATATAGATGGGAAAACTAAGGATTGAGCGGCCATAACTGATATGGAGAGCAACTAAAATCGGCCTGGGTCGGTCGATGGCAAGAACCTTAAGATCGTGGGTATCTTTCCGATACGACTCTGCGCAGTCGATGTAGGACAGAACAAAAGGATTGTATCGGCAGTAGCCGATACTAGAAAGGTAACAATCGTATCAGCTAATCAGCCGGTGGTAGAAGTATCGACTGACAGCTGTTACGCAGAAACATCATAGACTTAAAGAAAACAGATGCTAAGTGGCTGGGTAGATAACCTAATACTGAAACATAGCTGTCGAGATGTTTTGGCTAAGCAGCAGACACACAAGAACTAACGGGGATCCTTATACAACAAGGAACCTAAAGAAACAGCAATCGAGACGGGGACAAAGTCTTGATGGTAAGGATACGAGCACTCATATGAAAGGTTTAACAAAACATCACATATTTCTATTTAAGATCTATATTCTATGACTTACTTTTCAGTTATAACACAAACATACCATATAAAGCACAACAAAACATTCATTCTCTAACATTTGACCTAAACCACACATCAAAGATTTTCACTCAAGATCACAACATAAAACTTATAGGTTTTGACTTAGGGTTTCAAACGAAATTGATTTTACATTTTTATGAACTTCCTATGAAAATCTATAAAATGTAGAAGTTTATCGATTTGAAACATAGCAAGCTTTGGAAATTTTACAAAGAACATCCTAGAACTTTTAAAACATAGCAATCAAGTCTCTAGTCCGGGAAAACAAATAACAGAAGGATAACGACGACATTCCGGCAAAGGAATCGCCGGCATTAAGAAGATTCAGAGAATTAGGGCAAACCTTGGGGTAGCCTTGGTTATGAAGAAGAACAAGCGGAAAGTGAATTTCCGCAGTGAACAGGATTGACGATGGGAAGAGCTCGATGAAAGGGTTTACGAGCTTTCTTGAGGTGTTGTGGACTTGCTCGGCGATCGACGAGGAATAGAAGCTGCTGGAAGTCATGGATCCCGGGGACGAGACGATGGAGCCGAATTGGTTCGTTATACCATCTCTTCCGCGAACCTCAGGGTTTACTTGTCCACGGACTGAACTTCCTCTGTTCACATACTCTTAGCTCTTGCTCTGTTCGCGCGTGGCCTGTCATCTTGCACGTGCTCACGCTTACGGAATCGAGCCGAGCCGGTCACCGGTAGAACACTCTCGCTCGCATCCGTGGATGGGCTAGTCCAAATCCGTTCGGACCTTCGTCTTCGCTTTGCCACCTTTCCTCCGGCTCGCCGTGCCATAACTGTTCCTCCGCTTTCACAAGACCGAGGTCTGTCCGCATCAGGGCCGCGCCTTTCGTTGTCTTCTCCTCAACGGCTTCCAACATCCTCCAAACGCGGCCCTGCTGTTCCCGTGCGAATCCGCCCTGCACGCTGTGCAGCTGCTCCTCCGCTTCCAGCTGCCTAACCTGTGTTCACCCGGCCTTGCCGCATCACTCCCGTGCTCACACACGCGTGTTCGCGCCACCTGGGCCTACTCCTGCCTCGGCCAAGCCACTCACACGCCCACGCCGCCTGCATCTATGCCGTGCTTGCTCCGGCCGCCTAATACCTGCACACACACTGCTAGCTTCTGCGCGTCACTACGCGCACGCTCGCGCCACCTGCTCGGCGTCGCCCACGTTCCGCTCTGGCGCCGCTCGCTCATGCACGCCGCGCCCATACACACCCGCACCGCGCGCGCGTCGTCCACCGCCCGCGCTCCGCCGGTCCCGAGCCGCGCCAACTCCCTGTATCCTTGCTCACCGGCTCAGTTCACACTGTTCGCTCGGGCCGCTCCTGCTCTGCCGCGCTGACGCCCGCAGCTGCGCGCTCCGACGCCTCCTGTGCGCGCTCCGCGTCTGTCTTCGCCGCGTCGCCCAAGCTCCTGCCGAGCCACGCCGCCAGCGCTGCGCGGCTGGCCTGGGCCCGCCTCCAGCCACGCGCCTTGCGCCTCTGTTCGACCGCGCGTGCCCCGCCTGGGCAGCTGCTCGTCGCCCACGCGCCAGCGCGCCCCTGCTCTCGCCTGGGCCGGCCAGCCCGCGCCTCCGCCTGCCGCGCGCGTGCCCCTGCGGCCGCCGCCAGCGCCGCCAGCACCTGGCCGCCAGCCACGCTCGCGCCCCAGCGCCGGCCCGCGCGCTCCAGCCGCCCGCTCACGCGCCCGAGCCAAGCTCCGCTCGCCCGGCGCCAGACCTTCTCCCGCGGCCGAGCCGAGCCTGCGCCCTCCGCCCCAGCGCTGCCGCCCAGCGCCAGCCGCGCGCGCCTAGGCCCGCTGCTCCCTGCGCCGCTGCTCATCCACTGCCGCCGGTTGCTGCCTGCTTGTGCTGAGGAGAGGGAGGGGAGGGGAAAAGGAAATTGAACAGAGCTGCTGCCGTGGGGAAGGAGATAAGGCGCCAGAGATAAGGAAACAGAGGAGAAAGGGGATTGGTTTTCCCCAAGGGCTTATGCGTAAAAACAGAAAACTGCGAGGGCCTGACTGTAAAACAAAATCTCCCGTTGATTTAAAACTCAAATGAAGAAATGCCCAAAATGAAAGTTGGAGAGTTTTTCAAACTCTACAACATTGCTTTAGGGCTCAAGTTTAAAAACTCAAAATTTACATTTTTATATGTGAATCTTTGAATAAAAGTCGAATTTGAATTGCTTTTGTCCTAGAAATGTATTTCATAAAATTTCAGGACTTAAATGCAAGCATTTATGACACGTCATAATGACGGGATAGACTCGTCATAATGATTGGATAGACGTGTCATGATGACTTGCATCTTTTACACTTTAGTCCTAAGTAATTTTTGAAAGTTACTTTTGTAAATCAAACATTTGCATAAAAGGACTTGTACTTTTATAAAATTACATAAATACCCTTATTTTCACCATTTTACCTAAAATTTTTACACACTTCAACATACACATTTCCAATGAAACTTTTGGATAAATAAATATATGTTTTTACAAGGGACAAAATAAGGAAAATATGTTTACCAAAACCACCTTTCACTTATTTTGAAATTACCTCCCATCCAAACACATTTTGCAAAAACAACCCTAGGTTTTTCTGTAATTACAAAAATACCCTTTTAACTTGTACTTTTAAATTTTCAAAAGCTTCACATAAACTCACATAAGCTTTATATAAACAATACATATTTCACACTAACAAATTATATGCCTAGTTTACAAACACATGAACTGTCACAGCCTTCCCCCCTAAAAAGAATCTCGTCCCGAGATTCGGACGAAAGACTCTTTAAGGGAAGAGAAGCAATTTACCCATCAAAGTGGCAAGAAGCATTCACACCAGGGAAGATTGAGGTTGATGACGAGAGCATGGATAGATTGTATATGGATGACTTTGACGAGAGAAGAGAGAAAAGCGATCAAGTTCTCATAGAGCTGAGATCACAATCATGAGGATGATAAATGTCGGTGACATTCATCACAAAACTTTAGGGATAACAAGTAAAGATAGCACAAGAGACTGATAAGTGATGTTTGAAACATTTCTGCTCAGAGTTTATTATCTGAATGATTTAGATGATACTGATTGCAAAACATGCCTATTTATACCAATGCAATCAAGGAATAATGATAAAATGCTTCAGCTTAGAGTGCAATGCTCGACATATAATCATGAACATAATGCACCGTTGTAATGTATGATTGCAATAATGGTGCAACATGAGGATGAGGGATCCCATGCACGATTGAGATGATGCATATAACACAATGCAATTACCATGATGTTGACTAAATGATGCATACATTATAATGCAAGGATGATGATATTTGCAATGTATGCACGTATGAAATGCATGAAATATGATGCATATCCTCATGAGTTGATGATGCATATGACTCGCATCCTACAACCGTTCTTTCGTAACTAACACCTGAGTAGTCCTATATCCTTAAGCGAGGATCAAAAGTTAGGACACTAGTAAGGTTGCATAAGAAGAGATTGCAGTGGGATTACGTCACATACACCTAGTCACCAGTGCGCCCCTAATGGCTCAATCATGTGACTGCAGTGCACATGAGGCCTTAGGTCCCGACACGGCATCATGGTCATGTGATTAAACACCACCACAAAAGAGGAATAGCAACCCTATAGTGCCAACAGCAGCAAGAAAGACTTAGGAAACAGAAGACAACCTAAAGTTGTACAAGAGGCACACGCGTTAGTTAGTCTACGGGCTTTCGATAATGATGCAACACCATGCACTGACCAAGATGGTATGTGTTATGATGCATGACTTTTGCTGGGAGAATTGTATGCAAAAAGTAACTATTGTCATAAATCTTTTTAATTTATCCAAAATCATCTGAGCAAAAAATTGAAGGTGCAGCTCTCAGGTGTCGTAACCAAAATAGCCAACGATATAAGGTACAACACCAAGAAAGGATAGATAGATTACTAGATGATGGATTGAAGGGTTTGATGATAATCATCAAGGTTTAACCATCAAAGGAGAAGTTCAATGATTCTGCCGAAACGGATTCAAAACAGGATCAAGGGTTTGATTTAGTTGTCAAGCTGAGATCGGTGATAGGGTTCAAAGATAACCCAATCCACTTGATTCATAAAAGACTTTCTTAACTCTAAGATAACCCAGCAGATTACATTAACTCCTACAACACAAAGTCTAGGCAGGCATTCAAATACAAGCACATGTTTCAGTACATCAACGTAACAACAAGGCAATCAGGTCAATCCAAGATATCATGATGCATGCACGTTCTACATGTCCTCACAAACAAAATAACTGCCAAGTAATCTTGGTCTTACGTGGTTAAGTACGGTGGCATCATATAGATACGTCTCTCCCTATATATATACTAGTCGTTCTCACGTTCAAGCTTACGTAACGAGGTTAGCATACCTGCAGAAAATCACAATATATATATGTTGAACCTTTCATGCCAGCATGTCATGAAAGCGTCCCCAAACATTACTGTTCACTATAGAAACAGCATCTGTACAATTACCGCCGTACAGACAACGTTAACATACGTCGTCGAGACAACGTATTCACGGGGGGTACCGCAAAATGCGGGGATATGAACAGCGATCGCCATACCCTGCGCCGAACCATATACTCCCAATGTAGTCAACCGAAGTTGGTACATTGGCAGCATCTCAAGTAGGCCACTGCTTGAGAAACAGCGTTCGGTTCGCATCACCGACAGGAAGGCCAAGCTCCCTCAGTTGGCTGAGGATCCTTACCTTCTTACCTCATCGTCGAAGGTGTCGTTACTGAATGTAAAGTTGGGTTGTGCATAAATTTAAGTTTTGACAGAAAAGTAATGCTGGTAGTTAGGGTTATATATATATATATATATTATAGCCACCTGTAATTACCTTTATAAACATCACCCTAGGGCTTTACGTACTAAGCATAATCCTTAACGAATCCAACGTAGTTTTACCAAATACTCTGTTGGTCAAACTTTTATACTGAAAGCATTTTTAAGATAAAATGTATCTCCAGGGTAACCTTATAGCTCTGATACCAGCTGTGGCAGAACCAACCTGAATTATACCGGCTCAAGTACGCGAGTCCACCCCAGAGGGCTCCAACGTGCTTCAAACGGTATAATCCCTTGGCCTGTCGGGTAACGTCCCGATAAACCACCGATATACAGGATCAAATAAGGTTACCTCACACGAAGGTGAGTCCAGAGATACAATCACCATTATATTTTACATCATAGAGAATTTCATTACAAGAGTTTCCAAAAAGAAGTATGAAGTTTCAAATTTAGAGAAAAGGATTACAAACTGTGAAGCTAAGGTTAAAAGGAGCGGAAAACATACGCGAAGAATTACAACACGTCGTCAAGGCGGATGTCATGCTAAGCCCGGGCACGACATCACTCGAGATCATCAGTATTGGCCGAGGACGGATCCCTTTCCACGGACCAATCTTCTGGACGAGCATAGGGCCAAGACAGGGAAGAGTAGTATCTTCAAAGGCTTTATCTGAAAAACATAAAACTAGCAAGGCTGAGTATACTAATACTCAGCAAGGCTTACCCGGGATTGGGTATACTTTAACCCATAACTAGACTCATGAAAGCTCGTAATGGTTCCGGGTTTAATTTTAGCTGAAAAGCAACTAAGAATATAACTTATTTTCAAGTTTTAGCTTTCAGATTCTAGCTTGATTAGCCATTCTAGGTTAGCACCTATACTAAGCAAGCATGATTGATATTATCATTCACCAAGATTGTCTCATTAACAGTTACACTTTTTACTCAATGTGGCAGAAGTGATAAGCAATCTCAAGCTTCGTGAGAGGCGGACGATTCGAATCGAATTTAACCTTGCAAGGTAAACCTAACACACACGCTTGGGAATACCGGCAGGGCGTTCCGAAGCAACCGTTTACCTTTCATTCCGACTCGTGGGCAGGCCACCACAAGCGACTTGCAGGACCGTACGCACATCACTCGTGCAGGACATACGTCTGTAGCGCGACTACAAAACCCGTATTCCTGTCTGCCATGCAGAACGTACTCCCACAGGTCGGTGCGTGTGAACATAACATAAAGATCGAGTGGTGGAAATATACCCACTTGCCGGGCCGATCGGTTACTAGGCTTACCGCTTTACACAATTTCACGGCATGTGGCTAGTACTGTTCAAACGCTTAGCCACCACTACCATACATTTCGGCCTTAAAACTTTTATCAAAACAGACAGGGTAAACTTCCAGGTCATGATACAGCACATGACCCTGTCCGTCATCCTTATAGTGGTTGCATAAATGTAAACATGCAATTCCTATGTCGCGCGAGTGACAGGAAATCACTCGACTTCTACCGGTCCTATTAGCGGAGCATCTATCCGATAAGGACTCGGGAGCATTACATTGGATTCCTAGGATTCATGCACCTAGGGTTTCACTTCAATTCCTAGACTTAATGCAAGATATAATATAGATAGACATAGATTGCAGTGTAAATAAAATAGTGGGATATGTCCGGGGCTTGCCTTTACTGGTGGGTCTGAAGTCAGTAATGTTAATATCTTCCGAACTTTGGTTCGGGGCTTCAGTCAGTTCCTTGATGACGTTCACTTGATCTTTAGGAACATCCTCCGTAGACTCCGGGGAGATCTCGTAGGTACCGTTGCCGAACGTAGTCGTATCTACATGCAATGCAACATTTCATTCAAAGTGTGCACATAACACTACTTTACTTCCCAATACAATTGCAATCTAGCATTCATATAACACACTATTCACCTAACACCCAAAAAGATCTGAAACTAAACTTAGATAGAGCTTTAAGAGGACATCTAATTATGATCGGTTACTTGCTGAAGATTGCAACAGAGCCGATTGGAAACAATGAGGGTTTAGCCGATGGAATGGTGCGTCGATTTCCTAGGTGATCGATAAAAGCATCGATTACCCTGGCAGAAGGATGATTCCTAAAACAGTTGTCTTAACTGAGATGTGCTTAAGTGTTACTCTAGGTAACTAAGTGTGGTTATATCGACTTGATTACGTCAACACAACAATTGAGTGACGTATAGCCGATTGGAGTGTGGTTAAGGGTATATGGCCGATAGATATATAGTCGATCTCTCAGTCGATAAATCGACTGATAGACGTGTGTGGATATAGATGGGAAAACTAAGGATTGAGCGGCCATAACTGATATGGAGAGCAACTAAAATCGGCCTGGGTCGGTCGATGGCAAGAACCTTAAGATCGTGGGTATCTTTCCGATACGACTCTGCGCAGTCGATGTAGGACAGAACAAAAGGATTGTATCGGCAGTAGCCGATACTAGAAAGGTAACAATCGTATCAGCTAATCAGCCGGTGGTAGAAGTATCGACTGACAGCTGTTACGCAGAAACATCATAGACTTAAAGAAAACAGATGCTAAGTGGCTGGGTAGATAACCTAATACTGAAACATAGCTGTCGAGATGTTTTGGCTAAGCAGCAGACACACAAGAACTAACGGGGATCCTTATACAACAAGGAACCTAAAGAAACAGCAATCGAGACGGGGACAAAGTCTTGATGGTAAGGATACGAGCACTCATATGAAAGGTTTAACAAAACATCACATATTTCTATTTAAGATCTATATTCTATGACTTACTTTTCAGTTATAACACAAACATACCATATAAAGCACAACAAAACATTCATTCTCTAACATTTGACCTAAACCACACATCAAAGATTTTCACTCAAGATCACAACATAAAACTTATAGGTTTTGACTTAGGGTTTCAAACGAAATTGATTTTACATTTTTATGAACTTCCTATGAAAATCTATAAAATGTAGAAGTTTATCGATTTGAAACATAGCAAGCTTTGGAAATTTTACAAAGAACATCCTAGAACTTTTAAAACATAGCAATCAAGTCTCTAGTCCGGGAAAACAAATAACAGAAGGATAACGACGACATTCCGGCAAAGGAATCGCCGGCATTAAGAAGATTCAGAGAATTAGGGCAAACCTTGGGGTAGCCTTGGTTATGAAGAAGAACAAGCGGAAAGTGAATTTCCGCAGTGAACAGGATTGACGATGGGAAGAGCTCGATGAAAGGGTTTACGAGCTTTCTTGAGGTGTTGTGGACTTGCTCGGCGATCGACGAGGAATAGAAGCTGCTGGAAGTCATGGATCCCGGGGACGAGACGATGGAGCCGAATTGGTTCGTTATACCATCTCTTCCGCGAACCTCAGGGTTTACTTGTCCACGGACTGAACTTCCTCTGTTCACATACTCTTAGCTCTTGCTCTGTTCGCGCGTGGCCTGTCATCTTGCACGTGCTCACGCTTACGGAATCGAGCCGAGCCGGTCACCGGTAGAACACTCTCGCTCGCATCCGTGGATGGGCTAGTCCAAATCCGTTCGGACCTTCGTCTTCGCTTTGCCACCTTTCCTCCGGCTCGCCGTGCCATAACTGTTCCTCCGCTTTCACAAGACCGAGGTCTGTCCGCATCAGGGCCGCGCCTTTCGTTGTCTTCTCCTCAACGGCTTCCAACATCCTCCAAACGCGGCCCTGCTGTTCCCGTGCGAATCCGCCCTGCACGCTGTGCAGCTGCTCCTCCGCTTCCAGCTGCCTAACCTGTGTTCACCCGGCCTTGCCGCATCACTCCCGTGCTCACACACGCGTGTTCGCGCCACCTGGGCCTACTCCTGCCTCGGCCAAGCCACTCACACGCCCACGCCGCCTGCATCTATGCCGTGCTTGCTCCGGCCGCCTAATACCTGCACACACACTGCTAGCTTCTGCGCGTCACTACGCGCACGCTCGCGCCACCTGCTCGGCGTCGCCCACGTTCCGCTCTGGCGCCGCTCGCTCATGCACGCCGCGCCCATACACACCCGCACCGCGCGCGCGTCGTCCACCGCCCGCGCTCCGCCGGTCCCGAGCCGCGCCAACTCCCTGTATCCTTGCTCACCGGCTCAGTTCACACTGTTCGCTCGGGCCGCTCCTGCTCTGCCGCGCTGACGCCCGCAGCTGCGCGCTCCGACGCCTCCTGTGCGCGCTCCGCGTCTGTCTTCGCCGCGTCGCCCAAGCTCCTGCCGAGCCACGCCGCCAGCGCTGCGCGGCTGGCCTGGGCCCGCCTCCAGCCACGCGCCTTGCGCCTCTGTTCGACCGCGCGTGCCCCGCCTGGGCAGCTGCTCGTCGCCCACGCGCCAGCGCGCCCCTGCTCTCGCCTGGGCCGGCCAGCCCGCGCCTCCGCCTGCCGCGCGCGTGCCCCTGCGGCCGCCGCCAGCGCCGCCAGCACCTGGCCGCCAGCCACGCTCGCGCCCCAGCGCCGGCCCGCGCGCTCCAGCCGCCCGCTCACGCGCCCGAGCCAAGCTCCGCTCGCCCGGCGCCAGACCTTCTCCCGCGGCCGAGCCGAGCCTGCGCCCTCCGCCCCAGCGCTGCCGCCCAGCGCCAGCCGCGCGCGCCTAGGCCCGCTGCTCCCTGCGCCGCTGCTCATCCACTGCCGCCGGTTGCTGCCTGCTTGTGCTGAGGAGAGGGAGGGGAGGGGAAAAGGAAATTGAACAGAGCTGCTGCCGTGGGGAAGGAGATAAGGCGCCAGAGATAAGGAAACAGAGGAGAAAGGGGATTGGTTTTCCCCAAGGGCTTATGCGTAAAAACAGAAAACTGCGAGGGCCTGACTGTAAAACAAAATCTCCCGTTGATTTAAAACTCAAATGAAGAAATGCCCAAAATGAAAGTTGGAGAGTTTTTCAAACTCTACAACATTGCTTTAGGGCTCAAGTTTAAAAACTCAAAATTTACATTTTTATATGTGAATCTTTGAATAAAAGTCGAATTTGAATTGCTTTTGTCCTAGAAATGTATTTCATAAAATTTCAGGACTTAAATGCAAGCATTTATGACACGTCATAATGACGGGATAGACTCGTCATAATGATTGGATAGACGTGTCATGATGACTTGCATCTTTTACACTTTAGTCCTAAGTAATTTTTGAAAGTTACTTTTGTAAATCAAACATTTGCATAAAAGGACTTGTACTTTTATAAAATTACATAAATACCCTTATTTTCACCATTTTACCTAAAATTTTTACACACTTCAACATACACATTTCCAATGAAACTTTTGGATAAATAAATATATGTTTTTACAAGGGACAAAATAAGGAAAATATGTTTACCAAAACCACCTTTCACTTATTTTGAAATTACCTCCCATCCAAACACATTTTGCAAAAACAACCCTAGGTTTTTCTGTAATTACAAAAATACCCTTTTAACTTGTACTTTTAAATTTTCAAAAGCTTCACATAAACTCACATAAGCTTTATATAAACAATACATATTTCACACTAACAAATTATATGCCTAGTTTACAAACACATGAACTGTCACAATTCGGCTTGGGGGGCACCCAAGAGGATATGATATAAAGCCATGAGGTATGTCCTGATAGGGGATGACATGTTCTACAGGACCTTGGAAGGGTTGTTGCTTAAATGCTTGGGGCCGGTTGAGTCCAATCGGCTCTTACATGAAGTCCACGAAGGAACGTGTGAGACTCATCAATCGGCTCACAAAATGAAGTGGCTGATTAGGCGGTCAGGGTACTATTGGCCCACCATGCTTGAGGATTGTTTTAAGTGTTATAAAGGGTGTCAAGCATGTCAGAGGTTCAGGAAGATACAGATGGTACCAGCGTCCGTGATGAACCCCATTATTAAACCATGGCCGTTCAGAGGCTGGGGCATGAACATGATCGGCAAAATTAATCCTCCATCTAGCAAAGGCCATCAGTTCATTTTGGCCATCATGGATTATTTCACCAAGTGGGTAGAAGCGGTTTCTATGAAATCGGTGGCATCTAGAGATGTCATTCAGTTTGTCAAGGAACACGTCATTCATAGATTCGGGATCCCCCAGACCATACAACAGATGGAGGTTCGATTTTTATTTCAGAGGAATTCAAGAAGTTTGCCACCGATATGGGTATCAAGTTGATTAGATCGTCTCCATATTATGCTCAGGCAAATGGACAAGCTGAAGCATCCAATCAGAGCCTTATCAAGTTGATTAAGAGGAAGATTGACGAGTACCCTAGACGTTGGCATGAGGTCTTATTAGAGGCATTGTGGGCATACCGTATATCTTGTCATGGGGCGACGAAAACTTCCCCTTATCACTTAGTCTATGGGCAGGAAGCTATGTTACCATGGGAAATTACGGCCGGGTCAAGGCACGTAGAGTTCTAGAATGATTTAACAGCTGAAGAATATGCTACTCTGATGAATGACAATGTTGAGGACCTCACGGAACTCAGGCTTTGGTCACTAGAGAAGATCAAGGAAAATAAGGCCAAAGTTGACCGCGCGTATAATAAGAAGGTCAAACCAAAGGAATTTCAAGTAGGAGATCTGGTCTGGGAAGCAGTAATACCATTGGGAACTAAGGACGCGGCGTATGGTAAGTGGTACCCAAACTGGCATGGGCCGTATAGGGTTGATCAGGTCCTACCTGGGAATGCATATATGCTTGAAGAATTGGATGGCGTCAAGTTTCCAGTGGCAGTCAACGGTCAATATCTTAAGAGATACTTCCCAAGCATGTGGGCCGACGAGCAGTAAAGCCGATGTCATCCATCAGGCTATAAGCCGATATGACCAATGAGCTTGGATAAGGCGACACTGGAGTTGTGCGGAAGGGTGCGAACCAACAGAACTCGATGGCCCAGGTCTATGAAGCCGGTGACATTTTGGCAAAATAAGAACAAAAAAGGAGGCCGATGTGTGCGATCGGCCCGTACGTTAAAAAAGAGGCATTTCATAAGTCATTAGAATAGCCGATGTGAGACCATCGACTTTAGAGGTTTTTTGGAGCAATTAACACAATGGGTTACCAAACAGCCGATGCGTGACCATCGACTTTAGAGTTATGATATGTGAATACAAAGTTCATTTTAAACAGGTTTTTTTGGAGGAAATCATCAATAGCAACAATGGCGTCGATGAACACGGACGCGATCAACTTCAGCAATCACCGCTTCATCCTCTTCGTCCGCTCCCGGCATCACTTGTTTGCTCAGGCCACTCAGCTCGGCCAGGTCCACCTTCAGTTTAGCAGTCAGGACTTCCGCCTCCCGTTTAGAGCCTGCGATAAGGTCTTTTTCTTCTTGGATGCGCTGTTTGGTGGCCCGGACTTTGGCCTCGAGATCTTCTAGTTCCTTCTCTAGGAGATGAAGCCGTCGGGCGGAGATAGACGTGTCAACCTTAGCGTCTAGAACAGCTTTCTTCTTGTTGACCGATTGACACCTCTCGGCAATGATGGTTCTCAAAGGGAATTGGGAGCGCCGGGTCTCAATCCTATGGCGAGCCTCTGCTACTTTTGCCCAAAAAGAAGGGAGGTGCTCGGCCGGCAGGAGCTTAACTTGAAGACTTACAGGAAGCTAGGAGTTGACTTCATCAAGGATTTGGTTTACCGCGCTGGAATCCAGGATCAAGGCATCGATTGGACCCAACAAAAGATCCTTCATGTGGAGAAGCCGACTAGCGGTGCTGGTCGGGCTTGGTTGAGGGTCATCGGCTTCTAGTGTGGCCAACCCAATGGATGCGGGATCGAACGCAAGAAGTTCTGAAAGGTTTAGACCCTGGAACAAAGGCGAGTGAGTAGGGCAGTGCAGAAAGGGGTGAAAATAACTTGGGAGTAAAGCATACCTGTCCTGAGAGAGATGTGGCAACAGCGGATGAAGAAGTGGTCAGCTCCTGAAGGTGCGTCCCTTCTGAAGGATGAACATCAATAGCGGGAGAAGTGAAGGATGAGTCCGGTGGAATCACCTTTTCAGAAGAGGGAGCGGCAGCCGATGAAATAGCAGTCGGCTCTGGCAGGCGTGTCTCTTGTACAGAAGGATTGGCAGTGGCCAAGGCACTGGATGGTTCTTCCAGACGGGAGTTGGTGATTGACGCGGCCACGACCGGTTCCTGCAAACCTAGTGAAGTGACCGGGACATCAACCAGTGTATAAGGGCCCTCCAGAACTGTTGTGTCAGGATCGCGAAGAGTAATTAGAGCTTTGATGGGCACTTCCACGTCCTCTGGAACCTCTGAAGCTGAATCCTTCTGGCATGGGGGTTCTTCCCCACTGGAGACGTCCAAGACGACGGGCTGCAGAGAAAGATAGTATAATTAAGGAGAATGAACATGAACGGAAGACCGATTATGAAAGAGGGAAGGTGATCCAAACCTGGTTAACGACTGGAGATTCTGGGCTAGGGGAAGATGGCGCAACTTCCTTCCGGATCTTCCTGACAAGGACTTTCCTTGTCTTAGCACGAGCTCGGGGGGCAACAGCCTCAGAAGATCCCTTCCGCTTTGGGGTCAGTTTTGCTGTGCTAGGCGGGATCTGCATGATGCTTTTCGAAGGAGGAGGTGCGTTTTTGCTGAAAAGAACCACAGGGGCAATTGGCGAGAACCGGAAGGGAGATCCATCATCATTTGTCGGCTCTAGGCCATCCTCCTACTGCAGAAATAGAAGATGAGATCAGAGAAGATTCAGTAAAGTCAAAAGAGAAACAATGGGCGAACAACAATACCTCTCCGGCAGGGATTTCATATTCAGAATGAATCTGTTGTAGCATTGGCCCCAAAGCTCTTCGGAAAACATGAGTTTTCCACATCGACCACCAGCCCTCGAAGTCAACAGTCGAAGAAGTAAAGACGAGATCGGTAGGGACCGAGATGGAAAGGTCTGAAAACAGACTGTAAAATCTCTGGGTGGTGACAGCATCAGGGAGATCCACTTTATTTGATGTTAGGTAATGAAGAAGGAAATGTGGAGGCACTTGCCCAAGACCAAACTACTGGGCTGCTACGACCGGCTGGTAAAACTCATATCCTAGCTTAATAATCCGGTTAGAAGTACTCATGCCAACTGGAAGGAGGCAGGGCCGAACCATAATGGAGTACAGGTGCCTGGTATCGGTGTCATGGGTGAAATCGGCTAGCCGGAACGTGGCTGGATTCTCAAAGAGTTCAGAATTGACATATGGGGGAAAGTTTGGGTTATCTAGGCCTTTGTAAAAAATCCTAAACCAACGAGAGGTGTCTGGAGGATTTGGTTTCCTGCCAGGGAAACTGTATAAAGCCTGCCCAAAGCTAGTATATCTGATCTGTCTCCCACTCAGATCTGGAAAAGAGTTGCTAACTAGAGAAGGGAAATTTGGGATGGAACTTTGAAAGTAAAGGTGAGCCCATAACTGGATGAACCACCAGGGACCACCAGTTCTGAGTTTTTCTATGAAAGAAGGCTCAAGGACATCAGATAAAGGTATCTGTAAATTTTCCCAAGGAATAATTTACCAAGGCCAATAGTGTGACCTTTGGCCAACTCATACGCAAGAGGAAGCTAATTTCGGTTGGAGCAAGCGAAGGGCCACAGAAAAGAAAGTGCTCTAGCCATAAGGCTGTGTGTTCTTTTTCTGTCATAGGACCCTTTGTTTTCTGATGCTGGCTTAGGTATGTGCTCCAGTTAGTGCACTCTGCTTTGGAAGATAGTTTGAAGGGGACTACAGAAAGCCTATAAGCAGAGGGACAAGTTGATGAGATGTCTAAGCCAGTAATCATCATAACATCTAGAAGAGTCGGAGTCATCGGACCATGCCCAAGGAGGAAACAGTTTAAGGCATCGGACCAGAAGTAGCCGATGTTCTTCAGAAGGTTCTCATCCTTTTCAAGAGGAGAAAGGGATAGAGACAGAGCATCGGCTATCCCAATGGATTCCCATAAAGGTTGATAGGTGTCTGCCATTCTGTTATACCAAATTATCCAACCCTCTGGAGGATTTGGCCAAGCACGAAGGCTATCGGACCAAGATTCTAGATCTATGTCCTGGCTCACGAAGGGGATTCGATTAGCCTCGGAAGAAATTAGATTTATGGGCCTCTCGTGAGAACGATGCTCGAGGCAGAAAGAATTGGGGGAAGAGGGATGCGGTAAGAGGATATCCGAAGCCTGAAAAAACCCCAAGAAAGACAAAATAGTCGAAGAAGGAGTCATTTAACAGCGCAATAAATTTTGCGACTACTGCATTAAAGTAAAAGGGGTCGAAGTTTTACCTTCAGACTGAAGACAGTAGCGGCGGTATTCGAAGATTCCGCCATCAGGAACCTTAATGAATCGAGAACTTGGAGAATAGATCTAGGGTTGGCGGCGCAAGATTGAATGTGTGTTTTGAGGCTCGGAGGAGGATTCCGCGGCTAGGGTTTATGAGCAAAGGGGTTTTTGGAAGTTAACCTGGATTTCCGGAATCTCTAGAGATCTATCTTGGAGAAGGTTTGAGTTCTGGTGGAGAGTGAAATGAATTGGAAAGTTATTTTGGATCCGGATCAGTATATTCTTGTGACAGTTCGTGTACTTGTAATACTAGATATATATTTTTTTAGTGTGAAATATGTATTTGTTTGTATAAAGCTTGTGTGTGTTTTTGTGAAACTTTTGAAAATTTAAAAGTGCAAGTAAAAAGGGGTATTTTGGTAATTACAGAAAAACCTAGGGTTGTTTTAGCAAAATGTATTTGAATTAGGGTAATTTCAAAATAAGTGAAATATGTTTTTCTTACTTTATGTCTTGTAAAAATATATATCTATTCAAAAGTATAATTTGAAATGTGTGTGTTGAAGTGTGTAAAAATTTTGGATTAAATGGTAAAAATAAGGGTGTTTACGTAATTTTATAAAAGTACAAGTTCTTTTATGCAAGTTTCTGATTTACAAAAGTAACTTTCAAAATTACTCAGGACTAAAGTGTAAAAGTGCAAGTCATCATGGCATGTCTATCCACTCATTATGACGAGTCTATCCCGTCATCATGACGTGTCATAAATGCTTGCATTTAGGTCCTGAATTTTATAAAGTTTCATTCTTTAGGACAAAAGCAATTCAAATCCGATTTTTGTTCAAAGATTCACGTGTAAAGATACAAATTTTGAGTTTTTGAACTTGAGCCCTAAAGCAATGTTGTAGAGTTTGAAAAACTCTCCAACTTTCGTTTTGGGCATTTCTTCATTAGGGTTTTAAATCAACGGGAAATTTTACTTTACAAACGGGTCCCTATAGTTCTCTGATTTTACGTATAAGCCCTTGAGGAAATCCAACTGTCTTTCTTCTCTCTTCTACCTTATCCTGGCGCCTACCTTCTTCTTTTTCCCCAACTGGCAGCACAGTCCCATTTCTCATCCAATCGATCCCATCTCTCTCTCCCCTCCACGGGCACAGGTGCAGGCGGTGCGCATGGAGGCGGCTGCGGGCGTGCGCAGGCAGGGCGGCCGTAGGCGTGGGGGCTAGCGCGCAGGCGCTCTGCAGGTGGCCCAGGCGGAGCGAGCGCTGCTCCAGGCGGCGCCAAGGCGCAGGCGCGCGGGGCGAGGCCGGATCAGGCGCGGCGGTAGGCGAGTGCGCGGCCCCGAGCGATGCAGGCACGGGGCGGCTTGGCGCGGAGGCCAGCGGCGCACGGCGGGAACGGGCGAGCAGCTGGCCCAGGAGCAGGCGCGCGCAGGATGGTGGCTCGGCCGAGCGGTGGGCGGCGCTGGCTCGGGTGGCGCGCGGAGCGGGGAGCGCCCAGGCGGAGGTAGGCACTAGCGGCAGGCACAGGAGCGAAGCTCGGCTCGAACGGAGTTGGCTTGGGCAGAGCAAAACACCGGGGGTGGGCTGGAGGAGGCGTGCGCACAGGAGGAGAGGCACCAATCCAGGCGTAGTGCGCGCGGGAGCTGAAGTGCTGGGCGCAGTGCAGGGCGACGCGAGCAGAGATGGTTCGGCTCGGCGCAGACGCGCGGCAGCGCTGGAATGGGCACGGAGGGCGCTGGAGGCGCGGTTGACGGCTCGCGCGCGAGTGGTTCGGCCGGGGTGGAGCAACAGCGTGTGCAGGTGCTGGTGGCGCTGGCCGTGGCCCGAGCGGCGTGAACGGGCGCCAAGTTGACGGCGTGAGCAGGTGCAGGAGTTGGATCGGCACGTGCACGAGCGCTAGAGCGGTAAGGCCGGGGCACGGGTTCGGTAACAGCGTGAAAGAGGGGCAGCTGTGCGGACTGGAGTGCGCAAGCGCGTGCACGCGGAAGGAGCTGCGGCAACAGCTGCGGGGCTGGCGGCCGCGGCACACGGGCGGTGCAAGCAAGACGCGACGCGGACAAAGGAACGCGCGCGGCTCAGGCGTGCACGGATGAAACTGAAGTGCAGCAGCTCAAAGCAGACCCGCACCGAGGGCAGTGAGGCCGCGCACGACGGTAGTTTAGCGAGGGCGGCCGCGGAGGGACCTGCGACATGACAAGGTCGGAACGGAGAGCAAGTCCGGCATCAAGCGGAGTAGCGAAGAGCGGACGTGCATGCCGCAGAAGCGCGCACAAGGGAGTAGAAGAGCAGCAGAAGCAATTGTAGCGGCAAGCAAATGACGTCGCAGTAGGTGGAAGGGACGGCGGAGTTACACGACCCAAAGGTCCAAGCGGAATTGAACCGGCGCGTTCGTGAGTGCGAGCGGAAGTGTTTTGCCGGTGGCCGGCTCGACTCGATTTAGCAGGCGTGTGCATCTGCAAGACAACAGGCCACGCGCGAGTAGATCAAGAGCCAAGGGTGTGTGGACAGAGGAAGTTCAAACCGTGAGCAGGAGGACCTGGAGGTTCGCGGAGGAATTGGCATAGCGAACCAATCCGGCTCTAACGTCTCGTCCCAGGAGTCCACGACACCCAGCAACTCCTATTCCTCGTCGATCGCCGAGCAAGACCACGAGTCACCACAGAGACTACTCGTTCAGCCATCTTCCACCCACTACAACCATTCTCGGCAAACTACTTCGTCATCCACGGAGTCTCGTCATCGTCGAGCTTTTCTCTTCGCCGATCCTATCACCACGGGACTTCACTTTCTGTTTGTTCTTCTCCACAACCAAGGCTACCCTAAGGTTTGCCCTGTTTCACCGAATCTTCTTAATGCCGGCGATTCCTTTGCCGGAATATCGCCGTTAACTTCCTGTTATCCGTTTTCCCGGACCAGGGACTTAATTGTTTTGTTTTAGAAAGTTCCAGGATGTTATTTGTAAAATTTCCCAAAGCTTTCTTTATTTCAAATCAGTGAACGTTTACTAGTTTTATGTTGTGCTCTTGAATTGAAAGTCTTGATTTGTGGTCTAGGTTAAATATTAGGGAATGAATGATTTACTTGTACCTTGTGTTGTGTGCATGTGTTATAGCTGAAAAGTAATTATAGGATGTATGTTTTAAGTGGAGAAGTGTGACAGTTAGTTAATCCTATCACCTAGTGCTCATATCCCTACCATCAAGACATTGTCCTTGTCTTGATTACTGTCTCTTTAAGTTCCTTGTCGTGTAAAGATCCTTGTTAGTTCAGGTGTATTTGCTGCTTAGCTAATACATCTCTGTAGCTATGCTTCAGTGACGGCTATTAGCTCAGCCGCTAAGCATCCGTTTCCTTTAAGTCTAGGATGTTTCTGTGTCACAGCTGTCAGTCGATACTTCTACCATCGGCTGGTTGGTTAATCCGGTTGTTACCTTTCTAATGTCGGCTACTGCCGATATAATTCTCTTGTTCTGTCCTACATCGGCTGCACATAGTCGATGTATCGAAGGTGCACACACGACCTCAGGAATCTTGCTATCGGCTGATCCAAGCCGATTCTAGTTGTTTTCCATATCGGTTATGGCCGATCAATTCTTAGTTTTCCCATCCTTATCCGCACACTTCTATCAGCCGATTTATCGACTGAGAGATCGGCTATATGTCTATCAGCCACATACCCTTAACCACACTCCTTTTGGCTGTACGTCACTCAATAGTTGTGCTGACGTAATCGAGTCGATACAACCACACCTAGTTATCTAGGATAACACTTAAGCACATCTCCGTTAAGACAACTGCTTTAGGAATCCTCCTTCTGCTGAAGTAATCGAAGCCTTCATCGATTATCTAGGAACTCGATGCACCTTTCCATCGGCTAAACCTCTGTTGTTTCCAATCAGCTCTGTTGTAATCTTCAACAAGTAGCCAGTTCTAATTAGTTATCCTCCTAAAGCTCCACCAAAGTTAGTTTCTGATCTTTGTGTTTGTTATATGAATAGTATGTTAAATGAGTGCTGAATTGCAACTGTATTGTGAAATAAGATAGTTTTATGTGCACACCTTAA
Source organism: Panicum hallii (assembly GCF_002211085.1). Taxonomy (NCBI): domain Eukaryota; kingdom Viridiplantae; phylum Streptophyta; class Magnoliopsida; order Poales; family Poaceae; genus Panicum; species Panicum hallii. Next base: position 31,709,776 of record NC_038044.1, on the reverse strand, counting down.
GTGTAATGTTGCATTACATGTAGACACGACTACTTCAGCAACGGTATCTACGAGATTTCCCCGGAGTCAGCGGAGGATTTTCCTGAAGACCAAATGAATGTCACCAAGGGATTAACTGAAGCCCCAAACCAAAGTTCGGAAGATATTAACATTTCTGACTTCAGACCCACCAGTAAAGGCAAGCCCCGGACATAACCCACTATTTTAAATACACTGCAATCTATATCTACTATGTAATTCTATGCATTAAGTTCTTAGGAATTGCTTGAAACCCTAGTTGCATTTCCCTAGGAACCAAAGTATTGAATGTTAGCACTTGAGTCCGGCTAGCTGCTATGCTAATAGGGCCGGTAGAAGTCGGGTGATTTCCTGTCACTCGCGCGATATAGGAGTTGTAGTGTTTACATTCCTGTTATCACTATAAGGATGACGGACGGGAGTTTTGTGAGGTATCATGGTTGAGGTGATACCCCGTCTGTGTTGTTGAAATTGATAAGGTCGCGGTGTGTGCCGATCGGGGTTAAGCGTTTGAAAGTACTAACCACATGCCGTGAGTTTTGGGTAAGCGGCAAGCCTAGTAGCCAATCGGCCCGAGGAGTGGACATACCTCCCACCACTCGTCTTGCTTCTTCTGGTTACTTATGTTCGTCGTGTGGGAATACGTGTTGCAAGGGCAACCAGGAGTACGGGTTTTGTAGTCGCGCTATAGACGTACGTCCTGCACTTTGGAAGTGCATATGGTCCTGTAGTCGCTTGTGGTGGACCTGTCCACAAGTCGGAATGAAAGGCAAATGGTTGCTTCGGAACTATCGTTGGATGTTCCAAGCGTGTGAGTTAGGTTTACCTTGCAAGGTTGAATTTCGATTCAGGAATCGTCCGCCTCTCACGATGATTGAGACTGCTTAATCCCTTTATCACACAGAGTAACAAGAGCAACTATATGATGAGTAATACTGATGGTTGAGATAAAGAGCTCTACCTTGCTTGCTTAGTCATAAGTGCTTATCTAGATGGATAATCACATAGAACTTGAAAGCTAAAAGTTAAAAATAAGGATTTACTCTTAGTTGCTTTTCAGCTGAAACTAAACCCAGAACTATTATAAGCCTTCATAAGTCTAGTTATGGGCTAAAGTATACCCAATCCCGGGTAAGCCTTGCTGAGTATTAGTATACTCAGCCTTGCTAGCTATATGTTTTGCAGGTAATGTCTGGAAAACCCTACTCTTCCCTACCTTGGCCCTGTGCTCTCCCAGAAGGTTGGTCCGTGGAATGGAATCCGTCCTCGGCCAACATTGATGATACCGAGTGATGTCATGCCCGGGCTTAGCATGACATTCGTTTTGACGACGTGCTGTAGATCATCGCGTATGTTTTCCGCTGCCAAGAAAGATCATAGCTTCAACAATTTGTAATGTTTTCTCTAAGTTTAGAACTTCGTACTTCTTTTGGAAACTCTTGTAATGTAATTCTCTGTGATGTAAAATGTGATGGTGATTGTATCTCTGGACTCACCTTTGTGTGTGGTAACCTTATTCGATCCTGTATCGGTGGTTTATCGGGACGTTACCCGACAGGCCAAGGGATTATACCGTTTGAAGTACGTTGGAGCCCTCTGGAGTGGACTTGCGTACTTGAACCGGTATAATTCAGGTTGGTTCTGCCACAATTCTAAGGCTGATGCGTTGCCATCGGCTCCTGAGCAGTTCGTTCTGTTAAAAAAACTCACAGATGCAAAAGAGGATTTTATTCACAACAAGGAAGCGAGTACAAAAGAGGAGCCGATTGCTCCTAGAGCCGACCTAATGGTAGTACTACAGCCTACCACCAGTATACGCCGGAAGTCCTGTAACGCTTGGTCGGCGGGGCCATGCTAGCACCACTATTATCGCTACTGCTATTGCTGCTGTCGTCGCTCCTGCCGCTGTTGCTTGTGAAGGCACCATCGTCTTCGGCTTCTTCGATGTCGTTGGAAGTCTCGTCTGACGACCTGCCGAAGAGGAAGTCACCTGCTACTGAATCTCCTTCAGTGGAAAAGGAATCGGCTTTTTCCTCTGAGGAGGAGAGCTCCTCTCCCCAGGATGCATCGTCTTCGTCATCCTCCTCCAGCTCGGCTCCAAAAAGGAGTGTGAGATCTTCATCGTCAGTTAGGGATTTGTCATCCTTTGACTGAGATCGGAAGTCCCACCCCTCTGCATCCCAATGCAGGGGGGCAAGGATCTCATAAGCAGCTATCGGATCATATTCTGGAGTGGGCTCTCAGGAAGATTCGGATTCAAAGGAAATAACAGAAGAAGCAGAGGAGGAAGAAGCCATCGCAAGAGGAAGAGAGGATGGTTCAGATGCGGTTGCCAATGGCTGTGAGAAGAAGGCGATTAAGAAAGATGCCGGGGGTAAGTTTATAAAGGCAAAGAGAGAGGTGAAGTGAATCGGCACCATAACGGTTCCCAAGGAGCCTGATGCAGAGCGGTCACATCCTCTGGAAGTTGAAGAGGCATGACTGTACGGATTGGAAGTTGAAGGATCGAGGCGATTAAAAAAAGAGTTGATTTCGGAATTATTATTGCCGAAACCAGGGGGCATGTGTTATCGCCATAATCTGGACGGGCTAGAAGTGGGCCATGGAGCAAGATGGGTTTGGAGGATAACTATAATGGGCTTGCGAATTGGACCTTGTGCGGATGTTTTGGGGCCAGAGAGGCTGTGTAAATAGTTTAGATATAGGTAGTTAAGATTCGTGTCGTGTTTGGTTAGGGTTGGTTAGGAAAGACAAATCTACGGACTATAAATATGTACCATGAATAAACAATAAGGACAGAATCATTCATCAACAACTCTCAGCGCATCGCCTCCCCTGTTCTAGGGTTTTCTCGAGTAAGTGCCGTGCCGCCCCGATCACGCTCTGTGTGATCGGGGTAGCATCGCCCTTACTCGTTTACTTTATATGTTTCTCATTCTGAAGCTTTATAGATGGCGAGTAGCACTAGTTATCTTGACACACATAGAGTAATGTTAATTTCTTCATATTCCGATCGTGCCTTGTTTGTTGCTCATGAGTGTTTGGTGGTCATCGTGTCTGATCTTGGGTGCGATGGTTACATTTTCCTTTATTTTTATTAGTAGATCCAATATGTTATGATTAGTTTCTGATTATCAGAGATTTAGCTTGATATATGCATGATTAGGCCTTGCAAATGAGTTGAAAGTTCTGGCAGTATGATTAGTATCGGGTAGCAGCTTGAAAAGAGATTGTTCCGGGAATCGGCTCTTCGGTTGGTTTTTAGGCCTCTGTTTAGGTTATTATTCCGTTCCCTTTTGGTATTTGTTAGGCTCAATCACGTGTAGGATGTTCCGATCATGCAGTGAGGGCTTAGTCGTTGTAGATTGGATTAGATTGATATTTATGAAGCAGGATTTGTGTTGTTATTAAGTATGTATGTTGCCTATTTATAGATCTGATCCGGTGTTAATACAATCGGCTCTTTATAGCCGATGCCGGGAAGGAAGCGATGAGCCGATTACGGCTCGGACTAACCTTTACACGTGTCTGTGCGTACAGGAATTTAATGCATCACACCTTCCTGATCAGGTACAGGGTCAGGTGGCACGCCTTGCGACTCCAAGCTAGGGTGTGCGCCGGATTACTGGGCCATTGACTGAGGGACCGGGGCCCACCAGCTGTCCCGGAAGCCTCCCGGCTCCTCGTGTTGCTTGTCACTACTCGCCGGTGGGTTTTGACCGACAACAGTACTGCACATTGGATGTGCGTATGGTTCTGCAGTCGCTGGCATTGATCCACAACCCGGAATATGAGGGGAATGTTTGCTCGGAAAAGAAAGTTTCCGAGCGTGTGAGTTAGGATCCCTTGCAAGGTTATGAAATTCTATTTAGGAATCATCCATTTCTCTTGGTGATTGAGACTGCTTGATACTTCTGCCACATAGAGTAACAAGAGCAACAGTTGATGGAACAATATTGATGTATGCTTTAATACCTACCTTGCTTGTCTAGTATAGATGCTCACTTAGAATGGTTAATTGAATTAGAATCTGAAAGCTAAAATATGGAACTAAGGACATACTCTTTGTTGTTTTTCAACAAAAGAAACCTAGAGCCTTTCAACCTCTCATGGTCTAGTTATGGGCTAAGTATACCCAATTTACGGGTAAGCCTTGCTGAGTATTAGTATACTTAGTCTTGATAGTAATGTGGTTTTTAGGTATATCATTCAAGGACTCAGTTGCTAGTTCCCCTTGGCCCTGCACTTTGCCGCCTGGCTGGTCCGTGGAATGGGATCCGTCCCCGGCCGGCAATGACCCTTCGGAATGACACCATGCTTCGGGCTAAGTATGGTGCCTGCTTTTGTGACGAGTAGTCGTGTTGTTGTTTCCTTTCCGCTGCCATCTCTGAATAATGTCCGTTAAAACTTAAAGTTTTCGAACAATACCTGTATAAATTTATTTTGGTTAGGTTTGCAGTACTCTATCAGAACCCGGTTTGTAATAACTACTTATGCCTATGTTGTAAAAATATGACGGTGATTGTATCTCTGGACTCGCCTTCGTGCGAGGTACGCTTGATCAATCCGGAATCCGGTGGTTTCATCGGGACGTTACCCGACAGACCATTGGGTTGTTCCATTTGAAATGCGTTGAGGTCATGTCGCCTGTATAGCAATGGTCTGCGCACTTGAGCCGGAATAATTCAAGCGGTTCTGCCACAGACTGGTATCAGAGCTAACAAGTGTACACCGAAGGTATGATTGACCTTAAAAATGTTTTTAGTATAAAACTGGACCAATAAGGTATTTTGTAAAACTACGTTGGTTTCATTAAGGATTGTGCTTAGTACGTAAAGCCCTAGGGGTTTATATGGGAGTTATCAGGTGGCTACTAATATATATATACAGTATATTTATAGTACTACTCTAACTTCTAGCACTACATTTCTGTAAAAACTTACTTTTTAGCACAATCAACTTTATATTCTGTAACGACGCATTCGACGACGAGGTAAGAGGGTAAGGATCCTTAGCCAACTTAGAGAGCTTGGCCTTCCCATTGGTGATGCAACCGAACGCTGTTTCTCAAGCAGTGGCTTACTTGAGATGCTGCCAATATACCAACGATAAGTTGATTATATTGGGAGTATATGGTTAGGCATAGGGTATGGTGATCGCTGTTCATACCCCCATTTTATACAGTATCCCCGTGAATACGTTGCGAAAGTAACGTATGTTAACATCATCTGTACGGCGGGAATTGTAAAGATGTTGTTTCTATAAGTGAACAGTAATGTTTGGGAACGCTTTCATGACGTGCTACTGGCATGAAAGGTTCATATGATATATAATTGTGATTTTTCTACAGGTACGCTAAACCTGACTCGATAGGTTCTGAACGAATAGGATCTCTCGACTAGCTATTATAGGGAGAGACGTATATATCCTATGCTACCGAAACTAACCACGTAAGTCCAAAAATATTTGGCAATTGTTTCTAGTTGTGAGACGAGTAGTACGTGCATGCATACTTCATGATTAAACAAAGTGAATAAATTAAATGGCTTGTTGTCTTAAGGATATCTAGAGTGTTGCTTATCACAAGTGCAGTCTTGAAATGGTCATACAGACAGCCTTAGAGTTTAATATCTCGGCATCTATTGTTTCATCCTCAAGATCTATATCATTCATCTGATTTCCAGCCTTTGCTATTACCAGAATTGGTTGCCTTGTTCTATTTACCTTGTGAGTTCTCAGCAGGGTAGCTGCATTCCAGCTATTCCACGAGTCTGACTCACATTTTTTCCCGCAGTTTTCTCAAAGCATTTTTGTTGAAAACTTGCAACATTACCATTTGAATCTTTGCTTCAGATGGCGGATTTTTCGAAGATCTTTTGGGACCACGAGGGACAAGCTCACACCAATGCTTTGCATTGGGAGGGTTTTCCATGTCTCTTGTGGGAGTCACTTCAGTTGTTTAGCTACACCGAGCCACCGCAATATGATGGAATGGAGTATAGTGAAGAGGGTGTTTCTCAGTGCAGAGTGAAGATGACTATTCCACAGCATCCATCTCGATCCCTGTGGCAGCCCATCGAGATTGATGTGGTTGGTCACCGTCTAGCAGACACTTTTGAAGCAGCAGCTCTTGAAGCCATCAACATTTTCTGCGACAAGCATCCTGATGAAGTTGTTGGGTATCTTATTGGTTTGTTCCCTGCAGCAGATTCTCGTGACACCAGCCTCACCAGTGAAGGCAAGCCCCGGTGCATAACCCAGTATTCTAATTTATGCACTTATATTGTTATATATATCTATATTGTGCATTAAGTGCTAGGAGTTGTTATGAAACCCTAGTTGCATGAAACCAAGGAACCTATGTAATGTTTCCGAGTCCTTATCGAGTACATGCTCCGCTAATACAACCGGCAGAAGTCGAGTGATTTCCTATCACTCGCGCGATATAGGAGTTGATTGTTTACTTTTCTGCAATCACTATAAGGATCACGGATGGGGTTATGTGCAATATCATGGCTTGGAATGGTACCCCGTCTGTGTTGATCAATTTGATAAGGCCGCAGTGTGTGGTAGTGGTGGTCAAGCGTTCCACATACCGTAAATATGGTACGCGGTAAGACTAGTACCTGATTGGCCTGGCAAGTGGACATATCCTCCACCACTCGAATTTTGGTTTATGTTCACACGCACCGACGTGTGGGAGTACGTTCTGCATAGCAGATGGGAGTATGGTCATACAATCGCATTGTAGACGTACGTCCTGCACATTGGATATGCGTATGGTCCTGCAGTCGCTTGTGGTGGCGCTGATCCACGACCCAGAATATGAGGGGAATGGTTTCCCGGAAAGGAATGTTTCCGAGCGTGTGAGTTAGGATCTCTTGCAAGGTTATGAAATTCAATTTAGGAATCGTCCATTTCTCACGGTGATTGAGACTGCTTGATACTTCTGCCACATAGAGTAACAAGAGCAACAATTGATGGAACATTATAGATGTATGCTTTAATACCTACCTTGCTTGTCTAGTATAGATGCTCACTTAGAATGGTTAATTGAACTAGAATCTGAAAGCTAAAATATGGAAATAAGGACATACTCTTTGTTGTTTTTCAACAAAAGAAACCTAGAGCCTTTCAACCTCTCATGGTCTAGTTATGGGCTAAGTATACCCAATTGACGGGTAAGCCTTGCTGAGTATTAGTATACTTAGTCTTGCTAGTAATGTGGTTTTCAGGTATGTCATTCAAGGACTCAGTTGCTAGTTCCCCTTGGCCCTGCACTTTGCCGCCTGGCTGGTCCGTGGAATGGGATCCGTCCCCGGCCGGCAATGACCCTTCGGAATGACGCCATGCTTCGGGCAAAGTATGGTGCCTGCTTTTGTGACGAGTAGTTGTGTTGTTGTTTCCTTTCCGCTGCCATCTCTGAATAATGTCCGTTAAAACTTAAAGTTTTTGAACAATGCCTGTATAAATTTGATTTAGTTAGGTTTGCAGTACTCTATCAGAACCCAGTTTGTAATAACTATTTATGCCAATGTCGTAAAAATGTGACGGTGATTGTATCTCTGGACTCGCCTTCATGCGAGGTACGCTTGATCGATCCGGAATTCGGTGGTTTCATCAGGATGTTACCCGACAAACCATTGGGTTGTTCAGTTTGAAGTGCGTTGAGGTCATGTCGCCTGTATAGCAATGGTCTACGCACTTGAGCCGGAATAATTCAAGCGGTTTTGCCACAGGGCCTTGCTCCCATACTTCCAGTAGAGCTCCGTTCTACTAGTTTAGGACCGGTATTACGTGCAAAGTTGCTAAAGGTGCCTCGCTCCCATACTTTTAGTAACAGATTACTAGTTTCCGACTAGTATGCTTTGTTACTTAAGGGGCATCGCTTCCATAGTCCCAATACAACTCTGTTTATTGATCCACGACTAGTATTACATGCAAGTTTACTAAAGGGGCTTTGCTCCCATAATCCTAGTAACAGATTACTAGTTTCCGACTAGTATGCTATGTTACTGAAGGGGCATCGCTTCCATACTTCCAATGCAACTCTGTTATACTGGTTTACGACGGTATTATGTGCAAGTTTGTTGAAGGTGCCTTGCTCCCATACTTCCAGTAATAGGTTACTTGTTTCTGACTAGTATCCTATGTTACTTAAGGGGCATCGCACCCATACTCCCATTATAACTCCATTTACTAGTTTACGACCGGTATTACGTGCCTAGCTCCCATATTTCTAGTAACACATTACTAGTTTCTGACTAGTATGATATATTACTAAAGGGGTCTCGCTCCCATACTTCTAGTAACAGACTAATAGTTTCCAAATAGCATGCTATGTTACTAAAGGGGCCTCGCTCCCATATTTCCAGTACAACTCTGTTTACTTATTTACGATCGGTATTACGTGCAAGTTTGTTGAAGGGGCCTCGCTCCCATACTTCCAGAAACAGATTAATAATTTCCGACTAGTATGCTATGTTACTGAAGGGGCCTTACTCCCATACTTCCTGTACAACTTCGACCTACTGGTTTACGACTGGTATTACGTGCTAATTTGCTGAAGGGGCCTCGCTCCTATACTTCGAGAAACAGATTACTAGTTTTCAACAAGTATGCTATGTTACTGAAGGGGCCTCGCTCCCAAACTTTGAGTAACAGATTACTAGTTTGGGACTAGTACTCTATGTTACTGAAGGGGCTTCGCTCCTATATTTTCAGTACAACTCCGTTCTACTGGTTTACGATCGATATTACACACAAGTTTGTTGACGGGGCCTTGCTCCCATTGTTTCATTAACAGATTACTAGTTTTCGACTGGTACTCTATGTTATTCTGACACCCTAGTTGTCTAAAAGACTAAACAATGATCCATAACATGAAATCAGGCACAAAAGAGCAAGAAAACTATAAAACAACCTATCAAAACCTACCTTAAGAAAATGTATATGAGTATATGTATATATGCATACGCATGTGAACTCTTGAAAATAAACCCTTGTAACTTTCAAAGTTGACCACAAATGACTCTAAAAATTTAATGGCACATCTGTCATAATAAGAGCAACAAAAGTCTAGTTGAACTCAAGGGCTAAAAGTGCAAAAATTCATATGAAATGACATGTCATTTAAATACTAGTTTTCAAAAATTCAAAATAAATTTTTATACATTGCTCATATGAACATGGTCATGAAAGATAAAATGTATGTCTTGAAATGTTGAACAAAAATGGTATTCAAATATTTTTGATTTGACCTTAGGAAGAATGAGTTTTAACTCCTTTTTCACACAGGCCCACGCTATTTTTGTTTCTCGCGCATAAGTCTCATCATCTTCTCCCTCCTCTCTCCTCCCACTGACCTGTCCCATCACCAGCAGGCCAGCTGGCCGGTGCAACCTGGTGCAGCTGAGGTCACCCGGCCAAGTGGGCCTGCCAGCACCTAGAGATCTTCCGCAGGCCCACAAAATCTCGCTTTCCCCCTGAGGAAGTGCTCCATGCGGCGATATTCTTCTGCCGCGGGCGCTGCTGGCGCCACGGCGAGCCCCGCCGGCACCAGCAAAGCAGCTGCGGCCCCGGTTTGCCCCATGGTTGGGCCTTCCCCAGAGGCTCGAGCCCAGGCCGCCATCCTCCCTCTCGTGCCTATAAAAGTCCCACCCAAGACCCTAGAGCTCGCCACCCCAACCCCCAACTCCGGCGAGTTGTCACCTACACGTGGATGCACCACTTCACCCCCACATTGCCCAAACCAACCCTCTCATCACTTTCTCCGCCTCACACCAAAGCTGCACAGTCGGTCTCCGCTCCTCTTCCTCACCGGAGCGCCGCCATCACCACCCTCACCCGCTACTGGCTCTATGCCACCGTCGGCAAGCCGCCTCAGTCCACCCCTTCCCCACCCAATGTCACAAACAGGTGCCGTATGTTCCCCTCTTGCCTCTCCCGCCTTCGCCCCTCACCGCCAGTGACCCTAGTCGTCGAAATTTTAGCCGGCAGTCGCCGTTCCCCTACACAAAGGACCCTTTTGCTTCCATTTCAATCTTTCCGAGAAGATTTCTGTAAAATCTCAGGGACTCATTTGTAAACTAGAACTTTGAAAACCAATCTATTAACTTTGAAAATGCAAAGCAACTCACAGAAAAATCTTAAAAATACAAACTAAGATGTTCTGGATTCCTTAAATTAAGATCTACAACTTTGTAAAAGGATCTTGAACTGTTTCCACATAATTTTAGTTGTAGATTTAAATTAAGCTTAAATGTCTTTTAGTTGTTCCAAGAGTTTCAGAAAAGAACTACTCTTGAGTTTTAGATGGTAGCTTCTGTGCTAAGAGTAAAATCTTTCATAAAAATTTCATGCACTGAATCCAATCACAACTAGATGTTTCGAGTACTTATGTTATATACTAGATCCAGTTAAACTAGATTTTTAGTGTCTGAAGCTTGCATCCAAAAAATCTACAAAATTTACAGTAGCATACTCATGCAAGTAAGTTGGTTCAGTAAAAAGTAGAGCACCAGTTCTTGCATGGTTTATTCTGTGCAAATAGATCTTGATCCTAGCAGTAGCTGTTTAAAATATTTTTTCATGTTTAACCTGCTGAATGAAAATGGCTAAAACATTTACAGTAAGCTTATACTTAAGTAACATGCTCTGCATAAAAATCTCAACCCCAGAAACTACCTCTATGAGTAGTTTTGTTTAAACCATGCTTACTGTTGAAAATGACCGTTTACAACATGACAAAACCACTCGCTGACTTAATAAAGTCAATTGATCCAGATAAGTACTCGATAAATGATTGCCAGGGAAAAGAAAATGTAGTGCTCAACTAATTAACCTGAGTTTTGTTGAATGACTACTTTTATAGTGAGATAATTATTTATCTTGTACCAGTAAAACCACTCATACATGTGCATTCATATAGAATCGACTACTCTCGCCGACGGAACCTACGATCTGGTGCCCAAGTCTGAGTGTGAGCAGCGCGAAGCTCAACATAATCTAACTAAAGTCATTGAAGACCCAAAACAACATTTGAAAGAACCCCCGACTAGTTTTGCTCAAGAAGGCAAGCCCCTGTGCATGATCCCAGTATTTCAATTAATGCAACTACTGTTCCTTTTTACCTGTGCATTTAAGATCATAGGAGTTGATTGGAACCCTAACTGCATGATCCTAGGCACCTATGTAATGAATACTAGAACTGGAAGTATGAGTAGATGCTCTGTTAATAGATTCATTAAAAGTCGAGTGGTTTTCTGCCACTCATGAGAATTGTAGGAGTTGAATGTTTTACCACATGCTGCAACTATAAGGTTGACGGGTGGGGCTGTAGTACAATGCCACTCGTGAAAATTATAGCCGTATCTTTGTTGTACATCCTTTTAACCTTGTCCTCTTCGAATCCTTAAGATGTCCCATTGAGCTCACGATTCTCTAACCATTCTCCCCGATCAAGTCATGCTTGAAAACGACGCCTCATGGCATGTCTACATTGTTTTTCCGACGATGTTCGATCATCGTCAGCTCCAACGACTCGGCCTGATCCCTTCTTTCTCTTTTCCACACTCTCGAATAACTCATTCATGTTCAACTAGCTCTGTCAGCTTGTTTTCATGTTCAGCCTTCACCCGAACCTGTTTCGGCCATAACCGAACTCGCTCGGCCATTCTCGTTTCCTCTTTCCATTACCTCTTCTATCCTCTCTTTGCTCGTTAAATTGTGGGACCCGCTGGTTAGTCCAATCTCATCTCCCATGGGCAATCCGGACTCAAGAACGAGTCCTAGCCTGATGCGCCGCCGTGTCCTTGTCCTCGTTTGAGTTTGAGCCCAGCATGATATCTCCAGGTCTATTTAAATGTGCTCTGCACCTTTCCTCCCCCGTAGCCTGTGCATCGCATCCCTGCTGCCCACGATGCTGGCCCTAGCCTCCCCCGCGAGTCCCTGCTGCCACGCACCATCTTCGCATGCGCCCCCGCACAGCCGCCTCCCTGCGTGCCCCTGTTCCGCTCGCCCCTGGCCTCCTCGAGCGCTGCATCGCGTCTCCTGCAGCCTAGAAGTGCTGCCGCCAGGACATGAAGAGTAGGGCTGTCGGCCACCAGGATGCCGTGCCCCCCTACGTCGCCTTCCTCCTGCATCCCATGCAACCCCACTGCCGCCAGGACGAGTAGAAGCGCTCCTGCCCAGCGCCCTGCGCCGCCACCAGTGCTGCAGCACAGCCGCCGTCGTCGGTTTCCCCCATTGCACGTGCGGTCTAGCCCAGCGCCGTGCCTTGCCCTTCCCCTATGCGCCACCACCGCCCCTGATCCCCTAAAGGCGCCGCCATGCACAGAAACAGTGCCACCGCCATGAACAGACCTGCAGCCACTTCTTGCTCCGCGAAATTTGATCGCCACGATGCATCTCCGCGGTAACCTAGGTATGGAATCGAATCCTCTTGTCGTCCTCTTTCATTTGCCCAGCTCCTTGTGACGTCTCGTGCCCTAGAACAACGGAAATTTGAGGAATTGTAGCCACCGGCCACCATTGGGGCTGTTTTGAGCTTTTTGCAATTTAGCCCCCGAGGAATTCTGTAATTCTCATGTAACTTTCTGTGTCTTGCGAAAATTTCTGAAAACCCCCCGGATCTATTACATCTTCTCAATCCAGCCCCACCATGGAATTTTTCAGATCTAACCCTGAACTTTTGCTAATTTGCAAGCACTATTTCTTGTGTCTTGTAATTCTTTGCTGCTAACCCCTGAAGTCTATAGTTAATTATGTACAGTCCCTACAGCATTGTTTCATGTATAGTTTCCACGTTTTAGATTCATTTCGATCCGTTCTTTTTGCGTTAGTCTTCTGGAACCCTAAGTTATCATTTAGTAGTGTTGTTGTACCATAATTCCTGTTTTTAAAATTAAATATAGATTTAATTTGATTAATGTCCTCTTATCTAATTTTTCCAATTAAAATTGAATTAAGTCTTTACTCCAGTTTTCATAATTAATGTTAACTTGATTAATATCAACTTAAATGTGTTTTAGTAATAATTTGTTTAGTTCAACACGAACCATAATGTTCGACGTTTAGATGCTCTCACCGGTTTCTTTTCTAATTAATTGTTTAATTAGGATAATTTGTACATAGACAATTATATATAAAATTTGACTAAGTTGTACCTCGTCTTTATAAATGCAAATATAGTATGAGTTAATTATAATTAGGGATATTTCTCTTTTATATCTTTTACATTAGTTTTCTAAAATTAAATAGATGAAACGCTATCGTTCGTTTATTTCTTTTATAACATAAATTTTCCGATAGCTGTTTCTTTTTAACTCTAGCTTCGTTTTCAGCATTTCTTTCGTTCTCGTGACCGTAGCAACAAGCCCTATCCTTTAGTACGCTCTTTTAAAGCTTTCCTTTTGTTCGGTGTACCCGTTCTTAGTTGTTCTTGTTTGTTTGCTTGCTTGCATGCTTGGGCTCGATGCATGTGTGACGTTAGAAGGAGCGTGATCGAAGAGTTTTGAAAATTTAGAGTTTCAAGAATAAGAGTTGAAGACTCTGAATAGCTATTCTCTGAAAGAAAGGCAAGTATTTCCTTAATCATGCTTTTATCCTAATAATCACAATAAATAGAACATTTTCTATATGCATGCATGTGTCCTAATTTTGAGGGATCCTAATTAAGGATATGCCTAGTCTTTATGATCATTCGTTGTCAACCTGGGTTTTACCTTTATGTTGGGTAGCTATTGCTTAGTTGCTATAATTGATTTTGGTTTTGGAAATAATATATAACCATGATGACAACAAGGATGATGTTACACTTATTTTATCCATGTTCATGCTCTTCGTGTTGTTAATCACAAGACAATATGTTTTAATTGCAACATGGAGAACCACCCAGGAAAATAGTGCAACCACAATACTATATGACTCTGATCTTGGCTAATTAATTAGAAACTCTAGCTTTTGATGATCTTACTGAAAGGGCAAGAGGGGAGTGCGTTGATGGGGTATAGCCTGGTCCTTTTGAGGCGTAGATATGTTCCTGGTTAAGGCGTCTTCCTCATTAGGAGGGTTATGATCACTGTGGACTGAAACCTTAGCGGATTGTCATAAGTTAGGAAATCTTTGTAAAGGCCTCGTAGTGAATTCCTTGCCACTCACCTCGGAAGTGTTTAAGAGGCTAGCTACCTCGGGCAAATTGGGAAACACGAATTGTGGGTAAAGTCTACAGCCTCTGCAGAGTGAAAACTGATACATCAGCCGTGCTCACGGTTAAGAGCGGCTCAGACCCTCACATGATTAATGAACTTGAAGATGAATTAAATCTTGGCCAACTAAAATTGCTTATCGCAGTAAGCCAGTCAGCCTTTCCTTGATTTTGGCCTTCATGTCATATAATTCCCAACACTTGCTGAGTACCAACCATAAGTGTACTCACGCTTGTCATAATTGCTGCTCAGAGGAGAAAGTGATGTGAAGTCTTTTGAAGATGATGCTGAGTTCTAGGCCTGCGCAACTCCCGGTCGATTTCCTGTGAAGTTTGGAGCCTTTGTTTCCAGAATAAGATGTATAACTCTGATAATCTTTATAGTCTTTTAATTCTCTTTTCGTGATACTGTTGCTAATTATTCACTGATGAAGTCACTATATGTATGGAACTTGATTCTTGCATACATATAGTTATGCATTCGGTTTTGTCCTTAAAACCAGGTGTGACATACCTCCACGCCTCCAAGCCATTCTACATGCATCTCCTGGTTCTCTCCTTGGTTCCTAATCACAATATAATCATTAGGTAGCAATCTATTCTAAAAATCATAAGTTGAAGTGCTTAGGAACGAGCTCACCTCTAAATTCAATTGTCGTGCATGAGCTCTAGTGATTGGACCTTGAATGTCCAACGGAGGAGTGTTGTGTGCATCCAAATGAGTGATGTCCTCATCATCGGCCTTGCTCCTATGTTCCAGTAACGCTCAGATTACTAGTTTCTGACTACTACTCTATGTTACTCAAGGGGCCTCGTTCCCATATTTCAAGTAACAGATTACTAGTTTCTGACTAGTATGCTAGGTTACTGAAGGGGTCACGATCTCATACTTCTAGTAACAGATTACTACTTTTTGACTAGTACTCGCTGTTACTAAAGGGGTCTCACTCCCATAATTCCAGTACAATTCCGTTTACTGGTTTACAACTGGTATTACGTGCAAGTTTGCTGAAGGGGCCTCGCTGTCATACTTCCTGTAACAGATTACTAGTTTTCGACTAATAAGCTATGTTACTAAAGGGGTCTTGCTCCCATACTTCCAGTACAATTCCATTCTACTGGTTTACGACCGGTATTACGTGCAAGTTTGCTCAAGGTTTCTCGCTCCCATAGTTCCAGTAATAGATTACTAGTTTCTGACTAGTAGGCTATGTTACTTAAGGGGCATCACTCCCATACTTCTAGTATAACTCCGTTTACTTGTTTACGACCGGTATTACGTTTAAGTTTGCTGAAGGGGCCTTGCTTCCCTTGTTCCAGTAACGCTCAGATTACTAGTTTCCGACTAGTATTCTATGTTACAAAGGGACCTCGCCCCCATATTTCTAGTAACAGATTACGAGTTTCCGACTAGTACTCTATGTTACTAACGGGGCCTCGCTCCCATATTTCGAGTACAACCATATTTACTTGTTTATGATCGGTATTACAGGAAAGTTTGGTGAAGGGGCCACGCTCCCATACTTCAGTAATAAATTACTAGTTTCCGACTAGTATGCTATGTTACTGGAGGGGCCTTGGTCCCATACTTCCAGTACAACTCCGTTCTACTGGTTTACAACCGGTATTACATGCAAGTTTCCTGAAGGGGTCTCGCTCCCATACTTCCAGTAACAAATTACTAGTTTTCGACTAGTATGCTATGTTACTGAAGGGGCCTCGCTCCTAAACTTCCAGTAACAGATTACTAATTTCTGACTAGTACTCTACGTTACCCAAGGGGCCTCGCTCCCATACTTCCAGTACAACTCCATTCTACTGGTTTACTACCGGTATTACACGCAAGTTTTCTCATGGGGCCTTGCTCCCATACTTCGAGTAACAGATCACTAGTTTCCGACTAGTACTCTAAGTTACTAAATGGGCCTTGCTCTCTTACTTCGAGTACAACTCCGTTCTACAAGTTTATGACCGGTATTATGTGCAAGTTTGCTAAAGGGGACTTGTCCCATGCTTCCAGTAACAGATTACTAGTTTTCGACTAGTATGCCATGTTACTGAAGGAGCATCTCTCCCATACTTCCAGTCCAACTCCGTTCTACTGGTTTAAAACAGGTATTATGTGCAAGTTTGGTAAAGATGCCTCGCTCCCATACTTCCAGTAATAGATTACTAGTTTCCGACTAGTAATTTATGTTACTTAAGGGACATCGCTCCCGTACTCCTAGTATAACTCCGTTTACTGGTTTACAACTGGTATTACAAGCAAATTTGCTAAAGGGGCCTTGCTCCCATTGTTCCAGTAACGCTGAGATTACTAATTTCTGACTAGTATTCTATGTAATTGAAGGGGTCTCGCTCCCATATTTCAAGTAACACATTACTAGTTTCCAACTAGTATGCTAGATTACTGAAGGGACCTCGCTCCCATATTTCAACTAACAGATTACTAGTTTCCAACAAGTACTCGATGTTACTAAAGGGGTCTTGCTCCCATATTTCCAATACAACTCCGCTTACTATTTTACGACCGGTATTACGTGCAAGTTTGCTGAAAGGGCCTCGCTCCCATACCTCCAGCAACAGATTAATAGTTTCCGACTAGTATGCTATGGTACTAAAGGGGCTTTGCTCCCATACTTCCAGTACAACTCCGTTCTACAGGTTTACGATCGGTATTATGTGCAAGTTTGCTGAAGGTGCCTCGCACCTATACTTCTAGTACTCGATGTTACTAAAGGGGCCTTGCTACCATATTTCCAGTACAACTCTGCTTACTGTTTTACGACGGTATTTCGTGCAAGTTTGCTGAAGGGGCCTCGCTCCCATACCTCCAGCAACAGATTACTAGTTTCTGACTAGTATGCTATGTTACTTAACGGGCATCGCTCCCATACTTCTAGTACAACTCTGTTTACTGGTCCATGACTAGTATTACGTGCAAGTTTACTAAAGGGGCTTCGCTCTCATACTCCTAGTAATAGATTACTAGTTTCTGAATAGTATGCTATGTTACTAAAGGGCATTGCTCCCATACTTCCACTACAACTCTAATCTACTGGTTATGACAGTTATTATGTGCAAATTTGTCGAAGGTGTGCCTCGCTCCTACACTTCGAGTAACAGATTACTAGTTTCCGACTAGTAAGCTATGTTAATTAAGGGCATCGCTCCCATACACCCAGTATAACTCTGTTTACTCGTTTACGATGGTATTACGTGCAAGTTTGCTGAAGGAGCCTCGTGCCCACACTTCCAGTAACAGATTACTAGTTTCCGACTAGTATGCTATGTTACTTAAGGGGCATCACTCCCATACTCCTAGTGTAACACCATTCACTAGTTTATGACCGGTATTACGTGCTAGTTTGCTGAAGGGGCCTTGCTCCAATTGTTCCAGTAACACTCAGATTACTAGTTTCCGACTAGTATTCTATGTTACTGAAGGGGCCTCGCTCCCATATTTCTAGTAACAGATTACTAGTTTCCCACTAATATGTTATGTTACTGAAGGGGCCTCGCTCCCATACTTCTAATAATAGATTACTAGTTTCCGACTAGTACTCTATGTTATTAAAGGGGCCTCGCTTCTATATTTCCAGTACAACTCCGTTTACTTGTTTACGACCAGTATTACGTGCAAGTTTGATGAAGATGCCTCCCTCCCATACTTACAGTAACAGATTACTAGTTTCCGACTAGTATGCTATGTTACGTAAGCGGCATCGCTCCCATAGTCCCAGTACAACTCCGTTTATAGGTCCATGACTAGTATTATGTGCAAGTTTACTATAGGGGCTTCGCTCCCATACTCCTAGTAATAGATTACTAGTTTCCGAATAGTATGCTATGTTACTGAAGGGCATTGCTCCCATACTTCCAGTACAACTCCATTCTACTGGTCTATGACCGTTATTACGTGCAAAATTGCGGAAGGTGACTCGCTCCCATACTTCCAGTAACAGATTACTAATTTTCGACTAGTGGGCTATGTTACTGATGGGGCATCGCTCCCATACACCCAGTATAACTCCGTTTACTCGTTTACGGCGGGATTATGTGCCAGTTTGCTAAAGGAGCCTCACTCCCATACTTCCAGTAATAGATTACTAGTTTCCGACTAGTATGTGTGACAGTTCAAGTACTTGTAAATTAGGCACATAATTTGTTAGTGTGAAGTATGTGCTTGTTAGTGAAAAGTTTGTGTATGTTTATGTGAAGTTTTTAAAAATTTAAAGTGCAAGTAAAAAGGGTATTTTTGTAATTACAGAAAAACCAAGGTTTGTTTTTGCAAAATGTAATTGGATAGGAGGTAATTTCGAAATAAATGAAGGGTGGTTTTGCAAACATGCTTTTTCTTACTTTATCCCCTGTATAAAATATATATTTATCCAAAAGTTTCATTTGAAATGTATATGTTCAAGTGTGTAAAAAAATTTGGCTAAAGTTGTGAAAACAAGGTTATTTATGTAATTTTATAAAAGTACAAGTCCTTTTATGTAAGTATTTGAATTACAAAAGTAATTTTCAAAGATACTTAGGACTAAAGTGTAAAAGGCGCAAGTCATTATGACATGTCTATCCAATCATTATGACGTGTCTATCCCGTCATCATGACGTGTCATAAATTATTGCATTTAGGTCCTAAATGTTATAAAATTTCACTTTTTAGGACAAAAGTAATTCAAATCCAACTTTTGTTCAAAAATTCACGTGTAACGATATAAGTTTTGAGTTTTTGAACTTGAGCCCTAAAGCAATGTTGTAGAGTTTGAAAAACTCTCCAACTTTTGTTTTGGGCATTTCTTCATACGGGTTTTAAATTAATGAGAAAATTATGCTTTACAGAAAGGTCCCTGTAATTTTCTGAAATTGCGCATAAGTCCTTAGGAAACTGCATCTGTCTTTCTTCTCTGTTCTTCCTTATCCTGGTGCCCTTTCTTTTTTCCTTCCCCACCGGTGGTAGCTCCATCCAAGTTCTTCATTTCTTCCTCCCTTTCCCTGCTCTGCTTCTGGACCGGCGGTTGGACGGGGCGCTCTTGCCCCGGCGGAAGAGGACCGGCGCGGCTCAGCAAGGGCGAGCGCGCGGCACGGGTGAGCGCGCGCAGCAGGCGGCTGCGGCTCGCGGGCGGAGCGGCTCAGGCGGGCTGGAGGCAGCGGCGCAGGCGGGCGCGCGGCGGCACGGCTGGCGCATGGGAGCCGGAGCGACGCGGCGCAGGAGCGAGCGGTGACGCCCGGCGCAGACGCTCGGGCGGAGCGCGCGGACGCGCGGCGCGCGGCTCGGCTGGGGCGTAGGCGCAGGAGGGGCGAGCGCAGGGCGGCTCGGCGCAGGTGCGGGCGCGAGCTGGCGTGCGAGGCGCGCATGCGGCGCCGGAACGGGCGCGGCGTGCGGGTGGCTGCGGCGTGGCGCGAGCAGGTGCGGCTCGGCCGGCGCAGGGCTGGGCAGCGCGACCCCAGGCGGCGGGAGCGTGGGCGCGCGGCTCGGGAGGCATGGAGCAGACGCGCGTGCGGAAGCGAGCTAGCACGGCGGCTCGTGCGCGGAGCAAGCGACGTGAACGGCCACCGAGCTGGCGGCGTCAGTAGGCACTGGAACGGAGCGCGCGGGAGGAGTTGCGGTGGGCAGGCGTAGCAGGCGCTGGAGCGAGCAGCGCAGGCGGCGTTGGAGCATGCAGGCGTGCGCCGCGGCGTTGGAGCATGCAGGCGCTGGCACGGGCAATGCAGGCAAGACGTGACGCGGGCCAACGATGCGGCGGCTCGGGCTTGCGCAAGAGTGGCGCTGGCGGCTGCTGTTCAGGGACGGGAACCCGATCTTCAGGCCGGCGCCGACGCGGACAGGCACGGGAGGAGACGGCCGCCAGACAGGGGCACCGCCACAAATGGAGCACGCCCGACGAAGGCCGACGGATTGGAAGGGAGGACGCGAGCTTGCTCGCTCGTGAGATGCACGAGAGGCGGCGAGCCGGAAGGAGAGATGGCGAAGCGAAAGCGATGGTTATAGCGCGGCGAGTTCGGAAGGAGCAGCTACACAGCGGCAAGGCGGTCAAGGCAGAAGTAACGCGGCGCGGATTCGATGCGCAGTGTAAGACTAGCGGCGGTGGTAGGCCGGTCCTGATGGCGTCACAGCAGATGGAAAGGATGGTGGAGTTACAGGACCAGGAGGTCCGAGCGGAATTGAATCGGCGCGTTCGCGAGTGCGAGCGGAAGTGTTTTGCCAGTGGTCGGCTCAACTCAATTCCGCAGGCGAGTGCGCGTGCAAGGCAACAGGCCACGCGCGAGCAAGTTGAGAACCAGTGGTGTAAGAGCAGAACGGGAACAACGCGCAGGAGATGCAACCGGGCACGGCGATTCTGCAGGAGGCTACGTAGGTGTGCCGGCCGTGTTTCAGCAGCACACGCGCGTGAGCAGAGGAAGTTCAACCCGTGAGTAGGAGGACCTTGAGGTTCGCGGAGGAGTTGGCATAGCGAACCAATCCGGCTCTATCGTCTCGTCCCAGGGGTCCACGACATCCAATAGTTCTTACCCCTCGTTGATCGCTGAACCGACTATCGTCGCCACGGGTCACCATGAGGAATATCCCTCCGGCTATTCTTCACCCACTACAATCCCCTGGCAAGCTTCTTCGTCTTTCCTGTACCGGAACCTCATCATCGTCGAGCACTTCTCATCACCGATCCTGTCGTCACGGGAATTCACTTTCCACCTGTTCTCCTCCACAACCAAGGCTACCCCAAGGTTTGCTTTGACCCGCTAAATCTTTCTAATGCCGGCGACCCCTTTTGCCGGAACATCGTTGTCTTCATCCTGTTCTTTGTTTTCCCCGACCAGGGACTCAATTGCTTCGATTTACAAAGTTCTAGGGTGTTCTCTGTAAATTTTTCCAAAGCTTTCTTTATTTTCAAATCAGTGAACTTCTACATTCCATAGCATTTCGTAAGAAGTTCGTAAAAATACAAAATCAGTTTTGTTTGAAACCCTAGGTCAAAATCTACAAGTTTTATGTTGTGATCTTGAGTAAAAATCTTTGATTTGTGGTCTAGGTTAAATATTAGGGAATGAATGCTTTATTTGTACCTTGTGTTATATGCATGTGTTATAGTTGAAGAGTAATCATAGGATGTATGTCTTAAGTAGAGATGTGTGACAGTTAGTTAATCCTATCACCCGAATGCTCATATCCCTGCCATCAAGACTTTATCCTTATCTTGATTGCAGTCTCTTTAAGGTCCTTTTCATATAAGAATCCTTGTGAATTCATGTGCTTTTGCTGCTTAGCTGATACATCTTCGCAGCTATGCTTCAGCGTCGACTATCAGCTCAGCCGCTAAGCATCCGTTTCCTTTGAGTCTATGATACTTCTATGTAACAACTGTCAGCCGATGCATAAATGCTTCTACCATCGGCTAATTAGCCGATACGGTTGTTATATTTCTAATATCGGCTACTACTGATACAATTCTTTTGTTCTGTCCTACATCGGCTACACATAGTCGATGTATTGGAGATGCACACACAACCTTAGGATTCTTGCTATCGACTGATCCAAGCCGATTCTAGTTGTTTTCCACATCAGTTATGGCCGATCAATCCTTAGTTTTCCCATCCTTATCCGTACACTTCTATCAGCCAATTTATCGACTGAGAAATCGGCTATATATCTATTGGTCACATACCCTTAACCCCACTCCAATCGGCTACACATCTGTAGAACATGTCCCATCGGCATAAACCCATCAGCCACATCCCCTTTAGTCTAATTCCGCACTTGTGGTTCCATCAGCCTAGACCAAGTGAAGTGTTCTGTCCACCTAGTTCTTGTAACAGGTCTAACTTAGATAACCTGTAACACCCTAATGTAATTTTTCCCAAATTTTAAGGAATTTATTTGGGCTTCAATAAAAATTTTCAGGGTTTTCCCTAATTTATCTTGCATTTAAAGTAATTTATAACACAAGGAAATAAAATTTATTATAGGATCAACTTGCTTGTGCATTCATGCTAGAGCATTTTTTTAATTTGTGTTGAGTATATAGGATTTGAATTCAAATTTATTTGAATTCAAGTAGTTTTGTTTGAATGTTTGAGTATAGAAAAGAAAAGGGAAAGAAGAAGGAAAGAAAGCAACCCAAACCCTTTGGCCCAGCCCAGCTCTCCCCTTCCCCTTCCCTTCTTCCGCATGGGCCCCTTCCCCTTCCCTTCTTCCGCATGGGCCACGCCGGCCCACTCACCTCTCCCCCTCTCTTCCCCTCGGGCCTCCCCCTCCCTCCTTTCCCCTCCCCGCGTGGGCCGCGCATGGCCCAGCAGCCAGCCCAGCCCCGCCCGAGCGCCCGCTCCCTCCTTTCTCTCTCTGACTTAGTGGCCCCACGCGTCAGCGCCCTTCTTCTCCCTCTCCTCTTTCTTCCCCGGCGCGCAACGCCTTCCCGAGATCCCCGGTGAGCTCCTCTCCTCCGGGCCTGCACGCCAAGGTAGCGCCGCCGCCCTACAAAAGGAGACTCATGAGCCCCAGAAACCCTAGCCCTGCGCCGCCAACCAAACCCCCAGCGCCGCCACCCCCTTTGCTCCACCGCGTTGCGCTCTCTGCCTCACCGTCGAGCCGCCACTCCGGTGGGCCTCATCCCACGACGACCCCAATGCTCACTTCACCTCGCCACCTGGAAGCTCCCCGAGCCCCGCAATTCCACCCCGAGCCGCTGCATCGTCGGGAGTTCGCGAAGGAAACGCCGCCGGTGAGCTGTGCCGCCGCCCCAATTCCCTCGTCACTGGCCGGTCTCGGGCTGCCTTAACCCCCTGATTACCTCTGCAGGGATTCCCCCAACCGATCTGCGCGATCAAGGAACCCCGAGCCCCTCTGCTACAGCCTGCCCGCGAGAACCGACCGCCTCCGCCGCATGGCCATCGTCGACGACCACCTTCCGCGGCAGCTCGGGCCACCCCGAGCCCTTGGTGAGCCTCCCTCCTTTCCCTAGTTCTTTTGCGCTGGATATCGTAGTCTTTGGCAGCTCGTAGCCTCTGGAACGCCACTCGCCGGCGATGTCCTCCGCCCCGAGCCGTGGATCGCGAAGCCCGAGCTCCTCTAGGCCCAGCCGTAGCCCTAGATCGATTCCCCGTGCCGCGGTGGTGCTCCCTGGCCTGAAGTCGTGAAGTTTTGGCCACTGGAGCGACGGGAGCGTCGAACTCCGGCGAGTCCCGAGCCGCGCCGCCACGGGTTCTGCCGCCGGCGTCGCAGCGCCGCCCCCTCCTTTCCCCTTTTGCCCTGGGCCGTCCGATCAGGAGTCAACAGCCTAGATTAGATCGCAGATCCATTTGAGTTGAACCGTGGGATCAAGATCCGAGCGTCCATGTCAACGCGTACCGGTTCGGCCTTGTCATTTTGCTAAAGAGCCCCCGGCTTTTCCTCGAATCAACCCGCACTCCTGTGTAGTTCAAAAGAAATTGCCGTGAGGTCCTGTTTTATTCGTTTAAGCCCCTGAGCTCCTAGGAAATTGAACCCGCCATCCAAGCTCTGAGTTTTTGCGGGTTAGATCCCAGATCTAGCCTTAATTACGTTTGGACCCTCAGTTTTTGCACAGAACCCCTTAGAACTTTCTGTTTTCTTACAGAAAGGCCCCTGGACCCTGTTTTAGCCCTAGATTTCGCGTCTTAGCTCCGTTTTAGGTGATTCTTGCGCTCACGCGATCATTGTAACGCGTAGAACAGCTCTAGCATAGTTTTGTGTGCTGTAATGTTGTACTGTTTCTTATCTTTTGTCCTTGTTTGTATGTGTGTGTGTGTTGGACCATGTTTTGGCGTTGCGATCGTGAGTAGACGCTGAGCCTTTGGACGAGTACCAGGAGCCACCATCTTCTGAAGCTTTTGAGTGGCAGCAGGAGAACTTCGAGAAAGGCAAGTATAACATGAATATCCTATCATCTTTAAATACAATTTCATACTGCATTTTAATTCTGTATGCCTATAAGGACTTCCTAGCCACCTTTATCCTTTATATATATACCTTGGGTTGCAGTTTTGGTTAGTTGTGCTAGGTGCTGCGCTCTCACACACCTCGGTCCTTTTTAATTAATTTGATTAATGGATCTATGCAATTTAATCCTGAGAGTGGCCCTCTGTGCTGTGTGCTTGAGTGGCTCACGTCTCCGTAAAAGATGTTTTGTTAGAAACTTGGTTTAGGGGGCCAGCACGGTGCTTAGTGCTTGGTTGGCCACTCTCCATAAGGACCGGTTCATAGAGCGATAACCTGGGACAACCGCGCAACCACAAGACTGGAATGGGACGGTCTTGACTTACTAATTAGGTCGTGTTGGTTCGGAAGTAACTTACCTGCGTGGGCAAGAGGGGTGGTAGGCTTCAATGGTCCCTGCTCCTCCGGCTTGGTCTGTGCTGTGTGTCTTGTACCCCCGGAGGTGGGCCCCATCGTCGCTGATCCAGAATCCTTAGCGGTTACCCCTTACTAACGTGATCCTTTGTAACGGTCTTGTAGTGTGCTTGCTAGCCATCTCACCTAAGGAAGTGTGATGAACAACTAGCGTAGCTCACGACTTGTGGGTAAAGTTGTGCAACCTCTCGAGAGTGTAAAACTGATATATCAGCTGTGCTCACAGTCATGAGCGGTCCAGATCCTCCATCTGATTAGTGGGGTTGTACCTTGGTGGTTTTGGCTTGGTTTTCAGTAGTCTCATGATTAATTCTGATTAATTATTATGTAACCTGGGTTATGGTAATTCATCCACTTGTAGTAAATAGCTTTAATAAAATTTGCCAAGATTAAAAGCTAATGCAGTTGAGTCAGCTAACCGTAGAGCCTCATAATTCGTGTTATACTTGTTGAGTACAAGTTGTGTACTCACACTTGCCTCTTCCTCTCTTCTGTTCTCTTTGGGACATCTTCGACTGCTGCTCAGTACCAGGCGATGTGGAGGACTACATCAGCGGACTCGACGATTTCTAGGCGTTGTCTCCAGTTGACGTCCCTGTGGCGCCCTGCTCTTCATGTATTTATTTTACGCTTCCGCATTCCTTGAACTGATTCTTGATTCAGTTGTAATAAAGATATTCATTTTATAATTTATATGCTTTTATTCGTGACATGTGTTGTGATATCTTGATAATCTGTTGTATATATGCGTGACTTGATCCTGGCGCATATATGATTGCTCGATTTATGTTCTTATAAATCGGGTGTGACATAACCCCATCGGCTGTACGTCACTCAATTGTTGTGCTGACGTAATCGAGCCGATGCAACCGCACCTAGTTACCTAGAATAACACCTAAGCACATCAATCGGCTAAACCTGATGCATCCTCATCGGTTAAGGCCAAGACCAATACACCAACCAATTAGATAGACCAAAGATATACTGATAATCCAATCGGCAAGATCCTTCCTTGATCTATCCTTGAAACACTGTACCTTTAATATCCCTATCTCTATCACCCGTTTTAACCTTAGGTAAAACCAAATCAGTTAATCTCTTCTGCTCATATCCAGAAACTACTCTTGCCAATTTCTCTTCCAAACAGAAATCAGCAGATTTCCTAATACTATGTACATAGCTCCCTCCTTTGCCAATTTTATCAACTGAACCCCTGTTGTTTCCAATCGGCTCTATTGTAACCTTCAACAAATAGCCAATTCTAGTCAGTTGTCCAACTAAAGCTCTACCCAAGTTAGTTTCTGATCTTTTTGATTGTTATGTGAGTAGTATGTTAAGTGAGTGTTCGATTGCAACTTTATTGTGAAGTAAGAAAGTTTTATGTGCACACTTTGAATGTAATGTTGCATTGCATGTAGATACGACTACTTCCGCAAACAGTACCTACGAGATCTCCCAGAAGTCTACAGAGGATATTTCTGAAGACCAAGTGAATGTCACCAAGGGATTATCGGAAGCCCCGAACCAAAGTTCGGAAGATAATAATACTAATATCCCTGACTTCAGCCCCACTAGTAAAGGCAAGCCCCGATGCATATCCCAATATTTCAAGTTATTACCATTCCAATTATACATTGTATATATTGCATTACGTCTAGGAGTTGGAGTGAAACCCTAGTTGCATGATATCTTAGGAATCCAATGTACTGTACCCGAGTCCTTATCGTTTAGATGCTCTGCTAAATAGGACCGGTAAAAGTCGGGTGATTTCCAGTCACTCGCGCGATATAGGAGTTGCTTATTTACAATTCTGCAACCACTATAAGGATGATGGACAGGGTCATGTGCTGTATCATGACATAAAGATTACCCTGTCTGTTTTGATAAAAGCTTTAAGGTCGAAATGTGTGGTAGTGATGGCTAAGCGTTTGAAAATACTAACCACATACCGCGAAATATGGTAAGCGGTAAGCCTAGTAACCAATCGGCCCGGCAAGTGGACATACCTCCCACCACTCGATCTTTATTTTATGTTCACACGCACCGACGTGTGGGAGTACGTTCTGCATGGCAGACAGGAATACGGGTTTTGTAGTCGCGCTACAGACGTATGTCTTGCACAATTGGTGTGCGTACGGTCCTGCAGTCGCTTGTGGTGGCCTGTCCACGACCCGGAATGAAAAGCAAACGGTTGCTTCGGAACGATCTTTGGATCTTCCAAGCGTGTGAGTTAGGTTTACCTTGCAAGGTTGAATTCAATTCAGGAATCGTCCGCTTCTCACGATGATTGAGACTACTTATTCCTTCTACCACATCGAGTAAAAAGTGTAGTTGTTGATGGAATAATCTTGATGGATGATAATCTATATCTTGCTTGTTTAGTATAGGTGCTTACCTAGAATGGCTAATCAAGCTAGAACCTGAAAGCTAAAAGTTGAAATTAAGGATCTACTCTTTGTTGCTTTTCAGCTGAAACTAAACCCCGAACCATTATGAGCCTTCATAAGTCTAGTTATGGGCTAAAGTATACCCAATCCCGGGTAAGCCTTGCTGAGTATTAGTATACTCAGCCTTGCTAGTTTTATATTTTTTAGGTAAAGTCTTTGAAGACCCTACTCTTCCCCTGCCTTGGCCCTGTGCTCTCCCAGATGGTTGGTCCGTGGAATGGGATCCGTCCCCGGCCAACACTGTTGATACCGAGTGATGTCGTGCCCGGGCTTAGCATGACATCCGCCTTGACGACGTGTTGTTAATCATCGCATATGTTTTCCGCTGCCAAAAACCATAACTTTAACAGTTTGTAATTTTTTCTCTAAACTTGAAACTTCGTACTACTGTTGGAAACTCTTGTAACGTAATTCTCTGTGATGTAAAATATGATGGTGACTGAATCTCTGGACTCACCTTCGTGTGAGGTAACCTTATTGATCCTGTATTCGGTGGTTTATCAGGACGTTACCCGACAGGCCAAAGGATTATACCGTTTGAAGCATGTTGGAGCCCTCAGGAATGGACTCGCGTACTTGAGCCGGTATAATTCAGGTTGGTTCTGCCACAGCTGGTATCAGAGCTATAAGGTTACTCTGGAGATACATTTTAACTTAAAAATGCTTTCAGTATAAAAGTTTGACCAACAAGATGTTTGGCAAAGCTGCGTTGGATTCGTTAAGGATTGTGCTTAATACGTAAAGCTCTAGAGAAATGCTTATGAGGGAAATAGAGGTGGCTATAATACATAATATATATAACCCTAACTACCAGCATTACTTTTCTGTCAAAACTTAAATTCATGCACAACCCAACTTTACTTTATGTAACGACACCTTCGATGATGAGGTAAGGAGGTAAGGATCCTCAGCTAACTGGGGAGTTAGCCTTCTCGTCGGTGATGCGAACCGAACGCTGTTTCTCAAGCAGTGGCCTACTTGAGATGCTGCCAATATACCAACTTTGGTTGACTACATTGGGAGTATATAGTTAGGTACAGGGTATGAACAGCAATACCCCCGCATTTTGCGGTACCCCCGTGAATACGTTATCTCGATAACGTATGTTAACGTTGTCTGTACAGCGGTAATTGTACAGTAATGTTTGGGAACGCTTTCATGACATGCTGGCATGAAAGGTTCGGTATATATATATATATATATATCTTGTGGTTTTCTGCAAGAACGCTAACCTCGTTGCGTAAGCTTGAATGTAAG
This sequence comes from Panicum hallii, assembly GCF_002211085.1. Classification (NCBI taxonomy): domain Eukaryota; kingdom Viridiplantae; phylum Streptophyta; class Magnoliopsida; order Poales; family Poaceae; genus Panicum; species Panicum hallii. The sequence goes on along the minus strand of NC_038044.1, from coordinate 31,681,479 downwards.
AATGACTAGTTATTACAGGGAGAGACGTATTTATATTGTGCCACCGTAACTAACCGCGTAAGACCAAGGTTACTTGGCAGTTATTTTTGTTTGTGAGGATGTGTAGAACGTGCATGCATCATGTTATCTTGGATGGATTTGATTGCCTTTCTTGTTACGTTGTTGTGTTAAAATATGTTGCTTGTATCTGAATGCCCGTCTAGACTTTGTGTTGTAGGAACCAACGTAATCTGCTAGGCTAACCGAGAGTTGAGAAAGTCTTTTGTGAATTAAGTGGGTTGGGTCATGTTTGGACCTTATCGCCGATCTTAGCTTGATAGCCAAATCAAACCCTTGATCCTGCTTTGAATCTGTTTCGGCAAAAACATTGAGCTTTTCCTTTGATAGTTAAACCTTGATAATTGTCAGTAAACCCCTCAATCCATCACTCCGTAATTCATCTATCCTCTCTTGATGTTGTACCTTATATTGTTGGCTATTCTGGTTGCAACATCTGAAAGTTACACCTTCAATTTTTACTCAGATGATTTTGGATAAATTAAAAAGATTTATGACAATAATTATTATTTTTTAATACAATTCTTCCAGCAAAAGTCATGCATCATAACATATACCATCTTTGATTAGTGCATGGTGTTGCATCGTCATCGAAAGTCCGTAGACTGACTAACGGGTGTGCCTCCAGTAAAACTTTAGGTTGTCTTCAGTTTCCTAAACCTATCTTGATGCAGTTGGCACTACAGGGTTGCTATTCCTCTTTTGTGGTGGTGTTTAATCACATGACCCTGATGCTGTGTCGGAACCTAAGGCTTCATGTGCGCTGCAGCCACGTGATTGAGTCATTAGGAGCGCACTGGTGACTAGGTATATGTGACATAACCCCACTGCAATCTCTTCTTATGCAACCTTACTAGTGTCCTAACTTTTGATCCTCGCTCAAGGATATAGAACTACCCAGGTGATAGTTACGAAAGAACGGTTGCAGGGTGTGAGTCATGTGCATCATCAACTCATCACGGTATGCATCATATTTTATGCATTTCTTACATGCACACATCGCAAGCATCATCATTCTTGCATCATGGTGTATGCATCATTTGGCCAACATCATGATAATTACATTGTGTCATATGCACCATTTTGGTCGTGCATGAAATCCTCCATCCTCATGTTGCACCATCATTGCAATCATACATCTTAACAGTGCATCACGTTCATGGTTGGACCATTTTGTCTTTATCCCTTGATTGCATTGGTATAAATAGGCATGTTTTGCAATCAATATCATCTAAATTATTCAGATAATAAACTCTGAGCAGAAATGTTTCAAACATCACTTATCAATCTCTTTTGCTATCCTCACTCGCTATCCATAAGTTTTGTGACGAATGTCGACGACATTTGTCGTCGTCGTGTAGTGATCTTAGTTCTATGAGAACTTGATCACCTCCTCTCTCCTGTCTCGTCAAACTCATCCATGTACAATCTATCCATGCTCTCGTTATACTCATCTCGTCATATTCCAATGACAATCAATCTTCTCTGGTGTGATTGCTTCTTGCAACTTTGATGGGTGATTTGCTTCTCTTCCATTAAGAGTCTTTTGTCCTGAATCTCGGGATGAGATTCTTTTTAGGGGGGAAGGCTGTGACAGTTCAAGTACTTGTAAATTAGGCACATAATTTGTTAGTGTGAAGTATGTGCTTGTTAGTGAAAACCTTGCGTACGTTTATGTGAAGTTTTTAAAAATTTAAAGTGCAAGTAAAAAGGGTATTTTTGTAATTACAGAAAAACCAAGGGTTGTTTTTGCAAAATGTTATTGGATAGGAGGTAATTTCGAAATAAATGAAGGGTGGATTTGCAAACATGCTTTTTCTTACTTTATCCCCTGTATAAAAATATATATTTATCCAAAAGTTTCATTTGAAATGTATATGTTGAAGTGTGTAAAAAAATTTGGGTAAAGTTGTGAAAACAAGGGTATTTATGTAATTTTATGAAAGTACAAGTCCTTTTATGTAAGTATTTGAATTACAAAAGTAATTTTCAAAGATACTTAGGACTAAAGTGTAAAAGGCGCAAGTCATTATGACATGTCTATCCAATCATTATGACGTGTCTATCCCGTCATCATGACGTGTCATAAATTCTTGCATTTAGGTCCTAAATGTTATAAAATTTCACTTTTTAGGACAAAAGTAATTCAAATCCAACTTTTATTCAAAAATTCACGTGTAACGATATAAGTTTTGAGTTTTTGAACTTGAGCCCTAAAGCAATGTTGTAGAGTTTGAAAAACTCTCCAACTTTTGTTTTGGGCATTTCTTCATTCGGGTTTTAAATTAATGAGAAAATTATGCTTTACAGAAAGGTCCCTGTAATTTTCTGAAATTGCGCATAAGTCCTTGGGAAACTCCATCTGTCCTTCTTCTCTGTTCTTCCTTATCCTGGCGCCCTTTCTTTTTTCCTGCCCCACCAGCGGTAGCTCCATCCAAGTTCTTCTTTTCTTCCTCCCTTTCCCTACTCTGCTTCTGGACCGGCGGTTGGACGGGGCGCTCCTGCCCCGGCGGAAGAGGAGCGGCGTGGCTCGGCAAGGGCGAGCGTGCGGCGCGGGCGAGCGCGCGCGGCAGGCAGCTGCGGCTCGCGGGCGGAGCGGCTCAGGTGGTCTGGCGGCAGCGGCTCAGGCGGCCGCGCGGCTGGCGCGTGGGAGCCGGAGCGACGCGGCGCAGGAGCGAGTGGTGATGCCCGACGCAGACGCTTGGGCGGAGCGCTCGGACGCGGAGCGCGCGGACGCGGGGCGCGCGGCTCGGCTGGGGCATAGGCGCAGGAGGGGCGAGCGCAGGGCGGCTCGGCGCAGGTGCAGGCGCGGGCTGGCGTGCGAGGCGCGCGTGCGGCGCCGGAACGGGCGCGGCGTGCGGGTGGCTGCGGCGTGGCGCGAGCGGGTGCGGCTCGCCCGGCGTAGGGCTGTGCAGCGCGGCCCCAGGCGGCGTGAGCAGGCACAGGAACGAAGCGCGCGGGAGGAGTTGCGGCAGGCCGGCGCGGCAGGCGCTGGAGCGAGCAGCGAAGGCGGCGTTGGAGCATGCAAGCGTGTGCCGCGGGGTGTGGTCTGGCACGGGCAATGCAGGCAAGACGTGACGCGGGCCAAGGATGCGCGCGGCTCGGGCTTGCGTAGGAGTGGCGCTGGCGGCTGCTGTTCGGGGACGGGAACCCGATCTTCAGGCCGGCGCCGACGCGGGCAGGCACGGGATGGAGACGGCTGCCAGACAGGGGCACCGCCACAAATGGAGCATGCCCGACGAAGGCCAACGGATTGGAAGGGAGGACGCGAGCTTGCTCGCTCGTGAGATGCACGAGAGGCGGCGAGCCGGAAGGAGAGATGGCGAAGCGAAAGCGACGGTTATAGCGCAGCGAGTTCGGAAGGAGCAGCTACGCAGCGGCAAGGCAGTCAAGGCAGAAGTAACGCGGTGCGGGTTCAACGTGCAGCGTAAGACCGGCGGCGGTGGTAGGCCGGTCGTGATGGCGTCACAGCAGATGGAAAGGACGGCGGAGTTACAGGACCCGGAGGTCCGAGCGGAATTGAACCGGCGCGTTCGCGAGTGCGAGCGGAAGTGTTTTGCCAGTGGCCGGCTCGACTCGATTCCGCAAGCGAGTGCGCGTGCAAGGCAACAGGCCACGCGCGAGCAAGTTGCGAGCTAGTGGTGTAAGAGCAGAACGGGAACAACGCGCAGGAGATGCAACCGGGCGTGGCGATTCTGCAGGAGGCTACGCGGGTGTGCCGGCCGTGTTTCAGCAGCACATGCACGTGAGCAGAGGAAGTTCAACCCGTGAGCAGGACGACCATGAGGTTCGCGGAGGAGTTGGCATAGCGAACCAATCCGGCTCTATCGTCTTGTCCCAGGGGTCCATGACATCCAATAGTTCTTACCCCTCATTTATTGCTCAACCGACTATCGTCGCCACGGGTCACCATGAGGAATATCCCTCCGGCTATTCTTCACCCACTACAATCCCCTGGCAAGCTTCTTCGTCTTTCCCGTACCGGAACCTCGTCATCGTCGAGCACTTCTCGTCACCGATCCTGTCGTCACGGGAATTCACTTTCCACCTGTTCTCCTCCACAACCAAGGCTACCCCAAGGTTTGCTTTGACCCGCTAAATCTTTCTAATGCCGGTGACCCCTTTTGCCGGAACATCGTTGTCTTCATCCCGTTCTTTGTTTTCCCCGACCAGGGACTCAATTGCTTCGATTTAGAAAGTTCTAGGGTGTTCTCTGTAAATTTTTCCAAAGCTTTCTTTATTTTCAAATCAGTGAAATTCTACATTCCATAGAATTTTGTAAGAAGTTCATAAAAATACAAAATCAATTTTGTTTGAAACCCTAGGTCAAAATCTACAAGTTTTATGTTGTGATCTTGAGTAAAAATCTTTGATTTGTGGTCTAGGTTAAATATTAGGGAATGAATGCTTTATTTGTACCTTGTGTTATAGTTGAAGAGTAATCATAGGATGTATGTCTTAAGTAGAGATGTGTGACAGTTAGTTAATCCTATCACCCGAATGCTCATATCCCTGCCATCAAGACTTTATCCTTATCTTGATTGCAGTCTCTTTAAGGATTCTTGCTATCGACTGATGTATTGGAGATGCACACACAACCTTAGGATTCTTGCTATCGACTGATCCAAGCCGATTCTAGTTGTTTTCCATATCAGTTATGGCCGATCAATCCTTAGTTTTCCCATCCTTATCCGTACACTTCTATCAGCCGATTTATCGACTGAGAAATTGGCTATATATCTATTGGTCACATACCCTTAACCCCACTCCAATCGGCTACACATCTGTAGAACATGTCCCATCGGCACAAACCCATCAGCCACATCCCCTTTAGTCTAATTCCGCACTTGTGGTTCCATCAGCCTAGACCGAGTGAAGTGTTCTATCCACCTAGTTCTTGTAACAGGTCTAACTTAGATAACCCCATCGGCTGTACATCACTCAATTGTTGTGCTGACGTAATCGAGCCGATGCAACCGCACCTAGTTACCTAGAATAACACCTAAGCACATCAATCGGCTAAACCTGATGCATCCTCATCGGTTAAGGCCAAGACCAATACACCAACCAATTAGATAGACCAAAGACATACTGCTAATCCAATTAGCAAGATCCTTCCTTGATCTATCCTTGAAACATTGTACCTTTAATATCCCTATCTCTATTAGCCGTTTTAACCTTAGGTAAAACCAAATCAGTTAATCTCTTCTGCTCATATCCAGAAACTATTCTTGCCAATTTCTCTTCCAAATAGAAATCAGCAGATTTCCTAATACTATGTACATAGCTCCCTCCTTTGCCAATTTTTATCAACTGAACCCCTGTTGTTTCCAATCGGCTCTGTTGTAACCTTCAACAAATAGCCGATTCTAATCAGTTGTCCAACTAAAGCTCTACCCAAGTTAGTTTCTGATCTTTTTGATTGTTACGTGAGTAGTATGTTAAGTGAGTGTTGGATTGCAACTTTATTGTGAAGTAAGATAGTTTTATGTGCACACTTTGAATGTAATGTTGCATTGCATGTAGATACGACTACTTCCACAAACGGTACCTACGAGATCTCCTAGAAGTCTACAGAGGATATTTCTGAAGACCAAGTGAACGTCACCAAGGGATTATCGGAAGCCCCGAACCAATGTTCGGAAGATAATAATACTAACATCCCTGACTTCAGCCCCACCAGTAAAGGCAAGCCCCGATGCATATCCCAATATTTCAAGTTATTACCATTCCACTTATACATTGTATATATTGCATTACGTCTAGGAGTTGGAGTGAAACCCTAGTTGCATGATATCTTAGGAATCCAATGTACTGTACCCGAGTCCTTATCGTTTAGATGCTCTGCTAAATAGGACCGGTAAAAGTCGGGTGATTTCCTGTGACTCGCGCGATATAGGAGTTGCTTGTTTACAATTCTGCAACCACTATAAGGATGATGGATAGGGTCATGTGCTGTATCATGACCTAAAGATTACCCTGTCTGTTTTGATAAAAGCTTTAAGGTCGAAATGTGTGGTAGTGGTGGCTAAGCGTTTGAAAGTACTAACCACATACCGCGAAATATGGTAAGCGGTAAGCCTAGTAACCAATCGGCCCGGCAAGTGGACATACCTCCCACGACTCGATCTTTATTTTATGTTCACATGCACCGACGTGTGGGAGTATGTTCTGCATGGCAGACAGGAATACGGGTTATGTAGTCGCGCTACAGACGTATGTCTTGCACAATTGGTGTGCATACGGTCCTGCAGTCGCTTGTGGTGGCCTGTCCATGACCCGGAATGAAAGGCAAACGGTTGCTTCGGAACGATCTTTGGATGTTCCAAGCGTGTGAGTTAGGTTTACCTTGCAAGGTTGAATTCGATTTAGGAATCGTCCGCTTCTCACGATGATTGAGACTGCTTATTCCTTCTGCCACATCGAGTAAAAAGTGTAATTGTTGATGGAATAATCTTGTAACACCCTAATGTAATTTTCCCAAATTTTAAGGAATTTAGTTGGGCTTAAATAAAATTTCCAGAGTTTTCCCTAATTTGTCTTGCACTTAAAATAATTTTATAACACAAGGAAATAAAATTTATTATAGGACAACTTGCTTGTGCATTCATGCCGGAGCATTGTTTAATTTGTGTTGAGTGTATAGGGTTTGAATTCAAATTCATTTGAATTCAAATAGTTTTGTTTGAATGTTTGAGTATAGAAAAGAAAAGGAAAAGAAGAAGGAAAGGAAACAACCCAAACCCCTTGGCCCAGCCCAGCTCTCCCCTTCCCTTTCCTCTCTTCCGCATGGGCCACGCCGGCCCACTCACCTCTCCCTCTCTCCCTCCCTCGGGCTCCCTTTCCTCTACCTTCCCCGCGTGGGCCACGCTCGGCCCATCTTTCCCTCTCTCTCTCTCTCTCACGGGCTCCCTCTCCCCTCTCTTTTTCCTGGCCCGAGCCGACCCCGAGGCCCAGCACTCCCCTCCCTCGCTCAGCCCGCGAGCGCTTTGCTCTTCCCTCACCGACGAACCGGACCCACCTATCATCCCCCTCCTCCCGCACCCCGTTCCCGCAACGGCCGCGCCGAAGCATGGCCGTGAGCTCCGGATCTCCTCCGCCACAACCATACCCCGAGATCCCTGGCCCTGCCCTTCTTATCCCCCTACGCCACCCCTTGAACCCACCTCATCCCAACAGCACCACCCCAAAACCCTAGGCGCGGCCGCTGCTTTGCCTCTGCTCGGAGCAGAGCCCCCGCCGCCGCGGGCCCGCCGCTCCTCTGCACTCCAGCCCCGACCGGACCCCGCAGGAGCTTCGTCCGAGCACCAGGAACCTCTCCGAGGCCACCTTCTTCGACTCCGGCCTACGCAGCAGTCGGATTTCTATGGAGCTCGCCGCCGACCCTGTTCCGCCGCGCGTCCGGTTAATTCCGACCTCGGTGAGCCACCTCCCCACCTTCCCTCTCCGTTGCGCTGGTTGTTTCGGCCCGTCGCGCGCCCTAGGACCTGGAGCGCAGCACGACCGGCACTTCACCGCCGCGCACGCCGTGGATTTGCCGTGGTAGGGCCTCTGTAGCACGGCAACCCCCCCGCGCGAGTTTAGCACTGGCTCGCCCTCACGCTGCGCAGGCGCACACGACCCCCCCCTTTGCCACCGCCTGCGCGCCCGCATAGTCCTGGGCGCCCGATCCATGATGGACGCGTAAGATTAGACTCCGCGCACCCTTCGACCAGAGCCCTTCGATCGCGATCCAGTGGCCGAGCGTTGCCCATACCGGTTCGCGGATCAGATTAGATCCGAGTCGTCTGTTTCCAATCCAGCGAATGAGATTAGATCTAGATCCAGATTAGACCCGAGCCACCAGATCCCGATCCAACGGCTCTAATCAGAGCATACCGCTTCGGCTTGGCCTTTTTTCTAAAGAGCCCTCGAGTTCTTCTGAAATCAACCCGCACTCCTGTATAGTTCAAAAGAAATTGCTGTGAGGTCCTATTTTATTCGTTTAAGCCCCTAAGCTTTCAGGTTTTAGTGCCCGCGGTCCAGCCCTAAGGTTTTAGCGTGTTAGACCATGAGTCTATGCTTTAATTACGTTTAGGTCCCTGGTTTTTGCCCAGAACCCCCTGGAAGTTATGTTTTTCTCGCAGAAAAGCCCTTGGACCTTGTTTTAGACCTAGATTTTGCGTCTTAGCTCCGTTTTAGGTGTTCTTTATGTCCACGCGATCGTTGTAATGCGTAGAATAGTTCTAGCATAGTTTTGTGTGCTGTTTCTATGTAATGTTGTACTATTTCTTATATTTTATTCTCGTTTGCATGTATGTGTATGTGCTGGACCGTGTTGTGACGTTGCGATCGTGAGTAGACACGGAGCCTTTGGACCAGTACCAGGAGCCGCCATCTTCTGCGCAGTTTGAGCAGCAGCAGGAGAGTTTCGAGGAAGGCAAGTATAACATGAACATCCTATCACTTTTAAATACAATTTCATACTGCATTTTAATACTGTATGCCTATAAGGACTTCCTAGCCACCTTATCCTTTACATTTATACCTTGGGTTGCATTTTGGTTAGTTGTGCTAGGTGCTGCGCTCTCACACATAATGGTCCTTTTTAATTAAACCTGATTAATGGTATATGCAACTTAATTCTGAGAGTGGTCCTCTGTGCTGTGTGCTTGAGCGGCTCACGTCTCTTAAAAGATGTTTTTTGCTAGAAACATGGTTTAGGGGGCCAGCACGGTGTTTAGTGCTTGGTTGGCCACTCTCCATAAGGACCGGTTCATAGAGCGACAACCTGGGACAACCGCGCAACCACAAGACTGGAATGGGACGGTCATTTTGGTTCGGGAGTAACTTACCTGCGTGGGAAGAGGGGTGGTAAGCTTCAATGGTCCCTGCTCCTCCGGCTTGGTCTGTGCTGTGTGTTTTGCACCCCCGGAGGTGGGCCCCATCGTCGCTGATCCAGAATCCTTAGCGGTTACACCTTACCAACGTGATCCTTTGTAACGGTCTCGTAGTGTGCTTGCTAGCCATCTCACCTAAGAAAGTGTGATGAACAACTAGCGTAGCTCATGACTTGTGGGTAAAGTTGTGCAACCTCTCGAGAGTGTAAAACTAATATATCAGCTGTGCTCACAGTCTTGAGCGGCCCAGATCCTCCTTTTGATTAGTGGGGTTATCTACCTTTGATTAGGGAGATTTCCCGGGTGGTTTTGGTTTGGGAGGGTTCTCAGTAGTTCTTAATTAATATTAATTAATTTATTATGCAATTGGGTTTATGGCAATTCATCTACTTGTAGTAATTAGCTTTAATAAAAATTTTGCCAAGACTAAAAGCGACTGCAGTTGAGTCAGCTAACCTTAGAGCCTCATAGTTTGTGTTATACTTGTTGAGTACGAGTTTGTACTCACACTTGTCTCTCTACTTTTCTGTTCTCTTGGATACCTTCGACCGCTGCTCAGTGCCCGGCAACGTGGAGGACTACGTCAGCGGCTTAGACGACTTCTAGGCGTTTGTCTCCCAGTCGACGTCCCTGTGGCGCCCTACTCTTCATGTACTTTACGCTTCCTCAACTCTTGAACCGATTCTTGATTCGGTTGTAATAAAATAATTCATTTACGATTTATGTTATTGTTATTTGTGATATGTGTTGTGATATCTTGATGATTCTGTTGTATATATGCGTGACTTGATCCTTGCGCATATATGATTGCTCGATTTATGTTCTTTATAAATCGGGTGTGACAGGATTGGTATAAGAGCCAGGTCGACTGTAGGACGAAGCCTAGATAGATCTGGACGAGTATAGGACTTCTTCTCTCTTGCCTTGCTTCCGCAAAACTCCTAAAATCATTTCCTGCCTCTATTCCTTGAGTCTTAAGCCCTTTGATTTGCTATCTCTCCTGTCTTTTCTGAGAAATAGCTTGAGTTTTCCGTAGACGTTGGCTTGAGTCGTCTAATCTTGTAATCTATAAGTTTAGGCTATCCCTATGAAACCACGCTAGAACGAGTGTGTTAGTCGAGTGGTGTGATAAACTCGACGAAGTTGTGAATATTGAATGTTTGTTATTGTGCAAATGTTTGATTTGGAATTTTGGTTGATTGCATAGTCTAGTAGTTAAAGTTTTTCATGCAAGTCGACCCTAACACAACTTGAACTAAATAATAAAATTGAATTAGAATGTTGGGGGTAAAACCTATATTCCTTTTCTCTCTGTCCTATCCTTCCGAAGTTTCATTTCCGCAGCTGCACAATATCTTCTTCTCATAAATTTCGTTTGTTGCAATCAGATGGTGAACACCAGGCGCACCGGTTCCGGTTCTGACCAGCAGGAGCAGAACAACCAGGATACTGGTCAGCCGTTGCCGATGCCGCCACCATTAACCCCGGAGCAGTTGTTCCAGCTCCAGATGCAGATGATGGCGACCCTGAACAACACTGTTCAGGCTCTGCAGCAGATCCATGCCCAGCCACCGTCTCCTCCGCCGCCTCAGCCACGTGATCGACGTGCGGATTTCCTGAGAGGTCATCCTCCGACCTTCTCTCACGCCACGGACCCACTCCAGGCGGACGACTGGCTTCGCTCTGTGGAGCGTCAGTTGGTTGTTGCTCAGTGCGACGACCGTGAGCGAGTCCTTTACGCAGCAGGGCAGCTGCGAGGCTCCGCTCTTGACTGGTGGGAGTCCTACCCGGCTCAGGACCGCGACTCTCTCACCTGGGTCCAATTCCGTGAGCGCTTCAGGAGCCACCATATTCCTGAGGGGATCATGAAGATGAAGCAAAAGGAGTTCCGTGCCCTTAAGCAGGTAAAATTAAACGGATTCCCTGCAATTTCTTTCGAGCTTCGATCTATCCTTGATCTCTTCCGTAAGCCTGGCATATTGAGCAATTTCTATCCTTGTTATCTGTGTTCGTTATTTCAGGGATCGATGACGGTGACGGAGTACCGTGACCGTTTCCTTCAGCTGGCCCGTTACGCCCTGCTGACGTTGCCCGTGATAGCGACAAGCAGGAGTATTTCAAGGAGGGACTGGATGATCACGTCCAGTATGCGCTGCTGAACCACCGCTTCGACAGTTTCAACCAAGTGGTTGATGCTGCCCTCAACACCGAGCGTAAGCGCCGGGAGATTGAGGATAAGAAGAGGAAGATGGCTCCATCTTCGTCGGGCAGCAATACTCGTCCCTGATATCAGCATCCACAGCAGCAGCAGAGGCCGCCCCAGCAGTACCAGCAGCAGCAGCAGTATCCTCCCCGTCCTCAGCAGCAGGTAGGATAGGGTTAGAGGCTTCCAGCGCCTCCGGCTCCACCAACTCCGAGGCAGGGAGTGCCCACTCCTCCTGTCGGGCAGCAGGCTCCAGCACTTCCATGGGTATGCTTCCACTGTGGCGAGCCGGGACACTACGCCAACGTCTGTCCCCGGAAGGCGCAGGCAGGACAGCAAGGGCATGCAGCACCGCCTAAGGCCCCAGCTCAGGGCAGGGTGAACCACGTGACGGTCGAGTCAGCGGCCGAGGCTCCTAACGTGGTTATTGGTACGTTTATGGTCAACACCCATCCTGCTACAGTGCTTTTTGATACTGGTGTTACGCATTCTTTCATCACTCAGTCTTTTGTCGAGCATCATGGTATTCCTACTAGCACATTAAAGAGGTGCATGTTAGTATCATCACCGGGAGGGCAGTTGAGGTCTCATATCTTCTGTCCCAGAGTTAGTGTGGCCATAAGGGGGGTAGAGTTCAGTGCAAATCTGATGGTGCTAGACACCAAGGGCATTGATGTGATCCTCGGGATGGAGACTCTTACTAAGTGGGTAGTCCGGATAGATTGTGCCCAGAGGACTGTTCTTCTATCAGCACCGGATGGTCAGGAAGTCACTGTCGGTGCTACAGAACCTTCTGGATTTCTTCATCAGATGGAGGCTAGACCCACGGATGGTATTCGCGTGGTGTCTGAATTCCTGGATGTGTTTCCGGATGATTTGCCAGGTATGCCGCCTAATCGCGACATTGAGTTTTCTATTGATCTCTTGCCTGGCACAGCTCCGATAGCTAAGAGGCCCTATCGTATGGCACCCGTTGAGCATGAGGAAGTTAAGAAGACCATCGATGAGTTGCTAGCCAAGGGCTATATCCGTCGCAGTTTCTCTCCCTAGGCTTTTCCGGTACTGCTTGTAGAGAAGAAGGATGGGGCGAAGAGAATGTGCATCGATTATCGGGATCTGAATGTCGTCACCATCAAGAACAAGCATCCATTGCCCCGTATTGAGGATCTCTTTGATCAGCTTCAGGGTGCTTGTGTATTCTCGAAGATTGATCTGCGATCGGGTTATATACAACAGAGTGGCATAGCATGTGTGGGGAGTTGTCCCACCTTACTAGTTGAGGGTGAGTCTCACACACATATAAACCCAAGTGCCAAGTGCATTTCAACCCCCGGGTTAACCCTTTTACGCGAAGCGAGGACGAAAGCGTAAGCGGGGTTGGTGCGAGTGCGTGTTTTACTCAACGTGTGAGTAGAACTGAGCCATATTTGGAACTGGGGCATTACACATGCCTTGGAAGTTGAAGAGGCACGCCTGTACGGATTTTGGAAGTCGAAGAGGCGGGGCGAATAAAAGAGAAATGGTTCTGGAATAACTATTGCCGAAACCAGGGGGGCATGTGTTATCGCCATAATTCAAACGGGCCGGAAAGGTGGGCCGAGAAGCAAGATGGGCTAGAAAGGTAATCATAACAGGCTTGCGAACCGGCCCCTGTGCGGTTGTTTGAGGCCAGGGGTGGCCATATATCTAGATAGACATGTGTGTTTAAATAATTTAGATATAGATAGCCAAGATTCGTGTCGTGTTTAGTTAAGGATTGGTTAGGCAAGTCTCCGGACTATAAATATGTACCCTGGTTATCAATCAATCAATCAATCATTCACCAACAACTCTCGGCGCATCGCCATCCCTGTTCTAGGTTTTTTCGGGTAAGTGCCGTGCAGCCCCGATCATGCCTCGCGTGATCGGGGCGGCATCTTCCCTACTTACCTACCTTTTCTTGTGTTTCTCATACTGAAGTGTTGTTGATGACGAGTAACACTAGTTATCTTGGCTTTTATAGAGTAGCATCGTTCTTTCATGCCTTATTCATGCATTGTTTGTTACCTGTAAACGTTCAGCTATCCCTGTACCCGATCTCGGGTATAAGGGCAGCGCTTTGCTCTGTTCTTGTTTAGTAGATCTAATCTATTATGGTTAATCTTTGTTCATCGAAGATTTAGTTTAATATCTGCATGATTAGGCCCTTCAAACGGGTTGAATGTTCCGGCAGTGTGTTTGGCGCTTTATAACAGCTTAAAAAGGGATTGTTCCAGAATCGGCTTTCTGTTGGTTTTTAGGCCTCTGTTTAGGTTGTTGTTTTGTTACCTTTCGTATCTGTTAGGCTCAATTACGTGTAGGATGTTCCGGTTGTGTAGTGAAAGGTTTAACCGTCGTAGATTGGATTAATTTAATAATTATGGAGCAAGTTTTACTTTACCATCGGATATGTTTGGCTTATTCATATTCATAGATCCGATCTGGTATTGAATACAATCGGCTCTTTACAGCCAATATAGGGTATCACCCGATGAGCCGATCACGGCTCGGACTAATGTTTATACGTGTCTGTGCATGCAGGAAACTAACATATAACACCTTCCTGATCAGGTACAAGGTCAGTTGGCACGCCTAGCAACCCAGATGCCAGGACGTGTGCGGGATCTCGGGCCGTTGACTGAGGGACCGGGTCCCACCAGTAGTCCCGGGAACCTCCTGCTCCTCGTGTTGCCTGTCGCTGCTCGCCGGTGGGTTTTGACCGACAACACTTTCAGAGTTCAATAGTGCAGCGGAAAATAAGCAGAAGTTCTAATGATGATATAAAATATCATGATAAAACCCATACATGACATCATTCAGCATTATCATTGTTGGTCGGGGACGCATCCCATTCCACCGACCAACTAGGAGGAAGAGTAAACGGCCAAGTCAAACTAGCAACCATGTCCTCAAAGATCTTACCTGAAAACAAAGCTACGAGCAAGGCTGAGTATACTAATACTCAGCAAGGCTTACCCAACTGAGTATACTAATACTCAGCAAGGTTTACCCGACTAGTGGTATATACTTAGCCGCCTTCTAGACATGCAAGCTTTTGGCTGAGAGTTGTTTTTGCCAAAAAGCATCTAAGAGTGAGTCCTTGCTTTCAAATTTTAGCATCAAGTTCTAGTTGATTAACCAGGTAAGCAACTATTCAAATCACGTATGGTGGAAACAATTAATTTAATCATCCAACAAGATTAATAATCATCATTGTTCTTCTTCTTACTCTATATGGTAAAAAGGTTAAGAAGTCTCAATGGCCGCGACAAACGGACCATTTGAATCAAATTTCTTAACCTTGCACGGGAAAACCTAAACACACGCATGGGGTCTAGGCATGTCACCCATACAACTTTTCCCCTTTCTTCCCGAGTTGTGGATCAGGCCACCCCCCTCGAGTACAGAGGTGCACAAACCACAAAACGAAGCTGGGCTGTGGCTGCTCTTGCACTCACCATGTGCCCATGGGAACAAAGTCAAAAGGGTGAGGGTAAAGTCTACTCGCCAGTCCAATCAGGTATTTAAGCTTGCCGATTACCATATTCTTAGCACGTGCTTAGTACATTCAAAAACTTAACCACAACTACCACACACCACGATCTTAGCATTTTCGCTAAACAAATAAGGCCTCAATCATCAACAGAAATATCGTAACGTAGCCCCATCCGTCGATCTTATGATTCCAACATAAGTAAACAAACAACTCCTATATCTCGCGAGTCACAGGAAATCACTCGACTTTTACCGGAGTCCTATTATCATGGCAATCTAGCGATCGACACAGACTAGTGTTCATATCATAGGTATCTAGGATCATGCATCTAGGGTTTCAATCCACTCCTTCAAATTTAATGCACAATACCATATATAAGTAAAAGTTGCATAAGTTTAAAAGTAGGGGTTATGCTCCGGGGCTTGCCTTTCTGAGCAAAGCTAGTCTTGGGCTCTTACGAACTTTGGTTCGAATCTTCAACTACTTCAGTTAGATTAACTTGAGCTTTGCGCTGCTCACTCTCGGACTCGGGCATCAACTCGTACGTTCCGTCAGCAAGAGCGGTACCATCTACATAAGATGCATATGGATGAGTTTATGGTCGAAAGACATAACGTTACTTTCGCTGTAAAGTTGTAATCCAACAAAACTCAAATTAGATTATAAAGCATTTCATTTACAATTCCTTGAGCAGTCGTTTACTGAGTACTATTTAGATTAACTAACTCCCTTTAGTAAGTGAGGGTTTTTCTCAGTTTATTTACATGCAAAAAAATTTTATTTTCATATTTAGACACAAAACATCATGTGGGATTCATATTTGAAGTTAGATAAAGGTTCTGTTGTTGAAATTTTTATACAGAGTACGGTTTGGAAAGACCAACCGGTACCTAAGGAGCCGTCAGCTTGCGTCAGCGTGGCGGCCCCTGAGCTACCGGTTGGTGTTTCCAACCAGTACCTAAGGGTGCCTTAGGCACCCGGTAAAATACCCGGTGTATAAAGCCAGAATTTTCAATCTCGGTTCCCTAGTACCGGTTGAAGAACCGGGACCTATGCCGGATGGTACTAAGGGCTTGTTTTCCAGTAGTGCATGTATTAGTTATTTAACATGTTTGGTTATGGAAGTCATATACTCTTGTATTG
The DNA here is from genome assembly GCF_002211085.1 of Panicum hallii. Lineage (NCBI taxonomy): Eukaryota > Viridiplantae > Streptophyta > Magnoliopsida > Poales > Poaceae > Panicum > Panicum hallii. Next base: position 31,665,683 of record NC_038044.1, on the reverse strand, counting down.
TAGTCATTTATTGTTGTATCATAGTCACCTAATAAAGCATAATTTAATTCATAATAAAGCATAATTTAATTCATATATAGTCCATGCTTGACCATGGTAGCATAAATTAAATTAAAGATTCCATACAATACCAAGATAATTAAACTAATACAATTCTTGGATAGATAAAATTAAACTACGATTCCACACATGACTAGGATAGCTAAATTAAGCTAGGAGTCCTCGCATGACTAAGATAGATATATCAGTTTTACAATCTACAGAGGTTGTACACTTTCACATTGATGGTTCCCGTTTGACAGGATTTATAAGGCACATATCACATTTTTGAGATCTGTGGCTAGGTCTCACTACAAGGCCTTTCCAAGATCTTTCAAGCTTATTTTACACCAACTAAAGTTTTACCCGTACAGAATTCAACGACCCAGGGCCCCCCTCTTGTGCCACACAAACCACAACAATGCAAACAGTACTTGGAGGAAACTAGTTACTTAGCTAGACCTAGATCCTATTTAGATCTCATGGTTGCATTGTTAAGCCGAGTTACAGGATTTAAGAACTGGTCCTTAAAATCTGATGCAGGAATCTAGCACACGCCTAGAAAAATTGAATCAAAACCATCGAATCATCATACCAATTTTTCCTTCCTGCTCAAATTCCTCAAGCCAACACCATCGTGAGGTTTCAAACCTCTTCATACTTTATTTATTATTACTAGAACCTTTATTAAAAATGTTTTAATTTGACCAGCCCAAGCAATGCAAGACTGCGAGGCTAAGCATAATACTTACAAACCAACCCAGGTTTCAAGTAATGATGAATGATTCTAATAAATCCTAACATGGGATTCAAGTTTGACTCAGTACGCAGCTAATTGTCTAGCTACTCTAATAAAATAAAATAAAGTAGGATGCTGGATATGTTCAAGGATACTTCCTACGTAGGACGGCGGTGGCACAGCTCAAGCACTAGATGGCGAGGCAGAGGTAGCACGAGACAACGAGGATGGATCGAAGGACTTGGCAACCACTCCATTGGTCCTTTGCCACGGCTCAAGAGTGCTTTGCCACTCCATTAGTGCAAGATGGAGAAGGAGGCGTTGTTGTGTGAGGATCAAGGAATAATGGGAGAGCTCGTTTTTATAGTTGTAGAGAGGGAGCAGAAGCGCCATGGGAACGGATGAATAGCTGGCGTGTTGGTACTCCATTAGAGCTTCACGTTAATGCCACTACAAGATGTAGCAATTTCTTCTTCTGCAAATTGAAGGAGGGTGGAGTGGGGGATTGGTTTTGCTTAGTGGTTGGCATCAGTGTGGTTTGAATTCTTACTCGCATGATCTTTATATGTCGGCCATGTTGTGCACAGAACAGCGGCTGGTCCAGGAAGAAAATAAAGGAGCATCATGCTAGCTTGGGTTAATTGGACAATGGGCCGGCTTGAACTTGCATCCAACATACACACAGAGATAAATAAAATGTTAATTTGAATGCTAGATTATTGTCATGAAGGGCCTGGTTGCTAGCTTGTTTGGGCTCATTTGCATGTGGTGGTAAAGAAAAAGAAGAGAATGTTGGATCGGCCAGGAAGATAACTATGGAAAAAGAGAAACAAAAGGTGGATTGGGCCTGAATTAAAAGAAGATCGGGCAGAAGAGAGATTTAGCGCAAATGCTCGAGTCCGCCCGTGCGGTGAGAAACAGCCTGACCAAAGTTGCTGCCATAGAGCACCTCCAACCACCCCTCTAGCCTGCTACTATGCACACAACTACTTGTGCTCCACTTAAATAATAAAGCGTGGTCCAGGTCTATGAGTATTATTTTGTTGTAACCCATGATTCATTTTTCTTCTCAGTTTCTATGCTATTAAACGCATGATTCAGTTCGTATTGATTATTTTTCTCTTCTCTTCTCTTCTATTTTCCTTTGTGTGTTCTAGTTATTATGTTTAATTATTTTTTATTTTATAAACTGCTTTTCTTATCTTTAAAATCATTACAATAATAGTGTTCTGAATTATTCTCGTAGTGTCCTTAAGATGTTCCATGGTGCATTTTTTATTTTGTTCCCCTCAGTTTCCATGAGATGTTCCTGATTTGTATTGTTCGTGTAGTATGTATGATATGTTCAATAATATATTTTTTGATGTTCTCATAGTATTGATGAGATGTTCCACGATATTCCATATTGTTCTGGTAGTATGCATGAGTTGTTCCATAGTGCTGTTTGAATTGTTTCCACAGTACTCATGTGATGTTCTCCATGATGTGCCTTGGATGTTCCCTATATTGTTACTTAGATGTTAAGTGTAGTTTGAATTATTCACGTGCTGTGTTAAAGGGTGCTATGTTAGAACTGTTCCAATATGATCCATGAGATGTTCCATCATATATGTTGGATGGTTCTAATCCTAAACTATTTTTTCTCGTGGAACATATTTTTGCGAACATGGAACAAATCGTTGTGAAGATGGAACAATTTTCTCTGAAGTCTAGAACATTTGTTCTATATTTATGAAAAATTATTCCACCTTTATAAAAAAAATTCTTCATAAAATACCATCCAAACATGCTCATGTGTGATCTTATTCTAAAGATGTTATTTAAATACAGTGATGCAATCGGGATTCGATTTGGCCATTCGATTTAAGACATATTAGTTTTTTAGAAAAATTAAAGATGACATCATTGTATCTGCCCTTTCGTATTAGGATTTCACTTACGGAATTTGGGGGTTGGGTGGATGGTGTAATTTACGCTTAGGCGGACTCCGACACCCAGCAAGGATTATGGATTGATTTAGATCTTAAGAACTGAATATAGACGAAACAAAATTCTAATTGTGTTTAGATTGTGCCAGCTAAGATCACCAATTTTTAAACCGCAAGCGCACGGACAGTTGTAACTTTCCCTTTAAGAGTATTCCCTTAAGGTTTATCAATCCATTTAACAAGTGGAACGTTGGTTTTCACTTTATACTAATCTTAATAACAAAACCAAGCAGATGAATTTGTATAGACTAAAAACTCGGACTAAACTAAGCAATAGAGATTAACACAAGAGAACAAATAAAGATAGATAGTTGTTCCCTTACTAAGGTTTAGGTTCACATGAATATGTATCACAAAAGAGTGCTTCCCTCGCTAGCTATATTCATAGCGGTTCCGTGCTTACTCGGACTTTTCCCTCCCACATACTGTCATTACATAAGCTTAATAAACCACCTCGCTCACACATACTATATCAAAGCATCCACAGGGTTAAGTTAATCTCCACTATCACCAAACCCTACTAATATAAGAACACATCTTGAAATCACATATGTAAGCATTGCAAAGGTAGACCATGAAGCATCGATAGGCATAAATACATGAAATAGTTAAATATCAATAATCCAATTAACCCTAGAAAAGAATTGAAGCTTTACCCCCATCATGTTACAGATCTTGATGCACAAAGGGGTTGTAAAGACTCTGAAGAATATCGTGACGAAAGATGGCGGCAAGGCGACGCTAGAAGAACCTAGGCCGACTGTCCTGGGCACCCTAGGCCAGCCTTCCCGTCATCTTCTTCGAATGAACAGCGTGATGATGTGATCTAATCCCTGTTCCTCTACATGTGGCAGTGGTGGTTTGGTCGAAAGAGGTCTATTCATGAAACCTGAACCCCTCGTTTAGTTGCATCCTTTTGGGGGGGGGGGGGGTGGTATTTATATTGCTTTTCAATATTGGTTGGGGTTCCTTCTGGGCAAAGTATTTTCAGGGAAACCCTAGGAATATCGAAACGTTCCAACTGAAATGGGAAGTTGGAGCTGATTTGGCCCTAGCCGATCGGTCTAATCCCATTAGTCCGATCAGCCTAAACTCAAATGGCTGTATGGTCCACAAAAAATTGTAGATGCTTTCGAGCTGATAAGTTTAGACACAAAATTCATCCCAATAAGAGTCCGGCAAAGAAGATAAGACCTATACAAGTCCGACTGCTCCTTTGGGACCGCAGGTGTAATGTTGATGTTTGCGTCTTATTTTATCTGACATTCAGGCCCAAATCCAACATGTACCAAAACCCACCATTTATATCTTATTTCCTTTGACTTTGCAATGTGAATATAAGTTTTATTTCAAATGCCAAGTGGCGGGTTAGTATAAGGATTAGTTCAATAATACCACTAAAATGATATCCAATAATTTTCCAATCTAGCGTCAATAATTTTAAATTCATTTTTCGTCCAAAATATTGTGCAGAATGCAGCACCTCCACAATAGATTGATCTTAAATTTCAGAAAAAAATATTTCTCTTTCCTATCTAAATTGATAATTAATTAATTAAATGTTGAAATAATTTTAGAAAGGTAGTAAAATAGTTCCTTTTACTTAGTGTTATCAATTTCAGCCCAAATAGAAATTTTGGGGTGTGACACATGTATACTTAATTTATTTGTGGTAATATAAAATGATCAATCTTTAGTCTAGAACCTTACTTAGTTTCCGTGTCCAGTAATTAATATATGGTTCTGGTACCATTAAAATGGCGGTAGCCGTAAACAAAATGAAAAACGAGGATTCCAAAGAAGCAACAAACAATTATTACTTCATCAAATATCCTGCAATCGAATTTATTTTAGTGGCTAGTAGAGAGAAATAACGTTGGCCTCGTGACAACAGACCATTCTGTTTGCTTAAAAAAAAGACTGACCATTCCTAAAATGAGTGTATGCTCAATCTGTAGCGAACATTACGTGAAAAGCGAAATTAGGTAACATGCCATTGGTAACGGCATTAGTTGTCCGTTACAAAAAACATTAACCATAAGGAACTTTCCTAAAGACCATTGCCAATGAGACGCTCAGGTCCGCGTCCAATCTGAGCAACAATGAAGCCCGTTACCCATGATAAGATATTGGTAACAGACTACATTGACGTCCGTTGCTATTATTATTGGTAACGGGCAATATTAACGCCTGTTACCAATCTGGTAAACAATTGTAACGGGCATTTGATGTCTGTTACCGATGAGTTTTCGTTGGTAACGGACGTTGTTAATGCCCGTTACCAATATATTGATATGGTAACGGGCACAATGAGTTCACTTCAGGATATATGGAGGCGCTTCTTCATTTTAGACATTGTGCCGCTGCTCTACGCCCGTGCGCGGGCTGTCGATGTTGCGCCCTGGTAGATCCGGTGTGCGGACCTCGCCGCTCCTCCTCCACGACCGGCACCCCTCCCCCAATGCGGGCCCGGAGGCTCAGCCGGCTCCTCCACTGGCTCGGCCTCCTCCACCGATGCGCCTCCATCCTCCACCGGCTCGGCATCCTCCACCGACAGCCTCCTCCACCGACGCGCCTCCTCCACCAGCTCGGCCTCCTCCACTGACGGCCTCCTTCACTGACACACCTCCTCTGCCGCTCCTCCTCCCCCACCAGCGCGCCTTCAGGCCAGGCGCGCCTCGATGTCCTCCACCAGAGGTGAGTCCTCCTCCTTATGCCCTATGGATGCATGGATTAACGAATGTGCTGTGATAAGATGGATGTTAGATGAATGTTAGTTCGTGGGACTGGAACAATGTACTATTCATGATATGGTTGGAACAATGTCAGTGATAATGTGGACATATGCCCTATGATTTTGATGAATAGGTACATGGATATACTATGAAAAAGATGAACAAATGTACTGCAAACTTTCATATATTAGTCTGGTTTCTCTTTATTTGCAGCAATGATTTGGCCCCGAGCATTTGAGCATCGGGCCAAAGCCCTTCTACGGATTGCGCGTGCAGGGTATGGCCCTGTTATCATATAGAGCTGTGGATCGTGCAGAGTTTCTAAGCATTCGTGCCTTGAAACTTATGCGTGTTGCGAGTTGTGCACTACGGTGGATCCATGCGGCTCGTATACAAGCTAAGTATGGGGCTGTCTATGGTACTGCCGAAGATAAAGCTCGGCTGGCCCAACGCAAGGCGTGTCGCGAGGAGTTAGGACTTGCAGAAGTTGATCGTGCACGGAAGATGGTGGTCGATCTTCACGCGAGGAGTCGGCATGTCATAGTTAGAAGGTAGGATTAGTTTTTACTAGATGATAGCTATATGTACGACAAACCATAGCTAGATGATAAGTTTGACCTCAGGATTAGTTTGTACTAATTATCTTTTGCCCTTCCTGGGGAATGTTTTGTGAACTTGTATGCCTGGGTTGCGAACTTGTTAAGATGCCTAGGTTGTGAACTTGTTAAGATATCTGGGTGGTGAATTTGTTAAGATGAGTTGGTGCTATTCCGAACTTGGATGACTACTGTATTGAACTAAACACAAATGTCACACCTGACCAACGATGGTATAATGCACCAACCGCATCACAAGTTGTTGCTATCTGGAAGGAAGGGAATGATCCCCGGAGAAGTTTTGATAGGAGTGTGCTTGTATATGCCAGAGGAGACCGGCCACGGTATATCAAAGCATATCATAGTTGCTATAACCCATTGGCTTATCCTTTATTCCACCCTAGAGGGGAAACCGGATGGAACAAATTCATGCCATACAGTGATGCACCTACAATTCAGACACCTCAAACCCCAACTCCAGCTAATGTGCAACCCATGGACGACACCACTAATGCAGATCATGGTGCGTATAGACTCAATTATTTATGCTACTTCTGTGTTTTATAATGATGTATAAATGTATTGATTTTTATTATTGATTTTCGCAGATGATATACATGCTGCTGAGAATCAATTAGATGGAAGCAACGAGGACAACAACCTGAAGAGACAAATCGAGATACAGAGATTCGAAGTGATGTTGAAATTATCAATAATCAGGATGAGGTACCTAAACTATCAAACCCAACACATCGAATTGAATCTGATATATCTCCGCATGTTCTTTCAACGTGAATAACTTCAACAAACACACAGGAACTATTGTGTGCACTTTGCACTTATATCATGTCGACGGACCATGCTGAATCTTTAGAGTAAGTCACTCTTCAGTTGATATATTATATGCATGGTAAATATTGATGACCCATGAGCTTGCTTTGGCTAACAGAATATTCATTTAATTGGAAAGAATGGATTCGGACCACCAAGCCTTATCCAATTTCTTTAAATCTCAGAAAACTTAAAGGCATATTAGATGTAAATAAGCCAATGGATACTGATTGCTTCAACATGGTTGTACGGATGCTCGCATGCAACGAGGGTTTGCTGGTTTTAGAAGAAAAGTACGGTAACGGGCTTCATGTGTAGCCCGTTACCAATAAACAATGAAAGGTAACGGGCTTCATGTAATATCTGTTACCAATTCTGACAGTGGACCCGGTGTAGCGGCCGCACTGGGAGATTGGTAACCAATAGTAGTAACAGGCATCAAGTGAGCCCCGTTACCGATACTGACAATGGGCCCAGCTGAAGCAACCACATGGTGTTATTGGTAATGGGCTTAATGTATAGCCTGTTAACAGTAAACAATCAAAAGTAATGGGTGTCATGTGTCGCCCGTTACCAACTTTGACAGTGGGCCTGGCGTAGCGGCCGTACTGGGGGATTGGGAATGAAAAGTAGTAACGGGCATCAAGTGAGGCCCGTTACCAATACTGATAGTGGGCCCAGCTGAAGCGGCCGCACGGTGTTATTGGTAACGGCCGTTGTCTAATGCCCATTACAGTTTGCACGTAATTGGTAACGCGCTTTTGCCCGTTACCGGTGACTGGTCATTTATTATATAGAAATGGTAACGTTGGCTACGCCCGTTACCGATGTATATCTTTGCCCATTACCAAACCTGCTTTCACGTAGTGGAAGGAAGGCTGTCTTTGATATCTCCGGTGTTAGATTTCTACTTTCTTCGTAATGACTTATGACAAAGAAGTTATGCGCATTCAGCAACACAAGACTCATGAACCACCTTAGCATTTTTTGTGAAGTTATTAAAGGATATATACATCGGTATGAGATGTCCAACAAAACAATAAACATCAAGAATATTCATAATTGACTCATCGCAAAAGGGAAAAAAAAGGTAAAGCATAAGTAGTAGTCACATCTGAATAACTAAATTATTAGTCTGCCATTGTTTAGACGAAGATATGCCGCCCATATGGTTACTTCATATTTGGATTCGATTTAGGCTTCGTTCGGTTACGTGGGAATAATTCCTAGACGCACTATTGCTTCGTTAATTTATATAGTGTCGGAACGATTCCTGGCCGTTCCACGCCCGGAATGGGCTAACCGAACGTCCCCTTATGGGGTCGGCTGTTGTGCTGGCAGCCAATCTACCAAACAAGCCCTAAATGGCTCCGCAAGGGTTGAGAGAATATGACATTTACTTTTATTTATTTATTTTTGGTGTGGTGACATGTCAGGAACTTTTCACGCAGGAGCAGTCAGTATTGACTAGTGGCTCTCGCACTGAATCAGAGTACTGGAAACTCACATGCCGGCTTGCTGCGTTGGTTGGTCACCCCTGCACAATGGCAGTCCCCTCGAAGTCTTTCTCTGACTTTGCCTTTGCTCGTCAATCTGATAGAGTAAACTACACCTGGTTGCTTTTCATGTTTGATTATGTTATCTCTAGCTCCCATTAACACTGGTTTAACAAAGTATATATACATATCAAGTGCCGGTACGTAACTGAGACAAATATGATTAGAGGGCTATTCTTATAGTACTGCTATCCTACATGTCATGTTACTTGCTAGGGTTCCCCCGGTATGGAAGCTATTGTGCTACTTCACAAGTAAGAGTAGTGCAAAATAAGAAAGAATAGAAAGTAACGATCGTGCATGTGACATTCTGGTGATTAGAAATATAGACACTAGGTTTTAGTGTGGAAAGTGTATGTTTGCTATGGTGTATGTGTATAGCACAAAGGAATAGGGGTATAATTGTAATTCTGTAAAGTATAGGTCCTTAAGTGTTAATTGGATAAAATGGGAGATAGCATCAAAACCTAGGAAAAATATAACACTAGGTGTCAAATTTATAGCACCATAGGAAAGAAAATGCAATAGATAGATTAAATCCTAAGAAAAATAGGTCTTTATGTGAAAGCAGGGACCTAAATATAATTAATGTAAAAATTTGGGTCCTCTTATGCAAATTATTGAAGTATAAAAGTAACTTTCAGAATTTACTTAAGGGCTAAAATGCAAGAATACAATTCATCATGACATCCATTGAAAACTTACAAATGTATCCAAAATTACATCAAATCCATCTTGGTAAGGACAAAAGTAATTCAAATTCTACTTTTGTTCAAAATTTAACATGTAAATCTATAAAATTTGAGTTTTTGAACTTAAGCCCTAAAACAATATTGTAGAGTTTGAAAAACTCTCCAACTTTCATTTTGCGCATTTCCTCGTTAGACCACTACATCAGTGGGAAATCTTTCTTTACCGAGAGGTCCCTGAAATTCTTGAAATTTCCAAACAGGTCCCCCAGACCCCTCCCCTCTCTTCTTCTTCCTCATGCACGTGCTCTGCTCTGCCCCCCCTGCCGCCGGCGCAGAGCTTCACCCATGGCCGCCTCTCTGCCGCCGCCGCCGCTCCACCTCTTGCTGGATCAACCTCCACGCGTCGTCCTCTCCTTTCCCCGGCCCTCTTCCCCTCCCCTGCTGCCCTCCCTTGCGCGCGCCACGCATTCCCGAGCCACCACTGGCCGCCACGCTCTCGCCGTCATTGCCAGCTCCTACTGGTACCCACAGTACCGCTCCTAGCCTTAACACACACCCAACGGCCGCCCTGTGATCTTGCTTACCTATTGCCGCCCTTCTTTTCCACAGCATTTTCCTTTCCCGAGCTCAACCCCCTCACCGGACCTCCGCCGCCCCTTCTGGCCACCATCGACAGCCGCCGCTGCCGTCGCTCCACCCCAATCCAGTGCTCCCATAGCACCGCAGTGACTACTTATTGTTTTGAATTTATTTAAAAAATAAGTAAGGAAGATTCAAGACTAATATGACACTCAGCCTGATTCTCCGATTCAACCTAAGGCTCGGGGGCTACTCCATATGTGTCGGTGTTTTACCGGCTGCCCACCGAGGGGTATACCCAAGGTGGTAAGTTTAGGTGAGGAGACGCTGAGATCAAGAACTCGAAGGTGCAAGGAACACAAAACTTTAGACAGGTTCGGGCCGCGAGGTGCGTAATACCCTACGTCTTGTATGGCGGTTTGTATTGCCTTGGGTGTAGATGTTGTGTTTTGAAGGGGTCCCTGTCCCCCTTATATATCGGGGAGGACAGGATTACATGAGTCCTAGCCCAATACTAGCCAAGGAATCATACCCGAGTATAACTCGAGTAGTTTCCTTCTGTACCGACTAGCTTTATCTCCTACTCATACGAGTAGAGAACAACATAAATAAGAGATAAGACAGGCTTTATCTTCTAATCTTGCTTAAACTACGTTATGTACACAGTCCCGTAGCCCTGGGTCTGACAAGCCCCCGAGCTCTTCATAGCTGAGTACTGCAGGCTTCTCGAGTACTTTCGAAGTAGTCTTCGGCTTCTTTTGAAGCTCCGTCCTGAAGTTTTTCTTTGGGTACTTTCTTGGCTGCATCGAAGCTATGAGGTGCTCATGCCCCGAATTAATTCTCTGGTATGGTGTGCGATTGAAAAATCGCACTCCATATGGAGTAGCCCCCGAGACTTAGGTTGAATCGGAGAATCAGGCTGAGGGTCACATTAGTCTTGAATCTTCCTTACTTACTTTTCAAATAAATTCAAAAAAATAAGTAGTCGATGCCACGTATCCCGGAACCCCCGATCCTTGAATCCAAATCTCTCAGGTTTGGAAATAAGGATCCAAAGGTCGTGGGATGCAGTGAAAAAATATTCCCATGACAAATAACTAATGTGATGGTACGAATGATGGAAGTTAGATCTGGAATTCGGAAAACCCCTTTTTTCGGGACAATTAACCCTGAAAAAATGATTAATCGAATATTTTATCTAAACAATCCACCAAATGACCCATCATCTTCTGAATATTCCCTGAAACGACTCTTCAACTTCAAAATAGTAAAACTGTATCCGGCCTCTAGTTATTTGACCCCGTGGTAACGCCGAGTAAAATTTGCGCTTCCAATATGCAATCCACCAAGAGCTTTCGAAATCCCCCAATCAGAGCCACACTCCGCCTTCACCCCCTTGGAGAGCCCAACCTAGCCAAATCTCTTTGCCCCTTTCCCCACAGCCCCCGAGCAACTCATGACGAGCGGATCCAGAAATGGCGCCCAAGAGATCCAACGAGAAGGACGGGAAGAAGAAGGAGTCGTAGCCACCGTCTGGGGAGTGGACTCACAGTAAGTGCTCCAACAACAATCTCAAAAAACTTATTTCCTAGGGTTTGCTCCAAGACAAAAGTCTTGTCAACTGGCGCCCCTCTTTGCGCAAACCTTTTCCCATGGAAAATGTAGACGAAATCGTCACATTTTACCATTTTGCTGAACGGGGTCTGGTCCTCCCCTCTTGCTCTTTTTTACGTGGCCTTCTTTATTTCTACGGGCTTGAGCTGCATCACCTCAACCCGAATTCCATTTGCCATATTGCAATCTTCATCCATTTCTGCGAAGCTTTCCTTAGAATCAAACCCCATTGGGATCTTTTCCGCTTCCTTTTTCGAGTAAAGCCGCAACCCACAGCCAAAAATCTATCTGTTGTAGGGGGCGCCGACATCCAACTTAGACAACAAGCCGGCAATAGGTACCTTTCCTATAAATTCCCCTCCAACATTCCTGGATGGAAGAACCACTAGTTCTACATTGAAAACCATGCCCCCCAGCTTCCTAAAAAATCCGGCAAACCCCCTGTCGTGAGGCTAGAGTGGAACACCGAACTCTCCAGAGGAGACCTGGACCAAGTCGATGAGTTGCTAGCCATCATAGCAGCTCACAAAGAAATAGGAGTGACCGGAGCGTCCGTAATGTTTTCTTTCTTCAAGCGCCAGATCTAGCCAATCCAACAATGCCACACTTTAGGCTTCAAGTACATAGGCGCTGAAGATCCCTCTTGGATGTGCCCAGAAGAATTGATTGATGACGCCGCACTCATCCGAGTCAGGTGAGTGCTGCTGGATGTGGTAAGTATTCGACTACTTCTTTTTAGAACAAGTTATGCTGTTCTGCCACTGCTAACTGAAAGTCTTCTGCAGGGACACATAGAGTTGTACCGGAGCTATCCACCGCAACCCGACATCCCTCAACCAGACCACCTTCTCCCTAGCGCAGCAGCCGAAGCGAAGAGGGCTCAAGCAACTGAGGCTCTGCCCGGCAGCGAGACCACTGAAAGCGGGAGCCCCCTGGCGGAAAGGGAAGTTGAAGGGAAGGTGAGAAGGAACAACTCCCCCGGACCATCCGTGGAGTTGACCGAAACTCTGCCTTTGGTCGTGCAGGGTCGTCGTGTAGTGTGCAAATGGAAAGCGCGTGTAGTCAAGTCCTCCAGGTACGAAGTTGCTGCCTTGTTGAATTGTCAAATATCGGTATTGTTGCATGCTAACACTGTCATTTTGCAGTCCATCTGCTTCTCCTCCCGACCCCAAGCGCCAAGAGGTGGGAACGGACCCATCGACTACCATGACAGGAACGGTTACCATTGCCGTGGCGGGCACCGCGCCACCAGCAACGAGTACCGTGGTCGAAACACCACGGGCTCTAAGAGTGAAGAAAGTTGTCATGAAGAAATCTTCGCTGTAAGTATAGATCTTTTCTTGCATAATGAACATCCTGTTCTGCTCGACTTGTGTAATAATATAACTTATTCTGCTTCATTAGTTCTGCAAGCGACATGAGGCACAAGCCAAAGCCTGCCGCAGCTACCCCAGACCCAGAGGAGCCCACGCCCAAGGAGCCAGCCCCCGAGGCGAACACAACACTGCCCGACCTGCCACCCCCCGAGCCCCAGCAAGCCGAAGCTAGAGCTAGTGGTGAAGAACAAGTCGAGGCCACTGAAGCCGCTCCTGCAGATGGCACAGGTAAGTGTCTGACTGCCCACGGCTAGCTGCTTAGACCACAAACATTATGTATTGAATGCATCTTGACTTGCAGGAGCCCAACAACCATTTGCTGAAGAAGCCGCAGGGACCTCAAGGAGCCCTGTAGATCTGCCGGTGGCCGGATGCAGATACCAGAACATCATCACCACAGATCTGGTGGATGATCCGATTCTGACGGACGAGAATATACGATACTTCAAGAAGATCTCCAAAGAGTTGTACAATTTTACCCTGGTAAGACATGATTACTCTTCTGCCAGTATACATTGTCGAGTTGCTTGTCTTAATCTTCCCCCTTATGTAGGATGTGATCAAGCACTCACAAAAGAAGACACGAAAAGCTGAAGGCAGTTGTGAGTGGCCACCAGGAGCTCGCTGAAAAGGAAAAACGCATATCCGAAGAGCTGACGAAGAACATTTATCTTTAGAGAGAGCTTGACAAACTGAAGCTGGAGCGGATATGAGAGACGTGGCTCCTCAAGAATGATCTGCGCAATCTCGAGAAGGCCAACTCCGAGCTCCAGGAACAACTCAAAGAACAGAAGAAGGCGCACCAAGGCAAGCCCTTTCTTCCCTTGAGTACTTTCACTTAACAATTTGTCTTGAATTCTGAAAATATCTTCACCGCAGAGCTTAGGAAAATCTTAACATATAAAGAAGAGCTGCTTACGTGAAGAATATGCTGTATCACCGCACAGATGACGTTGAGAGGCTGTAGAAGGTGGTCGCCGACACCGAACAACAGTTCATCGGCTGCCTTCAGCAGATCAAGACGCTGGGTGAAGAGAAGGAGCAGCGGCAAAAGGAGCTGGAGGACCTCATGGGAGCCGCCCAGAAGCTTGTGGACATGGTGGACCCACAAGAAGACGGCAAAGCAGGTGAGCGGCCCTTGCTGGAGTGACTTCTCGGAGCGCCGCAGAAGGTCGTCAATTTCCTCACTGAAGCCCCGGTCGCGTGTGTCAGCCACGCTCTTTCCTTTGTAAAATCCTTTTGGCCGGAAGCTCGACTAGAAGCGTTCGTGCAGGGAGTGGCTGTGGAGTGCTCTGAAGAGCAATTCAACGAGTACCTCCAAGAAGACCAACCTGTCGCAGAACAGATAGTAAAAAGTGTACTGCAGGATTGAGATATAAAAACAAGTACTCGTTTCCTTGTATATATATTCTTATTTGATGTCTCCACTTGTATGTGCCCTATGAATTGTCATCCAAGTGCGAAGGCTAAGTAGTAGACACTACCCCGGGTGCAGCGACCCTGGGAGTAGTCGAAGTAGCTCCGAGTAGGAACCCATCCAACAAGTTAGATATAACCCGATCGAGCAGGTCTAACCAGTTAGGAAAGAACGTGAGCATCATCGCGAGACTGCCGTGCTTATGGCAAGAAAATTGAAACTACCCTCAGTGCAATGACTTGGGGCATAGTCGAAATTGCTCCTCATGTGAGCCCGTCCAACAAGTTAGGTATAAACCAATCGAATGGATCGAACTTGTTGGGAAAAATGCGATCATCATCGCAAACGACCATCAAAGGTCATGGCAAGAAGTTGATTCATATAAAGCATGGACGTGGCCATGGCATCCGTTCAAAACTTATGACGAGAAGTCAACAGAAACATGAGCGTGGCCGTAGCCTCCGTCAAAACTCATGACAAGAAGTCGATTTATAAAACATGAACGTGGCAACAGCCTCCGTCAAAACTCATGACAAGATGTCGATTTATATAAAACATGAACGTGGCCGTAGCCTCTATTTATTAACAGAAAAATTTACATTCCAAATTTTATGACACGTAGCCTCCAAATTGATTCAGAAGAAAAAGGCCGCCTAGGTGTCCGAAGAACAGCTATCCCCACACGCCTTCTCACGGGTAGAACTTGCGCAGGTTCTGAACATTCCAGGAATTTGGGACGTCTTGGCCCTCGAGGTATTGTAGTCGATACGACCCCGGTCTTATAACCTGCTTGACGACGAACGGGCCTTCCCACCTCAAGTTGAGTTTGTGTAGGCCGGACTCGTCTTGGATGCGGCGTAGGACCAAATCGCCTATGCTGAACGACCGTTCCCTCACGTTGCGATCGTGATATCGCCGGATCCCCTGCAGGTATTGTGCTGATTGAACAAGAGTGGTGCAGCTAGCCTCTTCGACAGAGTCGAGCTTTAACTGCCTTGCTTCATCCGCCTCACCTTCATTGTACATTTCAGCCCTTGGGGATTTCCACATGATGTCGGCCAGTAACATAGCTTCAGAGTCATAGACAAGGAAGAATGGTGTTTGTCCTTGTGGCTTTGACGGCTGAGTCCGAAGCCTCCAGACAACATGTGGCAACTCGTGTATCCACTTTCCTCCTTTCTTGCTATTTTCATCATAGTGTCTTTTCTTGAGACCATCAATTATCATGCCGTTCGCCCTCTCGACTTGACCAGTGGTCCTTGGGTGTGCAACAGAAACATATTTGACCTTGATGCATGTATTTTCACAGAACTCCCAAAACTGGTTGACCGTGAAGTTTGAACCTAGGTCGGTGATGATGGTATTCGGGAAGCTGAAGCGATGCAAGATATCGGCGATGAAATCAACAACGCGATCTGGTGTGAGGTTGGCTATCGGCTTGTACTCGATCTACTTGGTAAACTTGTCGATAGCCACCAATACATGGGTGAAACCGCCTGGCGCCATTGTGAAGGGCCCAATCATATCAAGGCTCTAGCAAGCGAACAGCCAGGATGATGGTATGGTGATGAGACTGTGAGCTGGAACGTGAGATTGCTTGCCAAAGAATTGGCAGTTTTGTCATCTCCGCACAACGTACTCAGCATCGGACACTGCGGTGGGCCACCAGAAACCAGCTCTGTATGCTTTCCTAACCAGCGTTCTTGAAGATGCAGGGTTGCCACAAACGCCCTTATGTATCTCCCGCAGTATGTCGTAGCCGTCTTCTTTCGTGATGCACTTCATGAGCACACCTGATCGTGCGCCACACTGGTAGAGCTTACTGTCGACTAGGACGAAACCCTTACTTCTGCGCATGACACATGCTGCCTCTGCGCTTCTTGCATCCATCCCTGCTGGTAGTCTTTGATCCCGGATGAAATCGATATAAGACTCTCTCCAGTCCTCTCCAAGCATCATAACTTCCCGATCAGGCTGTTGAAGGGCAGCATCAGTGGGTACCTGAGGTGAGGAATTGATGGATGGCTGCTTTAACTCCTGGACGAAAAGTCCCGCTGGAACCTGTGTACAGGTGGACCCCGGCTTGGACAGTATATCGGCGCCAACATTAAACTCCCGTACCACATGATGAACCTCCAGGCCGGAAAATTTATTTTCCAGCTTGCGCACTTCTTGTACATAAGCGTCCATCATCTCCTTGTTGCAGTCCCACTCTTTGTTGACTTGCTGAACAACTAGAAGTGAATCACCGTATACAAGAAGTCGCTTGATGCCTAGTGATATGCCAAACGCAGCCTGTGAAGCAGTGCTTCATATTCGGATTCATTATTGGATACCTCCCAAAGGATCTGGAGGACATACTTCAGTTGTTCGCCTCTTGGAGAAATAAATAGGACTTCAGCACCGCCGCCATCGAGCTTAAGAGACCCATCGAAGTACATGGTCTAGTGCTCAGGCTTGTCGACTGGAGTTGGAATTTGATTCTTTCTCCACTCAGCCATAAAATCGACTAGAGCTTGAGACTTGATTGCAGTGCGTGGCTTGAAGTCGATAGACAAAGCCCCCAGTTCCACTGCCCACTTTGATATACGCCCGTGGCATCTTGATTATGGAGAATATCCGCCAACGGAAAATCCGTAATCACAGTGATCTTGTATTCATCGAAGTAATGGCACAACTTTCTTGATGCTATCAGAATTGCATATAAGAGTTTCTGAACTGCTGGGTATCGTACCTTGGATTCGGAGAGTACCTCGCTGATGAAGTAGACGGGCCTCTGCACTCCAAACGCATGGCCTTCCTCGCTGTGCTCGACTATAATGGCACAGCTGACAATATGAGTTGTCGCCGCAATGTAGAGTAGCAGATCTTCTCCAGGCAATGGTGCTGTAAGGACCGGAGGAGACTGAAGGTGATGTTTCAGGTCTTGCAAGGCTCGCTCGGCCTCCTCCGTCCACTGGAACTTGTCTTGGCATTTCAGGAGCTTGAAGAAGGGTAGTCCTCTCTCCCCGAGCTGGGAGATGAACCTGTTCAGGGCTGCCATACAGCCTGTTAGCTTCTGCACATCTTTGATTGTGGCCGGAGCCCCCATATCAGTGATGGCCAAAATCTTCACAGGGTTGGCTTCAATTTCCCGATTGCTGACGATGAACCCGAGCAATTTCCCTGATCGTACCCCGAAAATGCATTTAGTTGGGTTGAGCTTCCACCAAAATCTACGTAGGCTGCTGAACATCTCTTCCAAGTCTGCAATCAGGCCGTCGAGATTCCTAGTCTTGATGACCACGTCATTCACATAGGCTTCAACGTTCCGATGCAGCTGATCAGCAAAGCATGTCTGAAACACGCGCTGATAGGTTGCTCCTGCGTTTTTCAACCCGAAAGACATGGTTTTGTAAGCGTACGTCCCAAACAGGGTGATGAACGCGGTTTTGATTTGATTTTCCTCCTTGAGTGCAATCTGGTGATATCCTGAATAACAATCAAGGAAGCAGAGGAGTACACAACCCGCCGTCGAGTCGACGACTTGATCAATGCGCGGTAGCCCGAAGTGATCCTTTGGGCAATGCTTGTTGAGATCGGTGTAATCAACGCACATTCTCCATTCATTATTCTTTTTCCTTACAAGGACAGGATTAGCTACCCACTCTAGATGAATCACTTCTTTAATGAAGCCAGCCGCGAGGAGTTTAGCTATTTCCCGTTTAATTGCTTCACGCTTATCGTGAGCAAATCTTCGAAGGCGTTGCTTTTTGGGCACAGCCTGTGGGTGTACATTCAGACTATGCTCGATCAGTTCCCTGGGCACCCCTGGCATATCCGCTGGTTTGCACGCGAATATATCTCGGTTAGCCCGGAGGAAACTGATGAGCGCGAGTTCCTATTTCTCATCTAAGCCTGCGCCGATGACGGTGCTCTTGGATGAGTCACCCTCCTGGAGCTGGATCGACTTGAGGGCCACGTCGCCAGTCGACTGGATGCTCAACTTGCTGGCCTTTCTCGAAGGGATCTCCAGCCCGGCTTGGGAGAGCTGCTGCGCGGCCGCAAGTCCTTCCCCTGAAGCATCTGGCGGTAGTTCTCCCTCGTACCGAAGGTGACTGGAAGAACCACCATGCCAAGTGGGTGCGAAGCATTACCTGGGACAATGCCGTAGAAAGGAGACTTGCTTGGAACCAGCATGTCCGTGAAGTCCAGACCCATCTTTTTCAAAGTGCTGGTGAAGATGAGGTTGAGACCACTCCCACCGTCGATGAGCACCTTGGTGAGCCTGACTTCTGCCACCACCGGATCCAGGACCAGGGGGAACTTATTAGGCTCCGAAAAGCTTGTCCACTGATCATCGCGAGAGAACGAGATGGGCACCTCTGACCCGCGGAGTGGTCGTGGTGCCGCCGGCTCGACAGACATGATCTCCTGGAGAAGCAATTTTTGTTCCCGCCTGGAACTGAAGTCTCCATCTCCCCCGAAGATGACGTTGACGGTCTTTGAAGCATCCTGTAACTTCATGTTGTGCGCTTGGTCCCCTTGGTCATCGTCTTCGGGTTCTTTGTCCACTGGCTTCTTGTTCTTCTTGCCGCCGCCGGGGTTGCTAAATGTCCTCCGGAGGTGGTAGCAATCAATTGCCGCATGATTGGCACCTGGATGCCATGGGCATTTCTTCTGCAGGAGCTTCTCGAACTCTTTCTGCATTGTTGTCTTCTTGCCTCGCGAGGGACGATCCATAGCCGCGATGAGATCATCTAGCTTGCGATTTCGGGATGGACCCGAATAGTCCCGCTGGCTCTTGCCTTTGCGGTTGTCATTTGGACGGCTCAGGTTGCTATCATTATGCCTCGGGAACCGCTCCCGCATCTTCTCTTCCTGCTCGGACCAGTCGTGCATCATGTCACGAAGCCCCGCAATAGTTTTTGGTCTGTTCCGCCCGAAGTCTCTGTAGATGCCTAGGTCGGTGATGCCATTGTAGAAGCAGTCGATGATATCTTCCTCCGAGATATTCGCAATGGTAGCACGGACATTGAAGAAACGACGTGTATAGGACTGTAGGAGCTTGTTACATTCCTGTTTACATTGAGCAAGATCGTGATGAGTACCTGTGCGAGTGATCACCCCCTGGAAGTTGTTGATGAAGACCTTCTTGAGCCGCTCCCAGGAGTTGGTCGAGTTGTTGCTGAGGCTCTCCAACCATGTGAGCGGCGCAGGGTCCAAAGCCATCAGGAAATAGACGACCTTGGTGATGTTGGAGCCCCCTGCGACTTCAATGGCGGTGGAGTAGCAACATAGCTATTGCTGAGGAGCTTGCTTGCCATCATACTTAATGATACCGATCGGCTTGAAGCCCTCAGGGTACTTGTAATTGCTAAACCGTGCGGAGAAAGCTGGAAAATGGTCGCTATAGTCAGTTCCCTCTGTCTCGACTGCTTCACACTCTTTGCGCCTGGAATCGATTACGGACCGCGCATCGTGTCCTTCATTGATTCGCTGGCGCAGGTCTTTTGGAGGAGGCCGATGATTAGCCTATCGCGGGTTACCCCCTGGAGGTGGCTGCTGCCCACCGCCAGGGGCCTGACTCCCACGAGCGTTGTTATTGTTGCTACGCTGAAGTCAAGGACAGCCGATTGCCGTTTGACTGTGAGCCTGGCTTCGGCTTTCGCCCACGCGCTCCTCCCTGACGATAGATGCCGGGTTTTGTTGATCAAGCTGAATCCAAGCCCTCTGTGCGTAACGAAGTGCTTGATGCACATTTGGATCGTTACTGCGCTCGAGTATAGCCGTGACCCTGGCGATATTGGCCACCGGAGTCCTGAAGCCCCGCTCACTTATGGCAGCGAATTCAGCATCAAGCTCGCGATGCATAGATCGCATGCGCTCATTGACCCTCCTTTGGTGGGCTGCGTGAGCTCTGTTCCTGGTCCTTCGTGCCTCACGATTGGTGTCGTTTTCATCGCCGGCGTTGGCTATGGCCTCATCTTCAGATACCGCATCAAATTCGACGTTGGGCAAGTCACCATCATCCTCGCCTTCTTCTGCCATCAGCACCTGGCTTGACATGAGCTCATCAGAGCTCGCGTCGACTAGCTCGGTCGACTCCTCTGCCATGGTGGCTAATGGCCTGCCCTCCTGAAAAGGCAAGGGCTCGAGGTGTGCCACAAGTCTGTCTTCGGCTTCGAGTAGATCAGAAAGTTTCATGCCCTTCCAATGCACGAAACGCCCCTCCGGAGTGGAGGTGATCATCAGACTGTTGGCACCAAAACAACCCAAACCCCCCGACGTGCGGTGGCTTCGGGCTTTCCGAGTTGGAGTAGAGTGTCCAAGTCCTCCTCCAATATGGAGAGGGACTCGGAGATGTCAGCCTCCTGGAGATCAGTGGCAAAATTGCGTAGACCGAGTCATGATCGGCTATGCGAGTCCTCAGATTGGAACGAGTCCAACCTAAGGAAGGTTGTTGCAGCGCTGGATGAAGTCGCGCCGGAAGCAGACTCCTCCTCGGTCCTCGTAGCGGATCCATGGATTGACAAGTCATCAAGATCATCAACGAACTTGTCAAGGTCGCTATGAGAACCCGCCGCGGGAGTTTTTGGCTTCATGTCGATGAGGAATCGATGGAAACTGCCCGAACCATCTACGACGCAGACCCACGTGCCAAAAACAAATGTCGTGCCCTGAGAGGGTACTAACCTGGTGAACTGGAAAGACGCCACCACCGAGTTCGCCGATGGATCTTCGACGCACTCCCCTACCTTGCACGCCAGCTGTCGGTGTTTTACAAGCTGCCCACCGAGGGGTATATCCAAGGTGGTAAGTTTAGGTGAGGAGACGCCGAGATCAAGAACTCGAAGGTGCAAGGAACACAAAACTTTAGATAGGTTTGGGCCGCGAGGTGCGTAATACCCTACGTCCTATATGGTGGTTTGTATTGCCTTGGGTGTAGATTTTATATTTTGAAGGGGTCCCTGCCCCCCCTTATATATCCGGGAGGACAGGATTACATGAGTCCTAGCCCAATACTAGCCATGGAATCGTACCTGAGTATAACTCGAATAGTTTTCTTCTATACTGACTAGCTTTATCTCCTACTCATACGAGTAGAGAACAACATAAATAAGAGATAAGACAGACTTTATCCCCTAATCTTGCTTAAACTACATTATGTACTATAATACCCAAAATTTTGCAAAGTACAAAAATAGATTGAATGACATGATAGGTTAAAGGGTTACAGGATTTTTGATAAACAATTTTCTTAAAGTATAAAAATAAATATAGGGAAAACCATATGATTGTGCATCTCATGCTCTTTGCATTGATATTTTGGTTGCAGTTTATTTGAATTTAAATTTGAATTCAATTTCTTTATTCAAATTCAAAAGCAATTGTTCTTCTTCTTTCTTTTTCCTCTCCCTCTCTTCTCCTTTGGGCCCAGCCCAGCCGGCCCGCAGCCTCCCTCCTCTCCCTTCTTTCCCCTACGCGCGCGCTCCGCTCCCCCTAGCAGGCCCAGCCGCACCCCGCCTCCTTCCCGTTCCAGCCCAGTCCTCGCGTGCGGCCCACTTTCTCGCCCCCGGCCCGATCCGCTCGCTCCCTCCCCTCCTTCTCTCTCTGGCGCGTGGGTCCCGCCGGTCGGATCCTCCTTCCCCGCACCGACCGGGACTCTGTTTCGAGCCTGAGCTCGACCGCACCTCCGCGCCGCCTCCGCCTCGGGCCCGCACGCCCAGGCGCCCGCGGCCGCCCCTTTTTAAGCGCCGCTCGAGCCCCGCCCCCTAAACCCTAGCCGCAGCCGCCCTTCGCGTCCTAACCCTAGCCGCCGCCGCCGCTTTGCCGTCCGCGCCTCGGGCCGCCGTCGACTCGCCGGTCCGCCGCCGCTTCCCGGCAATCATCTGCTGTGACGCCCTGAAAATTCACCAAATAAAATCACGCGCTAGAATGCTTCGTTTAAAAATCACCCGTCGTCAAAACCCTAACCCTAGCCGGACCGCTGTCCCGTCCCGCACCGCTCGGTGGTTTGTCACTCACGCGTGACCGCCCGCCGTGATTAGCGCTGACGCGACCCCCTTTTCTTTTTTCGCGCAGCGCGCGAATGCCGTGCGCGCGTGGCCGACCGGCCGCGGTCGCCGCCGCGATCGGTGCCGACGCGTTTTCCTTTCCCCTCGCTGTTCTCTTCACTCAGCGTGCATGCGTCACGCGCGCGAATCCCGCCGCGCACGCGCCCACGCGTCCTTACTCCCCGTCGTCCCCGGCACGCGACATTCTTTCTCTTCTCCCCATTTTCTTTTCTCCTTTTTCCTTTCCCATTTCTTTTCCCTTTTTCTTTTCCATTTTTCCTTCTCTTTTCTTTCTTCCCTTTCTCTTTTTCCTCTCCTTTCTTCCCTCCTCTTCTCCCTGTTTCCCCCTCCTCCCTCTGCTCCTGAACGCCGGCCGTGCGCTGGCTCCTGCCCCGGCCGCGCCACGACGCACGCGCACGCGCAGCGCGTGTCCGTGCGCCGCGCCGCGCCACCCGTCGCCCGCGCCCCGCTCTGGCCCGTGCTTCGCCGCGCCACACGTACGCCCGGCCCCGCGACGCCACGCCGCCCGCCGCTGCCGCGCCACGCGACGCCGCGCCGCCCGTCGCCAGCTGCACTGCCCGCCGCTACCTCCCCTGCCGCACCCCGCACGCGTGCTCGCCTCTGTGGTCGCACAGCACCCCCCCCATGTGCCCTCGGCGCCTGCGCCCCGCCACCACGCCGCGTCACGACGGCCGCGAGCGGCCAAACGCCATTAATGGCCGCCCGCGACCGCCGCCGGCCGAGCCCACCGCCCCACCGCCTCGGCCACCTATAAAAGGGGCCGAGGGGCATCCCCAGCACCTCACCACCGCCACCGCCCGCCCAGGCCCTCGCCCCCACTTGCTCCAGTGCCGCCCCGACGAGCCGCCCTGCGCCGCCGCCCCTGCTCCCGTGGGCACGCCCCCTCGTTGCGTCCCGAGCCAAAGTGAGGCCGGGGATGGAATCCCCGTGCCCCCCTCCCTCTTTTCCCCCACCCCCGGACCGCCGCCGTGCCCTGGCCGGCCGGATTGGGCCGCCGCCGGCGCCCTGTTTCCCCCCCTCCTCTGTTTCTACCGGCAAAGGGAGGAAGAAAGGGGCACTTTTGCCCTGAGGCCCCTCTCTTCCCTTCTATCCAGTAAAAGGCCCTCCACCCTTTAGACCCTTTGCAAAAAGAGCCCCTTTCCCTTGCCATTTCCTAAACTAGACCCCCCCACTATATAAACCTATTTTCAAATAGGCCCCCACACTTCCTGTCATGACCCTAATGTTTACATAATTCGCGAATAGGTCCTTACTCTTCCCGATTAAATACGAATAAGCCCTAGATCCCTGTTTAACCTCTGAACCCCCCTTTTACCTCGTCATTTTATGTGCGAAACGATCCCCGATCGACCTGAAACTTTGCCGCGCCCTTTCTAGTATAGTTCTAGGCATGCCATTAAGAAACCGCCCAAAAATATTACCCCTATCTCTGTAACTAAATTATTTCCGATTCGAGCTCAACGGTAAAAGCTGTTAGTTCTTGCGCTTGATTGTATGCCTGTTTGTTTGCGTCGTAGGACACGGAGTGAACGAAGGAGTTCTCGACTGCGGCCAGGCAACCGAGGACCAGTTCTGCGACCCCGAACCCGAGGGACAGTGCTTCGACCAGGACCTCCCGCAAGGACTTGACGATGGCAAGTTCAATTCCGCCCTTTGATGCATGTTTCTGTCCTAGTTTTTATAAACACAACCCAGAGGCCTGTTTTGTAAAATTGCATAGTTTTGTGTGCCGAAAACATGGTAGGATAGCCACCCCTACTTGTGATAACCATACCTTGACCACCTAGTTTTGCAAAGAAAGTGTGTGTACGTGTGGGAAGGGATAAAGTGTGGTTTTGAAAAGTGAGTTAGACGGGATGGATGGCATTTCTGTGTGAATTGCCGTTGGTGTGCTCGTACCTGTGTGGTTGAGCGAGGAAGGGAGATATCCATCTTGTCACCCCTAAGGACTGAGTTGATGTGTCATCTCACCTAGCTTCCTGTCGTGCAAACCACTTGACCGTTGTATGGGCAACGGCTTAGCATAAATCCCACTAGTTAGTCTGGTAGCCATCAGGAGAGCTGAGAGCAACGGGTGATCAAGGAGAAGGGATAAGCTCTGTGTGACTTATGCCCCGGTTAAACCTCGGAGATAGGTCGAATGACCCCTTGATGGATCCCGTGGTGGCTAGTCAGGTCTAGCTAAGGTGGGTAATGGCTTTGTTGGGATCTGCACCGACACTAAGGTGATCGTGCTGTGGTACCCCACCTGTGGGTAAAGTTGCACACCTCTGCAGAGTTGAAAATCTATTCGAATAGCCGTGCCCACGGTATTGGGCAAGTTATGGTGTGGTCACATAACTAGTGTTTCTCTCCAGGAATGGTTGAACTGGTGTGAGTCGTTTGGAAAGTGTCCGGCAGTTGTGCCGTGTGCTACGGCAGACGGGGAGTCCGGTAGCAGTTTAAAACCTGGATCCGTGTGGATCAACGCTGTGTGCTTCTTGGTACTGGAAAACTCGTTTTGAAAATGCTTTTAAAACAAACCCCTGCATATAACCGAGTTTTTCCGTAAACGAACCATAACCTTATCCTTGGAATACCTTGTGCATTAAATTCTGTTATACCCCCCCTCCGTGGGTGTGATTGGACTTGCTGAGTACGTTTGTACTCACCCCTTTCTTACTTTTACAGTGGAAGACCCAGACTACGTCCCCGAAGACAACGAGTAGGGTTTCGTCCTGCACCCAGTCTTGCCTGTGGTTGAGGCCACTGTTGGATTCCGCATGGCGCAAGACTCTGATGATCCTCTTTTCGTAGCTAGTGTAGTAGTGTGGGTTTTAGTTGTAATCCTCGCGATAGTGGCGCTTCACTGCCCATTACCGCGAAGAGTTGTACGGTGATGTACCATCTGATGTAATAAAAGTGTTATCAGCCTCCTGGGACTGATAAAGCAACACTTTTAAGTCTTCCCTGATGGGGGGGGACGCTTCAGGTGGTATCAGAGCTGAAGACTGGCCGTAGGACGTGACCCTAGGAGCGAGACCCCTTTTTAGGCCCTAGAACTTGTCCCGATTTAGAAATTTTTTTTACACAAACACTCACCACTGGTCTTTGCCTTGTTCCAGATGGCTGGCAATGGATGGGTTAACGGAATCTGCCACGCAGAGCCCGGCCTTCCCAAGTTACTATTGCTCAGCCTGGAACGCGTCAAGATTATGGAACCACCAGAGTATGCCTACCGTGAGTACATCGCCGGAGGCACCCTTCGGTGCGACATGATGGTTTTTGTGGAGAGAAGCACCCGCTACCCTGATGTGGATCCTTGGTTCATCTCCACCGCTGGCTTCCGCTTCCCCGACACCTATCGAAAGGCCGCTCGTAAAGCCCTGCGCCGGCTGCGTGTGCTCTACAGGCGCCACCTTCAGCGGACCCCTATGGGATTTTTCCCACCCGCTGAGGGAAGAGGACGCACTTGGATTGCCCAGATGAGAGGACTTGGACGAGAAGAAGAAGACCTAGAAGATACGGTCTCTCACCTGTCCATCTACCTCACTGGCTTGGATGCACTCTACCGCGAACAGGCGGCACAACTGAAGCAACTAATCCATGGGATTGAAAAGATAACCCAGGAGCTGGAGGAACAACGGACAAGAGCTGCAAGCGCCGAGTATTCCTTAGCCACCCTCCAAGCCCAGATACAAGAGTATGAGAACCGCAACGGAATAGGTGGATGGATAGAGGAAGAAGAAGAAGAACCCATGGAAACCCATTGGGATAAGGGTACTCAGACCGAAAACGAGATGGATCGGTTCCTCCCAATAAAGAAGCACTCTATTAGGACCGAGGAAGAATCCCCGTGATAGGATTAGCACTCCAAGCTAGAACCAGACCCTAATAACCCCGTGCCCATGAAAATTGTATCCCCGTATTGCAATAATAAATGCTATCCACTCCCTTTTGTATTTGTGCTAGACTGTTTACCCTGTTCATGTTTCAGATGGCTGAGGAAGGATGGACCCAGGGCGATTGCCAAGCAGCACCTGGCTTTCCCGGCCTCTTAATCAACACCCTGGAGGACCTTGGCGTTACAGAACGCCCGAGGTACTACAGCCGAGAGTACGAGCACCATGGTACCCTCCGCTGCAGGGTGATCCTGGTCATCGCCAGGAGCAACCGCTACCCCGACATCCAACCTTGGCGAGCGACCGCCACAGGGTTTAGACACCAAGACACCTACCCCTTGGCCATCAGAAAAGCACTCCGTTATCTGTGCCGGATTTTTGAAGAACACCTCGCCCCCACACCAGCGAAGTTCTTCCCGCCGGCCATCAGAGCCCCAGTCTGGGAAGCACGCATGAGAAACCTGGAACGACGTCGCCACGAAGAAGGCCCCCTGTACCAAGTGGCTACTTACCTAGCCGCCCTGGACCAACTCTTTGATGAGCAAGCCAACCTTCTGAGGGAGTAGACCCATCGAGCCGAGCAAGCGGAGCTCGCAGTGAGATTACAGCAGATCCGAGCCGCCCACGCCGAGGCAAGAGCCGCAACCGCGGTCAGTAGCGAAGCAGTCGTCCAAGAAAGCCTCAGGCAAGCCCGAGACCGGCGCATGCAAGATTGGACCCGAAGTGGGACACCTGTCCCGGCAATTGGGGAGGACCATGTTTTACTCGGGACGCCCATCATAGGGTGGGGACCCCTTTTTGGAAACACACAAGCCCCACCCGAGAACCCTGAAAGTTCCGCTGCCACCATCGAAGTGGATGCTGCGGCGCGACCCTTGACGGATAGGAACCCAGAGGACGGCGAGCAAGGATCACTCACACTTCCCGCCCCAGAAGAAGGCCTGACCCGCGAGTAAAATGACCGACGCCACCCTAGTGATGTGTACCCAGCCGCTTTTGTTTAAGTTGTACCTGATCCCGGACGAGTAGTACGAGACCTAGCCTTACCCCAAGCTGTACCCCCTTGCAGTAATAAAGTTGTTTGTGCTTGTTGTTTGTGATGTTGTATGCTGGTCTGTTGTGTGCTGCTTGTTATATAAATACTGGCAGAAGGTAGGTTCTGCCTTATATACGAATTAAACAACTTAAACATCACATAATAGTAACCCCACTCTACCCAATCAACAGATGGCTCCCCGAAGCATCGCAAGGGCCTCCCACAGCCGGAACCCTGCAGCCGCTGGTGCCGAAGCGCAGCCTGTAGGGCAAAATCTTCCACCAGGAGAACAAGAAGTAAGCCAGAACCGAGGAGAAAACCAAGGAGGAGAGCAACTACCACCACCCCCACCCCTCGGAGACCTTGCACAAATAATTCACAACCAGACCCTCATACTGGAAACACTGGCCAACGCCCTCGTTAACCGGCAACCACGAGGGCAGAACATGAACGACAAGCTGACGGCCTTTCTAAGGACCAAGCCGCCCACCTTTGCCGGATCTTGCAACCCGTTGGATGCAGACGACTGGTTGCGAGTGATTCAGAGGAAGCTCGAACCATTCGAATGCCAGGACCGGGACAAAGTCCTTCTGGCAGCCCACCAGCTCACCGGAACAGCATTATCCTGGTGGGAAAACTATTGTGCCACAGCCGAAGATGCCTCTACCATCACCTGGGGAGAATTCGTAAGGGAGTTCCGCCGCTACCACATCCCTTCGGCCACCATGAAACGCAAGGCGGATGAATTCCGTGCACTACAACAAGGAAGCATGACGGTGGAAGAGTACACCCACCGGTTCATGGAATTGGCCCGATATGCGCCGGAAGAAGTGAGCGACGACGATAAGAAGCAAGACATGTTCAAGAAGGGATTAAGCCCAGAACTCCGGACCTTGCTTACCCCACAGATCTATCCGGACTTCAACACCCTGATGAACAAAGCCATCCTCACGGAGAGGGCCAAAGCCGAAGAGAGGAAAGATAATAAACGCAAATTCCTGGAAAGTAAGGCCCGCCAACAGGACCGCTTCCAAAGGCCGAGAAACTCCGGCTACACTGCACCAAGATCTCAGGCCCCAATGCAGTATAGGACTCAGTCCCAAGTGACAGGACCACGGGCCCCTGACACACAGCCTAGAAGCCAGAATACCATGAGGGCCCCACAGAGCAATGCAAGTCTGGCCGCCTCCGACAACAACAATGTTAGGGCCTGCTTCAACAGCCGCGAGATAGGGCATTATATTGCCAATTGCCCTTACGCCAAGAATAAGCCGGCCACATCAGCCTTCTCCAACTCGGTGAATGGACCCAGACCAGTCCTGACCGGTGCCAACCGAGTGCCTATCCACAACAACGACAACAGCCAGCAGACGAAGCAGCCCCAGCAATCATTTGGACGAGCCCGCGTCAATCACATCGATGCGCAGGAGGCTCAAGAAGCTCAAGGCGTAGTGCTCGGTGAGTACCTAGTCAACTCAGCTCTGGCAACAGTACTATTCGATTCTGGAGCATCGCACTCGTTTATATCCTCGAGCTATGTGGAGAAACACAAAATACCTACAGTGCTACTAAAAACACCCCTATTAATCCGGACGCCTGGAGGCGACATCAATTGTCAATTAGGTTGTCCACGAGTAAGGATCAATTTAAGTGGGGTAGACTTTCTAGCAGATTTGGTAGTACTTAAGTCTGGGGGAATAGACGTGATCCTTGGGATGGACTGGTTAAGCCGGCACAATGGTCTCATAGGCTGTACCGACAAAGTGGTACACCTAACAAACCACGAAGGAGTACAAGTGATCTGCCGTACCCGGGATAGTAAGTTTGACCCAATGGTATTTAGCATGGAAGCCAAGCCCTTAGAAGGAGTCCCGGTAGTAAATGAATACCCAGATGTTTTTCCCGAAGAACTTCCCGGTATGCCACCAGACAGGGATATAGAATTCGTCATAGACCTTATCCCCGGAACCTCTCCGATAGCCAAGAGACCCTATAGGATGGCGGCTTCTGAGTTAATAGAATTAAAGAAACAACTAGAAGAACTGCAGAGAATTGGCTTCATTAGACCAAGCTCGTCGCCATGGGGAGCCCCAGTGCTGTTTGTTAAGAAGAAAGATGGGAGTATGAGGTTGTGTGTAGATTACCGGGCACTGAATGAAGTTACCATTAAGAATAAGTACCCCCTCCCCAGGATTGATGATCTGTTCGATCAGCTAAAAGGAGCCAAGTACTTTTCCAAGATCGACCTAAGGTCGGGATACTTTCAGCTCAAAATTAGAGAAAGTGACATCCCTAAGACAGCTTTTGTCACCCGCTACGGGCAGTTTGAGTTCACCGTAATGTCCTTCGGACTAACCAATGCCCCCGCCTATTTTATGAACCTCATGAATAAGGTATTCATGGACGAGCTAGATAAGTTTGTCGTAGTCTTTATTGATGACATACTTATCTACTCCAAGAGTGTTCAGGAACATGAGCAACATCTGCGGGTAGTGTTGGAAAAGCTAAGGAAGCATAAACTATATGCTAAATTTAGCAAGTGTGAATTTTGGCTGGAGAAAGTAGCTTTCCTTGGTCACATTCTGACCGCGGAAGGTGTAGCAGTGGACCCAGAGAAGGTCGAAGCCGTGTCCAATTGGCAGCAACCGACCAATGTTAGTGAAATCAGAAGTTTCCTTGGATTAGCCGGATACTATCGAAGGTTTATTGAGGGATTCTCTAAGATAGCCCGGCCCATGACGGAACTTCTTAAGAAGGAGAAGAAGTTCGCCTAGACGGAAAATTGTGAAAGAAGTTTTCAAGAATTGAGGCAAAGGTTGACAACCGCCCCAGTGCTGACCCTACCGGACATCCATCGGGACTTTGTCATTTATTGTGACGCATCCCGACAAGGATTAGGGTGCGTACTGATGCAAGACGGGAAAGTCGTTGCATATGCCTCCCGCCAACTCAGGACTCATGAGCAGAATTATCCGACCCATGATTTGGAATTAGCAGCCGTAGTGCATGCCCTTAAGATTTGGAGACATTACCTGATTGGAAATAAGTGTGAGGTTTACACCGACCACAAGAGCCTGAAGTATATCTTCACCCAACCGGATTTAAACCTAAGGCAAAGGAGATGGTTGGAGTTGGTCAAGGACTATAATTTGGAAATTCAGTATCACCCCGGAAAGGTGAACGTGGTGGCCGACGCCTTAAGCCGGAAAACCTATGGACCCAAGGATGACCATCTATGCGAGGAAATGGCACGATTAAATGTGCACATTGTTCCTCGAGGTTCCAGCCAAGTGCTAAACATCCAATCGACACTAGAAGATGGAATTAGAGAGGCCCAACGATCGGATCAAGAGTTAATGAAGATCTGCAAACAAACTGGAGAAAACAAAGCGTCGGGTTTCAGAGTAGACGATAAGGGGACATTATGGTACGAGGATAGGATTTGTGTGCCCCGGAATGGAGACTTCCGGCAGCTAATCATGGACGAAGCCCATAACTCAGCCTACTCCATCCACCCAGGATCCACCAAAATGTATATGGACATAAAGCAAAAATATTGGTGGAATAGAATGAAGGCGGATATTGCACGATTCGTGGCTCATTGTGATACCTGCCAAAGGATCAAGGCCGAACATCAAAAGCCGGCAGGATTATTGCAACCCTTGCCTATCCCGGTCTGGAAATGGGATGAAATAGGAATGGACTTCGTAGTAGGCCTACCCAGAACACAGAAGGGACACGATTCCATATGGGTAATAGTGGACCGACTCACTAAATCGGCTCATTTCATACCCGTACGAACCACTTACGGTGGAGAGAAGCTGGCAAAGCTTTATGTAGAAAACATAGTAAAGTTACATGGAGTGCCTAGCAGAATTGTCTCAGATAGAGGAACCCAATTCACCTCTAGATTTTGGAAAAGCCTGCATAAAGCCATGGGCACTAAGTTGGATTTTAGCTCCGCATACCACCCCCAGGTCATGGAAGATATGCTGAGAGCATATGTCCTGACCTATGGGAATGATTGGGAACAGAGTCTACCTTATGCAGAATTCTCGTATAACAATGGTTACCAAGCCAGCTTGGGCATGTCGCCATTCGAAGCCCTCTATGGAAGAAAGTGCAAAACTCCCTTGATGTGGTCGGAAGTTGGAGAACGTGCACTAGTAGGGCCCGCACTTATAAAAGAAGCAGAAGAAAAAGTAGCGGAGATCCGCGAAAAGCTGAAAGCGGCTCAATCCCGACAAAAGAGCTACGCAGACAAGAAAAGGCGAGAACTAAGTTTCGACCCCGGAGAATTTGCCTATCTCAAAGTCTCACCCATTCGAGGGACACGAAGGTTTTAGGTACAAGGAAAATTAGCCCCTCGATACATTGGACCGTATCGGATTCTAAAGAGAGTCGGAGCAGTGGCATACCGACTGGAGTTACCAGAAGAGATTTCAGATATACACCCAGTCTTTCATGTCTCGCAATTAAGGAGGTGTTTGAGAGTACCCGAGGGAGAACATGTGCTAGTGGAAACAATAGACCTGCAGCCGGATTTGCGATACCAGGAAGTGCCGGTCAAGATTCTAGACACTGTCACAAGGAGGACAAGAAACTCCGAAGTACGGATATGCAGGGTTCAATGGAGCAGACACGGAGTAGAGGAAGCAACCTGGGAATGCGAAAAGGCCCTAAAGAAAGAATTTCCCCATCTGTTTAAAAGCCAGCCGAATCTCGAGGACGAGATTCACTTAAGTGGGGTAGGTTTGTGACGCCCTGAAAATTCACCAAATAAAATCACGCGCTAGAATGCTTCGTTTAAAAGTCACCCGTCGTCAAAACCCTAACCCTAGCCGGACCGCTGTCCCGTCCCGCACCGCTCGGTGGTTTGTCACTCACGCGTGACCGCCCGCCGTGATTAGCGCTGACGCGACCCCTTTTCTTTTTTCGCACAGCGCGCGAATGCCGCGCGCGCGTGGCCGACCGGCCGCGGTCGCCGCCGCGATCGGTGCCGACGCGTTTTCCTTTCCCCTCGCTGTTCTCTTCACTCAGCGTGCATGCGTCACGCGCGCGAATCCCGCCGCGCACGCGCCCACGCGTCCTTACTCCCCGTCCTCCCCGGCACGCGACATTCTTTCTCTTCTCCCCATTTTCTTTTCTCCTTTTTCCTTTCCCATTTCTTTTCCCTTTTTCTTTTCCATTTTTCCTTCTCTTTTCTTTCTTCCCTTTCTCTTTTTCCTCTCCTTTCTTCCCTCCTCTTCTCCCTGTTTCCCCCTCCTCCCTCTGCTCCTGAACGCCGGCCGTGCGCTGGCTCCTGCCCCGGCCGCGCCACGACGCACGCGCACGCGCAGCGCGTGGCCGTGCGCCGCGCCGCGCCGCCCGTCGCCCGTGCCCCGCTCTGGCCCGCGCTTCGCCGCGCCACACGCACGCCCGGACCCGCGACGCCGCGCCGCACGTCGCCAGCTGCACTGCCCGCCGCTACCTCCCCTGCCGCACCCCGCACGCGTGCTCGCCTCTGTGGTCGCACAGCACCCCCCCACGTGCCCTCGGCGCCTGCGCCCCGCCGCCACGCTGCGTCACGACGGCCGCGAGCGACCAAACGCCATTAATGGCCGCCCGCGACCGCCGCCGGCCGAGCCCACCGCCCCACCGCCTCGGCCACCTATAAAAGGGGCCGAGGGGCATCCCCAGCACCTCACCACCGCCACCGCCCGCCCAGGCCCTCGCCCCCCTTGCTCCAGCGCCGCCCCGACGAGCCGCCCTGCGCCGCCGCCCCTGCTCCCGTGGGCACGCCCCCTCGTTGCGTCCCGAGCCAAGGTGAGGCCGGGGATGGAATCCCCGTGCCCCCCTCCCTCTTTTCCCCCACCCCCGGACCGCCGCCGTGCCCTGGCCGGCCGGATTGGGCCGCCGCCGGCGCCCTGTTTCCCCCCCCCCCCCCTCCTCTGTTTCTACCGGCAAAGGGAGGAAGAAAGGGGCACTTTTGCCCTGAGGCCCCTCTCTTCCCTTCTATCTAGTAAAGGCCCTCCACCCTTTAGACCCTTTGCAAAAAGAGCCCCTTTCCCTTGCCATTTCCTAAACTAGACCCCCCCCCACTATATAAACCTATTTTCAAATAGGCCCCCACACTTCCTGTCGTGACCCTAATGTTTACATAATTCACGAATAGGTCCTTACTCTTCCCGATTAAATACGAATAAGCCCTAGATCCCTGTTTAACCTCTGAACCCCCCTTTTACCTCGTCATTTTATGTGCGAAACGATCCCCGATCGACCCGAAACTTTGCCACGCCCTTTCTAGTATAGTTCTAGGCATGCCATTAAGAAACCGCCCAAAAATATTACCCCTATCTCTGTAACTAAATTATTTCCGATTCGAGCTCAACGGTAAAAGCTGTTAGTTCTTGCGCTTGATTGTATGCCTGTTTGTTTGCGTCATAGGACACGGAGTGAACGAAGGAGTTCTCGACTGCGGCCAGGCAACCGAGGACCAGTTCTGCGACCCCGAACCCGAGGGACAGTGCTTCGACCAGGACCTCCCGCAAGGACTTGACGATGGCAAGTTCAATTCCGCCCTTTGATGCATGTTTCTGTCCTAGTTTTTATAAACACAACCCAGAGGCCTGTTTTATAAAATTGCATGGTTTTGTGTGCCGAAAACATGGTAGGATAGCCACCCCTACTTGTGATAACCATACCTTGACCACCTGGTTTTGCAAAGAAAGTGTGTGTCCGTGTGGGAAGGGATAAAGTGTGGTTTTGAAAAGTGAGTTAGACGGGATGGATGGCATTTCTGTGTGAATTGCCGTTGGTGTGCTCGTACCTGTGTGGTTGAGCGAGGAAGGGAGATATCCATCTTGTCACCCCTAAGGACCGAGTTGATGTGTCATCTCACCTAGCTTCCTGTCGTGCAAACCACTTGACCGTTGTATGGGCAACGGCTTAGCATAAATCCCACTAGTTAGTCTGGTAGCCATCAGGAGAGCTGAGAGCAACGGGTGATCAAGGAGAAGGGATAAGCTCTGTGTGACTTATGCCCCGGTTAAACCTCGAAGATAGGTCGAATGACCCCTTGATGGATCCCGTGGTGGCTAGTCAGGTCTAGCTAAGGTGGGTAATGGCTTTGTTGGGATCTGCACCGACACTAAGGTGATCGTGCTGTGGTACCCCACCTGTGGGTAAAGTTGCACACCTCTGCAGAGTTGAAAATCTATTCGAATAGCCGTGCCCACGGTATTGGGCAAGTTATGGTGTGGTCACATAACTAGTGTTTCTCTCCGGGAATGGTTGAACTGGTGTGAGTCGTTTGGAAAGTGTCCGGCAGTTGTGCCGTGTGCTACGGCGGACGAGGAGTCCGGTAGCAGTTTAAAACTTGGATCCGTGTGGATCAACGCTGTGTGCTCCTTGGTGCTGGAAAACTCATTTTGAAAATGCTTTTAAAACAAACCCCTGCATATAACCGAGTTTTTCCGTAAACGAACCATAACCTTATCCTTGGAATACCTTGTGCATTAAATTCTGTTATACCCCCCTCCGTGGGTGTGATTGGACTTGCTGAGTACGTTTGTACTCACCCCTTTCTTACTTTTACAGTGGAAGACCCAGACTACATCCCCGAAGACAACGAGTAGGGTTTCGTCCTGCACCCAGTCTTGCCTGTGGTTGAGGCCACTGTTGGATTCCGCATGGCGCAAGACTCTGATGATCCTCTTTTCGTAGCTAGTGTAGTAGTGTGGGTTTTAGTTGTAATCCTCGCGATAGTGGCGCTTCACTGCCCATTACCGCGAAGAGTTGTACGGTGATGTACCATCTGATGTAATAAAAGTGTTATCAGCCTCCTGGGACTGATAAAGCAACACTTTTAAGTCTTCCCTGATGGGGGGGGGACGCTTCATCTGCCCCCGGAGCACCACGAGGTGGTGAGGAAGCTCCCCGGCCGCTTTTCCCTCTCCCTCCCGCTCTCCCGTGCCCGCGCGTCGCTTCCCGCCAGGTCGCGCCGCCCCTCGCCGTCGGCCGCCGTCCACGGCCGCCCTCGCCCCTTCCAAGAGTCTCGAACTGACTCCCCTCGTCCCCCTCTCTCTCCCCGGCCAAATCCCGTCCCGAATGGTCGCCGGAGACGCGAGATCGCGTATCTCCGGCGAGTCTCCGCCGCTCGGGTCGCCGCCGGCGACCCCCCTCCGCCGCCCGAGCCCGCTCGCCCCCCCTCTGGCCGTTGGATCTAGATCCAACGGCTCAGGTCCGCCTAACCCGCGAGTCAAACAGATCGGGTACCGGTCAACCGCGCCGTTTTTGCAAATGAGCCCTTATGTTTTTCCAGATTCAACCCGCGCCGTCCTTTCCAGTGCAAAAGTTTTCGCGTTTAGGTCCTAATTCTTCTGTTTAGGCCCCTGAGGTTTTTCAAAATCGAACCCGCCGTCCAATATCCCTAGGTTTTGCGTTCTAACCCCGCTGTCTAGGGTTTAATTACGATCTAGCCCCTGGTTTCTCGGTTTTAGGTCCATTTTAGATCCAAATCTTCGCAGATCAGCCCCTGAAACCCTGTTTTAGCCCTAACTTCCCCGTTTTAACTCCGATTTCATCGATTCTTGCGCTCACGCGATCCTTACGATTTATGCAATGTTTCTAAAATATTATTTTGTTCTGTTTCCATTGTTTGGTGTACTGTTCTTATTTTATTTTGTTTGTTTGTTTGTATGTGCTTGTGTGCGACGTTAGACGGTGCGCAGCTCGAGGATCCGCAGGGACAAGACTTTGAAGAATTTTTTGAGCAGCAGCAGTTTGCTAACGAAGGCAAGTGGTCCTTGATCATGTTCCCGTCCTATTAATATTACAATTACACCTTTTCTTTTTATGCATGCATGTGTCTAGAATATGATGGAACCCAATTAAGGATATGACTAGATTCTATTTAACTTCCTTGTTTAAACCTGAGTTGTTTTATTTATGTTATAGCTACGCTAGTTGCTTATTAATAGTTTTTGGACGTTTGGAACTATGTTACCTCCTGTATCCTTCATGTCCTTTGGTATACTGTTACGGCGATGAATAAGATTATTGAAAGAATTGGAACATGGAGAACCACCCAGGAAAACAGTACAACCACAGTACTATATGGCTCTGGTCTTGGCTCATTAATTAGAAACCTTGGCTTGTAAAGGTCTTACCGAAAGGGCAAGAGGGGAGTGCGTTGATGGGGTATAGCCCGGTCCTCTTGAGGTGTAGATATGATCCTGGGTAAGGCGTCTTCCTCATTAGGGAGGGTTATGACCACTGCGGCCTGAAACCTTAGCGGACCAATACAAGTTAGGGAATCTTTGTAAAGGCCTCGTAGTGAATCCCTGCCACTCACCTCGGAAGTGTTTAAGGGCCTTGCAAACCCGGGCATAAAGGGAAACACGAGCTGTGGGTAAGTGTACGACCTCTGCAGAGTGAAAACTGATATATCAACCGTGCTCACGGTTAAGAGCGGCTTGGACCCTCACATGATAATTGAACTTGAAGATGACTTAAGCTGATGTTCTTTATTGTTGTCGTTGTTGGCTTACTCAGTCTTTTATATAAGGGTTGGTATAAACTTAAACCTAGATAATGCTTGCTAAATAAAACTTGACCAACT
The DNA here is from genome assembly GCF_002211085.1 of Panicum hallii. NCBI lineage: Eukaryota > Viridiplantae > Streptophyta > Magnoliopsida > Poales > Poaceae > Panicum > Panicum hallii. The sequence continues at coordinate 31,628,946 of NC_038044.1, read as the reverse complement.
AAAATGCTTATCGCAGTCAAACCATGTCAGCTTATCCTTGTTTTGGCCTTGCATGTCATACAATTTACTCCACTTGCTGAGTACCAACCATAAGTGTACTCACGCTTGCTTTATTAAAACCAATGCTGCTCAGAACAAGATAACTTACCGGAGTTTCCCGAAGATATTGGTGAATTCTAGGCGAGTGTCTCCCAGTCAACTGCCTGTGAAGTTGAAGTCCGCTGCTATTTATCGACGTTTGATTATTCGTTTAAGATTAAGACTGTCGGTCATGTAATAAAGTACTATTATACTTTTATTCGTTAATGCATTGCTTCGGATATTCGCTTGTGACGTCTACTGTATGTGCGGAACTTGATCCTGGCGCACATATGGGATGCATTCGGTTACCATTTCTAAACCGGGTATGACATGTACACAGTCCCATAGCCTCGGGTCTGACAATATGGAGTGCGATTTTTGAATCACACACCATATCAAAGAAGTAATTCGGGGCATGAGCACCTCATAGCATCGATGCAGCCAAGAAAGTACTCGAAGAAGAACTTCAAGATGGAGCTTCAAAAGAAGCCGAAGACTACTTCGAAAGTACTCGAGAAGCCTGCAGTACTCAGCTACAAAGAGCTCGGGTGCTTGTCAGAGCCGGTGCTACGGGACTGTGTACATAACGTAGTTTAAATAGGATTAGGAGATAAGACTTGTCTTATCTCTTATTTATGTTGTTCTCTACTCGTATGGGAGTAGGACTAGTCGGTGCAGAAGGAAACTACTCGAGTTGTACTCGGGTACGATTCCTTGGCTAGTATTGGACTAGGATTCATTTAGCCCTGTCCTCCTGGATATATAAGTGGGGCAGGGACCCCCTCAAAACATAACATCTACACCCAAGGCAATACAAACCACCATACAGGACGTAGGGTATTACGCACATCGCGGCCCGAACCTGTCTAAATCTTATGTTCCTTGCACCTTCGAGTTCCTGATCTCGGCGTCTCCTCACCTAAACCTACCACCTCGGGTATATCCCTCGGTGGGAGCAGGTAAAACACCGACAATCAGCGCCGTGTTGTTCCCCGCGCTTGCTGCCGCTGCCCTACGTCGCTCCCCCCACCGGCCGCCGTAGTTCCCCGCGCCGGCCGCCGCCTCGGCTCCACGCGCTTCTCCACGCTGCTGCTGCTCACCTGCGCCCCCCGTCGCTCCCCGTATCAGCGCCGCGGCTCAGATGCGCCGGGAGTCGCTGCCCCGCACCGCTCCCCCGCATCGGCTGCCGCGGCTCCCTATGCGGGCTGCCGCTGCATCTACCCCGCGCCGGCCACACATCCTCCGCATAGGCCACTGCGGTTCCCCATGCCGGCCGCCGCTGCAGCTGCCTCACTGTAACACCCTAAGGTAATCTCCTTAAATTTTAAAGAATTTATTTTGGTTCAAATGAAATTTCCAGGCCTTCTTTAATTTCTGTGGCATTTAAAGCAATATATAACACAAGAAAATAAAATTAATTATAAGGTCAACATGTTTGTGCATTCATGCTGGAGCATTATTTTCCTTGTGTTGAATTTATAGGGTTTGAATTCAAACTTATTTTGAATTCAATTAGATTTGGTTTGAATGGGTAGAGTATAGAAAAAGAAAAAGGAGAAGGAATAAAAGAAGGCAGCCCAACCCTCTCTCAGCCCAGCCCACTTCCCTCTCCCCCTCTCTTCTCTCGGGCCCTCTCTTCCCTCTCCCCTTTTCCCCGCGTGGGCCACGCCGGCCCATTTCCCTCCCCCGCCTGCGGCCCGCGCCCTCCTCTCCTTTCTCTCTCTGCCAGGCCGGCCCCGCGCGTCAGCGCCTTCTTCTCCCCCTCCTTCTTTCTTCTCCGGCGCAACGGCCCCCGAAACCGCCGGCGAGCTGCTCTCCCCGGGCCCGCACGCCAGTGTGCCCTCCGCCGCCCCACAAAAGGGGAACCCCTGCGCCCTGGTACCCAGAACCCTAGCCCTCACCGCCAGCTAAACCCCAGCGCTGCCGCTCCCTTTGCACCGCCGCGTCGCCCTCTCTGCCTTGCAGTCGGGCCGCTGCTCCGGCGTGCCACAGACCCCGGCAACCCCCGCACTCGCCTCATCTCACCATCTAGAAACTTTCTGAGCCCCGCAATTTCACCCCGGGCCTCTGCATCATCGGGATTCCATGAAGAACCGCCGCCGGTGAGCTGTGCCGCCGCCCCAATTCCCTCGACGCCGGCCGGTCTCGGGCTGCCCTGACCCCATGGTTACCTCCGCAGGAACCTTCCCGACCAATCCGCGCGGCCAAGGGACCCCGAGCCTCTCCGCTGCCGCCTGCCCACGAGCGCCGCCCCGTTTCCTCCGTCGTCGACTTCCCCATTCCGCTGCAGCCCGACCTCCACAACCCCTTGGTGAGCACCTCTTCCAACCCCTGCTCCTTTTGCGCTGGTTGTTGTAGGCCGTAGATCGCACCCGAGGCCGGAACGCGCGCGCCGTCGTTACGCCGGCGAGCCGAGCCGCCTGTCACCGCGGGCCGTCCTCTCCGGCCGATGCCGCCCCTTCCTGAGCCCACCAGTGGGTTACCCATCCCGCGCTCGTACTCTACGGCCAAACCGCAGGTCAAAAGACCCACTGTCGCCCCAGATCGCCTGCTCCAACAAAGTTCCGGTGAAGCGCCGCCGCCGAGGCTCAGCGCCGGCATCGCAGCGCCGCCCCCGTCCGTTCCCCTTTGCCATGGGCCGTCCGATGCAGATCTTGTCACACCCGATTTATAAGAACATAAATCGAGCAATCATATATGCGCCAGGATCAAGTCACGCATATATACAACAGATCATCAAGATATCACAACACATGTCACGAATAAAAGCGTATAAATTATAAAATGAATGTCTTTATTACAACTGAATCAAGAATCAGTTCAAGGAAATGCGGAAGCGTAAAATGAATACATGAAGAGCTGGGCGCCACAGGGACGTCGACTGGGAGACAAACGCCTAGAAGTCGTCGAAGCCGCTGACGTAGTCCTCCACGTTGCCGGGCACTGAGCAGCAGTCGAAGATATCCGAAATAGAACAGAAGAGTAGAGAGGCAAGTGTGAGTACAAACTCGTACTCAACAAGTATAACACGAGCATGAGGCTCTAAGGTTAGCTGACTCAACTGCATTAGCTTTTAGTCTTGGCAAATTTTATTAAAGCTAATTACTACAAGTGGATGAGTTACCATAACCCCAATTGCATAAGAATTAATCAATATTAATTAAGAACTACTGAGAACCATCCAACCAAAACCACCCGGGGAATCGCCCTCGTCAAAGGTTGATAACCCCACTAATCAGACGGAGGATCTGGGCCGCTCATGACTGTGAGCACAGCTGATATATCAGTTTTACACTCTCGAGAGGTTGCACAACTTTACCCACAAGTCGTGAGCTACGCTAGTTGTTCATCACACTTCCTTAGGCGAGATGGCTAGCAAGCACACTACGAGACCGTTACAAAGGATCACGTTGGTAAGGTGTAACCGCTAAGGATTCTGGATCAGCGACGATGGGGCCCACCTCCGGGGGTACAAGACACACAGCACAGACCAAGCCGGAGGAGCAGGGACCATTGAAGCTTACCACCCCTCTTGCCCACGCAGGTAAGTTACCCCCGAACCAACACGACCTAATTAGTAAGTCAAGACCGTCCCATTCCAGTCTTGTGGTTGCGCGGTTGTCCCAGGTTGTCGCTCTATGAATCGGTCCTTAGGGAGAGTGGCCAACCAAGCACTAAGCACCGTGCCGGCCCCCTAAACCATGTTTCTAATAAAAACATCTTTTACAGAGATGTGAGCCACTCAAGCACACAGCAGAGAGGGTCACTCTCAGGATTAAGTTGCATAAGACCATTAATCAAATTTAATTAAAAAGGACCAAGTGTGTTATAGCGCAGCATCCTAGCACAACTATCCAAAATGCAACCCAAAGGATATATATATAGGATAAAAAGTGGCTAGGAAAGTCCTTATAGGCATACAGTATTAAAATGCGGTATGAAGTTGTATTAAAAAGTGATAGGAGGTTCATGTTATACTTGCCTTCCTCGTACTCACCTGGCTGCTGCTCGAACTGCTCGGAAGATGGCTGCTCCTGGTACTGCTCCGGTGGCTCGACGTCTATTCACGATCGTAACAGCAAGACATGGGCCACACATGCACACACAAGCAAACAATAGCAAAATATAAGAAACAGTACATCAATACAACCGAACAGCACATAAAACTGGCCTAAAACTATTCTACACGTTACAACGATCGCGTGGATATAAAGAACACCTAAAACGGAGCTAAAACGCGAAAACTACGCCTCAAACAAGTTCTAGGGGCCTATTTGCGAGAAAAACAGGAAAAACCAGGGGCTTCTGGACAAAAACTGAGGACTTAAATGTAATTAAAGGATAGACACGGGGCTAGCGCGTGAAAACACTGGATATGGACTGCGGGTTCAAAAATACAGGAAGCTCAGGGGTCTAAACGAGAAGAAAAGGACCTAACCGTAATTATTTTTGAACTATGGGTGGACTGCGGGTTGATTCTTGAAAAGCGCAGGGGCTCTTTAACAAAATGGCCAGGCTGAAGCGGTACACGGCTTCTAATAAGGGCGGTTGGATCTAAATCGAACGGTTCGGACGCATTCCGGTTCGGACGGTCCGATCTGAACAGAGGGGTCCGGACGGTCCGATCTGGATCGGACTGGTCCGATCTGATGGGCTCGCGGGGACGGCGGTTACGCACGGCGGCTCGGGCGAAGGGCAACGCCGGCGAATGGTGTTGGCGCTACGGTTAGCTAATGCCTACAACTTCTGGTGCAAAAGGACCAGGGGTAGGAGTCGAGGCTCACCGAGGGCTGTGGAGGCCGGAGACGCGACGGAGTGAGGAAGACGACGACGGCCGGTGGAGGAAACGGGGCGGCGCTCGTGGACAGGTGGCAGCAAAGAGGCTCGAGGTCCCGTGGCCGCACGGATTGGTCGGGGAAGTTCCTGCGGAGGTAACCAGGAGGTTAAGAGAGGCCGGGACGCAACGACGGCGGGCAATTAAGGCGGCGGAGCAGATTACCGGCGGCGGCGTCGAGGCTCGATTCCGGTGATGCCGAGGTCCAGAGCTCCAATGCACGGCTCGGGAAGCTTCTAGGAGGCGCGGCGGAGCTCTTGCGGGGGCTGTGGGGGCCTAGAGCGCGGCGGAACGGCGGCGCGGTAGTGAGGCCGAGGGAGCTTGCGCGGCGGAGGAAAGGGTGGCGGCGCCGGGGGTTTGAGTGACGGCTAGGGTTAGGGTCCAGATGGTTGGGGCGGCTCTTTGTAGTGTGGCAGCGGTCCCATTGACGCGCGGGCCCGAGGGAGGGGCTCGCCGGGGATCTCGGGAAGGGAGGTTGCGCCGGAGAAGAAAGGAGGAGAGGGGGAAGGGCCGACAGGTGGGGTCAGGCTGAGGGAATGACTGAGAAAGGAAAGGAACGACTGAGAAAGGAAAGGAATGACCGAGAAAGGAAAGAAATTACTGAGAAAGGAAAGGAACGACTGAGAAAGGAAAGGAATGACCGAGAAAGGAAAGGAATTACTGAGAAAGGAAAGGAATTACTGAGAAAGGAAAGGAATGACTGAGAAAGGAAAGGAATTACTGAGAAAGGAAAGGAATGACTGAGAAAGGAAGGAATGATAGGGAAAGGAAAGGAATTACTGAGAAAGGAAAGGAATTACTGAGAAAGGAAAGGAATGACTGAGAAAGGAAGGAATGATAGGGAAAGGAAAGGAATTATTGAGAAAGGAAAGGAATTACTGAGAAAGGAAGGAATGACTGACCTACTTTCCTGCTTCTTCCCTTTTCTTTATCAACCCAACTCAATTCTATTTGAATTCAACTCATATGCACTCAACCAAAACCAACTTATGCACCAGCATGAATGCACAAACATGTTGAACCTAAAATAAATTTTAATTCTTTGTGTTATAAAATTACTTTAAATGCGAGATAAACTAGGGAAAACTCTGGAAAATTTTATTTGAGCCCAAATAAATTCATTAAAATTTAAGGAAAATACCTTAGGGTGTTACAAACCTACCCCCCTTACAGGAATCTCGTCCCGAGATTCAGATAGGCTAGCTAGCAAAGAGATTGGGATATGTCTTCCTCAGCTCATCTTCTCGCTCCAGGTAGCCTCATCCTCTGTGTGATAACTCCACTGAACACGGCACATCTTGATCTTCTTGTTTCTGGTAACTCTCTCGGATGTCTCTAGAATCTTTACCGGATGCTCGATGTAGGTCAGATCCTCCTGCACATCTAACCCTTCTATCGGTGCTTGCTCTTCTGGTACTCTTAAGCACTTCTTCAGCTGTGACACGTGAAACACATCGTGCACTCCTGAGAGATTGAGAGGCAACTCCAAACGATATGCCACCTCACCTTTCCGTTCCAACACCTTGAACGGACCAATGTATCGAGGGGCTAGCTACCCTCTTACATTAAACCTGCGGATTCCTCTCATCAGCGAGACCTTCAGATACACATGATCACCCACTGCAAAGGTCAAATCTCGGCGACGAACATCCGCATAGCTCTTCTGACGAGTCTGAGCGACCCTCAGATTCTCTCGCACCTGCTGTGCCAGCTGTTCGGCCTCCTCAACAATATCCGGACCAAACACCTGCCTCTCGCCAATCTGATCCCAATACAGTGGAGTCCTGCACTTCCGACCGTACAAGGCCTCAAAAGGAGATTTCTTCAGACTGGCCTGATAACTGTTGTTATACGAAAACTCTGCGTATGGCAGGCATTTATCCCAGCTGGTACCATACTGAATAGCGCAGGCTCGAAGCATATCCTCCAACACTTGGTTGGTTCTTTCTGTCTGCCCATCTGTCTGAGGATGATAAGCAGTACTGAAGCGCAGCTTCGTATCCAACGAATCATGCAACTGCTCCCAGAACCGCAAAGTGAACTGAGATCCTCGATCAGATATAATCTTCTTAGGTACACCATGCAGACAGACGATCCTGGAAATGTACAACTCTGCGAGTCTAGCACCAGAGTAAGTAGTGTTCACCGGAATGAAGTGAGCAACCTTCGTCAAGCGATCCACTACTACCCATATGGAGTTGTACCCTTTCTGAGTATGAGGCAAGCCAACGATGAAGTCCATAGTGATCTCCTCCCATTTCCACTCTGGAATCTTCAACGGCTGCAATAACCCTGCTGGCCTCTGATGCTCGGCCTTGACACGCTGACAAGTGTCACAGATAGCCACGTACTTCGCAACGGAACGTTTCATTCCATACCACCAGAATCATTCCTTGAGATCATAATACATCTTCGTGCTGCCTGGATGAATGGAATATGCCGTATCATGAGCCTCACTCAAGATCAGCTTCCTAAGATCCGCAACATCCGGCACACATATCCGACCCTTGTACCACAAGGTACCCTGATCATCCTCTCTGAAATGAGGAGCTTTACCAATCTTAAGCAATTCACGAATCTCCTGCAGCTTCTAATCTTCCTTCTGATGCTGCCTGATCTCTGCCTCTAGAGTGGGTTCTACCTCGAATGACGTACCCGAGGTGTGATGCAAGAAACCCAGGCTCAACTGCTCAAACTCCTCACATAACTCCTGAGGCATCTGAAAAGCCACGGCCATGTTAACATAGCTCTTCTTGCTCAGAGCATCTGCTACAACATTAGCCTTGCCCGGATGATAGTGAATCTCCAGGTCATAATCCTTGACCAACTCCAGCCATCTTCTCTGCCGCATATTCAGCTCGCTCTGAGTGAAAATGTACTTGAGGCTCTTGTGATCGGTGTAAATATCACACCTCTGCCCAAACAAGTAATGCCTCCATATCTTCAGAGCATGCACAACTGCGGCTAACTCCAGATCATGAGTGGGATAATTCAACTCGTGCCGGCGCAACCGCCGCGAAGCATAAGCTATCACTCTGCCTTCCTGCATCAGGACGCAACCAAGACCATCCCTCGAAGCATCACAATACACTGTGAACCTCTTGCTCTGGTCTGGCAGAGTAAGGACTGGCACAGTAGTCAACCTCTTCTTCAGCTCCTCGAAGGCACTCTGACGCTCATCAGTTCAAGAGAAATCCACACCCTTCTCCAGCAAGGAAGTCAAAGGCTTCGCAATCTTGGAGAAATTCTCAATGAACCTCCGATAATAGCCTGCTAAGCCCAGAAAAGAGCGGACTTCCTTCACTGTCTGCGGTACGACCCAGTCAAGCACATCCTTCACCTTCCCGGGGTCCACAGCAATACCTCCCTTGGAGATAACATGACCGAGGAACGGGACCTCGTCAATCCAGAACTCGCACTTGCTGAGCTTCGCATACAGCTTGTGCTCTCTGAGCCTCTGCAACACAAGCCTCAGATGTTCCTCATGCTCTGCTTCTGACTTGGAATATATCAGGATATCATCAATGAATATCACCACAAAGGTGTCCAGATAATCCATGAAAACCTTGTTCATCAGATGCATGAAGAAAGCCGGAGCATTGGTCAAGCCAAAGGACATGACCGTATACTCGTATAGCCCGTACTTGCAAGTGAATGCCGTCTTCGGAATATCCTCAGGACGAATCTTCAGCTGATGATAACCCGAACGCAGATCAATCTTCGAGAATACACAAGCACCCTGAAGCTGATCAAAGAGATCCTCAATACGGGGCAGTGGATGTTTGTTCTTGATGGTGATTGCATTCAGATCCCGATAATCGACACACATCCTCTTCGCGCCATCCTTCTTCTCTACAAGCAATACAGGAAAAGCCCAAGGAGAGAAACTGCGACGGATATAACCCTTAGCTAGCAACTCGTCGACGGTCTTCTTAACCTCCTCATGCTCGACGGGAGCCATACGATAGGGCCTCTTAGCAATAGGGGCTGTGCCAGGCAAGAGATCAATTGAAAACTCAATGTCGCGATCAGGCGGCATACCTGGCAAATCGTCCGGAAAGACATCCGGGAATTCAGACACCACGCGAATACCATCCGTGGGTCTAGCCTCCATCTGATGAAGAAATCCAGAAGGCTCTGTGGCTCCAACAGTGACCTCCTGACCATCCGGTGCTGACAGAAGAACAGTCCTCTGAGCACAATCTATCCGGACTCCCCACTTGGCAAGAGTCTCCATTCCGAGGATCACATCAATGCATTTGGAGTCTAGCACCATCAGATTCGCACTGAAATCTACCCCCCTTATGGCCACACTGACTCTGGGACAGAAGACATGAGACCGCAACTATCCTCCCGGTGAAGATACTAACATGCACCTCTTTAATGTGCTAGTAGGAATACCATGATGCTCAACAAAGGATCGGGTAATGAAAGAATGTGTAGCACCAGTATCAAAAAGCACGGTAGCAGGATGGGCATTAACCATGAACGTACCAATAACCACGTTGGGAGCTTCGGCCACTGACTCGGCCGTCACGTGGTTCACCCTGCCCTGAGCTGGGGCCTTGGGCTGAGCTGCACGCCCCTGCTGTCCTGCCTGCGCCTTCCGAGGGCAGACGTTGGCGTAGTACCCCGGCTCGCCGCAGTGGAAGCACACTCGCGGAAATGCAGCAGCCTGCTGCCCAGGAGGAGGAGTGGGCGCTCCCTGCCTCTGAGCTGGTGGAGCCGGAGGCGCTGGAAGCCTCTGACCCTATCCCGCCTGCTGCTGCTGAGGACGAGGCGGGTACTGCTGCCGCTGCTGGTACTGCTGCCGCTGCTGGTACTGCTGGGGCGGCCTCTGCTGCTGCTGCTGAGGATGCTGATAGCGGGGACGAGTGTTGCTGCCCGAAGAGGATGGAGCCATCTTCCTCTTCTTATCCTCAATCTCCCGGCGCTTGCGCTCGGTGTTGAGGGCCGCATCAACCAGCTGGTTGAAGTTGTCGAAGCGGTGGTTCAGCAGCGCATACTGGATGTGATCATCCAGTCCTTCCTTGAAATACTCCTGCTTATCGCTGTCGCGAGCGACGTCAGCAGGGGCGTAACGGGCAAGCTGAAGGAAACGGTCACGGTACTCCGTCACCATCATCGATCCCTGAAATAACGGACACAGATAACAAGGGCAGAAATCGCTCAATCTGTCGGGTTTACGAAAAGAGATCAAGGGTAGATCGAAGCTCGAAAGGAATCGCAGAGATTTTCATTCAAATTTACCTGCTTAAGGGCACGGAACTCCTTCTGCTTCATCTTCATAATGCCCTCAGGAATGTGATGGTTCCTGAAGCGCTCACGAAACTGGACCCAGGTGAGAGAGTCGCGGTCCTGAGCTGGGTAGGACTCCCACCAGTCAAGAGCGGAGCCTCGCAGCTGCCCTGCTGCGTACAAAACCCGCTCTCGGTCGTCGCATTGCGCAACAACTAACTGGCGCTCCACCGATCGAAGCCAGTCATCCGCCTGGAGTGGGTCCGTGGCATGAGAGAAGGTCGGAGGATGACCTCTCAAGAAATCCGCACGCCTGTCACGGGGCTGAGGCGGCGGAGGAGGCGGTGGCTGAGCATGGATCTGCTGCAGAGCCTGAACGGTGTTGTTCAGGGTAGCCATCGTCTGCATCTGGAGCTGGAAGAACTGCTCCGGGGTCAGTGGCGGCGGCATCGGCAACGGCTGACCAGTACCCTGGTTGTTCTGCTCCTGCGGGTCAGAACCGGAACTGGTGCGCCTGGTGTTCACCATCTGATTGCAACAAACGAAATTTATGAGAATAAGATATGGTGCCGCTGAGGAGATGAAACTTCGATAGGATATAACAGAGAGAAAGGATTATAGGTTTTACCCCCAACGATCTAAATCAAATTTTATTATTTAGTTCAAGTGGGGTTAGGATCAATTTGCATGACCAAGTTTAACTACTAGACTATGCAATCAACCAAAAATCCAAATCCAACATTTGCACAATAACAAACATTCAATATTCACAACTTAGTCGAGTTTTCCACACTACTCGACTAACACCCTCGTTCTAGCATATTTTCACCGGGACAGCCTAGACTTATAAATCACAGGATTAGGCGTCTCGGGCCAACATCTACGGAAAGACCAAGCTATTTCTCAGAAAAGACGGGGGAAATAGCAAATCTGGGGCTTAAGACTCAAGGAATAGAAGCAGAACCATGATGATTGAAGATTTGCGGGGGCAAGACAAGAGGAAAGAAGTCCTAAACCCGACCAATTCTACCTAGGCTTCATCCTACAGTCAACACGGCTCTGATACCAATCTGTCACACCCGATTTATAAGAACATAAATCGAGCAATCATATATGCGCCAGGATCAAGTCACGCATATATACAACAGATCATCAAGATATCACAACACATGTCACGAATAAAAGCGTATAAATTATAAAATGAATGTCTTTATTACAACTGAATCAAGAATCAGTTCAAGGAAATGCGGAAGCGTAAAATGAATACATGAAGAGCTGGGCGCCACAGGGACGTCGACTGGGAGACAAACGCCTAGAAGTCGTCGAAGCCGCTGACGTAGTCCTCCACGTTGCCGGGCACTGAGCAGCAGTCGAAGATATCCGAAATAGAACAGAAGAGTAGAGAGGCAAGTGTGAGTACAAACTCGTACTCAACAAGTATAACACGAGCATGAGGCTCTAAGGTTAGCTGACTCAACTGCATTAGCTTTTAGTCTTGGCAAATTTTATTAAAGCTAATTACTACAAGTGGATGAATTACCATAAACCCAAATTGCATAAGGAATTAATCAGTATTAATTAAGAACTACTGAGAACCATCCAAACCAAAACCACCCGGGGAATCTCCCTCGTCAAAGGTTGATAACCCCACTAATCAGACGGAGGTTCTGGGCCACTCATGACTGTGAGCACAGCTGATATATCAGTTTTACACTCTCGAGAGGTTGCACAACTTTACCCACAAGTCGTGAGCTACGCTAGTTGTTCATCGCACTTCCTTAGGTGAGATGGCTAGCAAGCACACTACGAGACCGTTGCAAAGGACCACGTTGGTAAGGCGTAACCGCTAAGGATTCTGGATCAGCAACGATGGGGCCCACCTCCGGGGGTACAAGACACACAGCACAGACCAAGCCGGAGGAGCAGGGACCATTGAAGCTTACCACCCCTCTTGCCCACGCAGGTAAGTTACCCCCGAACCAACACGACCTAATTAGTAAGTCAAGACCGTCCCATTCCAGTCTTGTGGTTGCGCGGTTGTCCCAGGTTGTCGCTCTATGAACCGGTCCTTAGGGAGAGTGGCCAACCAAGCACTAAGCACCGTGCCGGCCCCCTAAACCATGTTTCTAATAAAAACATCTTTTACGGAGACATCAGCCACTCAAGCACACAGCACAGAGGGTCACTCTCAGGATTAAGTTGCATAAGACCATTAATTAAATTTAATTAAAAAGGACCAAGTGTGTTATAGCGCAGCAACCTAGCACAACTATCCAAAATGCAACCCAAAGGATATATATAGGATAAAAAGTGGCTAGAAAAGTCCTTATAGGCATACAGTATTAAAATGCGGTATGAAGTTGTATTAAAAAGTGATAGGAGGTTCATGTTATACTTGCCTTCCTCGTACTCTCCCGGCTGCTGCTCGAACTGCTCGGAAGATGGCTGCTCCTGGTACTGCTCCGGTGGCTCGACGTCTATTCACGATCGTAACAGCAAGACATGGGCCACACATGCACACACATGCAAACAATAGCAAAATATAAGAAACAGTACACCAATACTACGGAACAGCACATAAAACTGGCCTAAAACTATTCTACGCATTACAACGATCGCGTGGATATAAAGAACACCTAAAACGGAGCTAAAACGCGAAAACTACGCCTCAAACAAGTTCTAGGGGCCTATTTGCGAGAAAAACAGGAAAAACCAGGGGCTTCTGGACAAAAACTGAGGACTTAAACGTAATTAAAGGATAGACACGGGGCTAGCGCGTGAAAACACTGGATATGGACTGCGGGTTCAAAAATACAGGAAGCTCAGGGGTCTAAACGAGAAGAAATGGACCTAACCGTAATTATTTTTGAACTACGGGTGGACTGCGGGTTGATTCTTGAAAAGCGCAGGGGCTCTTTAACAAAATGGCCAGGCTGAAGCGGTACGCGGCTTCTAATAAGGGCGGTTGGATCTAAATCGAACGGTTCGGACGCATTCCGGTTCGGACGGTCCGATCTGAACAGAGGGGTCCGGACGGTCCGATCTGGATCGGACTGGTCCGATCTGATGGGCTCGCGGGGACGGCGGTTACGCACGGCGGCTCGAGCGAAGGGCAACGCCGGCGAGCGGTGTTGGCGCTACGGTTAGCTAATGCCTACAACTTCTGGTGCAAAAGGACCAGGGGTAGGAGGCGAGGCTCACCGAGGGCTGTGGAGGCCGGAGACGCGACGGAGTGAGGAAGACGACGACGGCCGGCGGAAGAAACGGGGCGGCGCTCGTGGACAGGCGGCAGCAGAGAGGCTCGAGGTCCCTTGGCCGCACGGATTGGTCGGGGAAGTTCCTGCGGAGGTAACCAGGAGGTTAAGAGAGGCCGGGACGCAACGACGGCGGGCAATTAAGGCGGCGGAGCAGATCACCGGCGGCGGCGTCGAGGCTCGATTCCGGTGATGCCGAGGTCCAGAGCTCCAATGCACGGCTCGGGAAGCTTCTAGGAGGCGCGGTGGAGCTCTTGCGGGGGCTGTGGGGGCCTAGAGCGCGGCGGAACGGCGGCGCGGTGGTGAGGCCGAGGGAGCTTGCGCGGCGGAGGAAAGGGTGGCGGCGCCGGGGGTTTGAGTGACGGCTAGGGTTAGGGTCCAGATGGTTGGGGCGGCTCTTTGTAGGGTGGCAGCGGTCCCATTGACGCGCGGGCCCGAGGGAGGGGCTCGCCGGGGATCTCGGGAAGGGAGGTTGCGCCGGAGAAGAAAGGAGGAGAGGGGGAAGGGCCGACAGGTGGGGTCAGGCTGAGGGAATGACTGAGAAAGGAAAGGAACGACTGAGAAAGGAAAGGAATGACCGAGAAAGGAAAGGAATTACTAAGAAAGGAAAAGAATTTCTGAGAAATGAAAGGAATGACTGAGAAAGGAAAGGAATTACTGAGAAAGGAAAGGAATTACTGAGAAAGGAAAGGAATGACTGAGAAAGGAAGGAATGACAGGGAAAGGAAAGGAATTACTGAGAAAGGAAAGGAATTACTGAGAAAGAAAGGAATCACTGACCTACTTTCCTGCTTCTTCCCTTTTCTTTATCAACCCAACTCAATTCTATTTGAATTCAACTCATATGCACTCAACCAAAAACAACTTATGCACCAGCATGAATGCACAAACATGTTGAACCTAAAATAAATTTTAATTCTTTGTGTTATAAAATTACTTTAAATGCGAGATAAACTAGGGAAAACTCTGGAAAATTTTATTTGAGCCCAAATAAATTCATTAAAATTTAAGGAAAATACCTTAGGGTGTTACAGATCTAGTGGCCCAAATCAGTCCCACGCGCGAGTCAAAGGGGCAGCGTACCGGTCAGCGCTGGTACTTTTGCTAAAGAGTCCCTGCGCTTCTCAAGAATCAACCCGCACTCCTGTGTAGTTCAAAAGAAATTGCTGTGGGGTCCTGTTTTACTCGTTTAGACCCCTGAGCTTTCCGATTTTTAAACCCGCCGTCCATGCCGTGAGTTTTAGCAAGTTAGCCCCTGGGTCTATGCTTTAATTATGTTTAGTCCTCGGTTTTTGCGCAGAACCCCTTAGAACTTCCTGCTTTCTTGCAAATAGGCCCCTGGATCTTGTTTCAAGCGTAGTTTTCGCGTTTTAGCTCCGTTTTAGGTGTTCTTTATATCCACGCGATCGTTGTAACACGTAGAATAGCTTTAGAATAGTGTTGTGTGCTGTTTCTATATAATGTTGTACTGTTTTCTTATAGTTTCGCTATTGTTTGTGCATGTGTGTATGTGTGGACCGTGCTTGTTGATCGTGAGTAGACGCAGAGCCTTTGGACCAGTACCAGGAGCAGCCATCTTCCGAGCAGTTTGAGCAGCAGCCGGGAGAGTACGAGGAAGGCAAGTATAACATGAACCTCCTATCACTTTTAAATACATTTTCATACCGCATTTTAATACTATATGCCTATAAGGACTTTCCTAGCCACTTTATATCCTTTAAATATATCCTTTGGGTTGCATTTTGGTTAGTTGTGCTAGGTTGCTGCGCTATAACACACTTGGTCCTTTTTAATTAAATTTGATTAATGGCATATGCAACTTGATTCTGAGAGTGGCCCTCTGTGCTGTGTGCTTGAGTGGCTCACGTCTCCTTAAAAGATGTTTTGTCAGAAACTTGGTTTAGGGGGCCAGCACGGTGCTTAGTGCTTGGTTGGCCACTCTCCATAAGGACCGGTTCATAGAGCGACAACCTGGGACAACCGCGCAACCACAAGACTGGAATGGGACGGTCTTGACTTACTAATTAGGTCGTGTTGGTTCGGGAGTAACTTACCTGCGTGGGCAAGAGGGGTGGTAAGCTTCAATGGTCCCTGCTCCTCCGGCTTGGTCTGTGCTGTGTGTCTTATACCCCCGGAGGTGGGCCCCATCGTTGCTGATCCAGAATCCTTAGCGGTTACACCTTACCAACGTGATCCTTTGTAACGGTCTCGTAGTGTGCTTGCTAGCCATCTCACCTAAGGAAGTGTGATGAACAACTAGCGTAGCTCACGACTTGTGGGTAAAGTTGTACAACCTCTCGAGAGTGTAAAACTGATATATCAGCTGTGCTCACAGTCATGAGCGGCCCAGATCCTCCTTTTGATTAGTGGGGTTATCAACCTTTGATTAGGAAGATTCCCCGGGTGGTTTCGGTTTGGATGGTTCTCAGTAGCTCTTAATTAATACTGACTAATTCCTTATGTAATTTGGGTTCATGGTAATTCATCCACTTGTAGTAACTAGCTTTAATAAAATTTGCCAAGAATAAAAGCTAATGCAGTTGAGTCAGCTAGCCTAGAGCCTCATAGTTTGTGTTATATTTGTTGAGTACGAGTTTGTACTCACACTTGCTCCTCTACTTTTCTGTTCTATTTCGGATATCTTCGACTGCTGCTCAGTGCCCGGCAACGTGGAGGACTACGTCAGCGGCTTCAATGACTTCTAGGCGTTTGTCTCCCAGTCGATGTCCCTGTGGCGCCCTGCTCTTCATGTATTTATTTTACGCTTCCGCATTCCTTGAACTGATCCTTGATTCAGTTGTAATAAAGATATTCATTTTATAATTTATACGCTTTTATTCATGACATGTGTTGTGATATCTTGATGATCTGTTGTATATATGCGTGACTTGATCCTGGCGCATATATGATTGCTCGATTTATGTTCTTATAAATCAGGTGTGACAGATTGGTATCAGAGCCGTGTCGACTGTAGGACGGAGCCTAGATAGAACTGGTCGAGTTTAGGACTTCTTTTCGCTTGCTCTGCTTTCACAAAACCCAAACATTCATTTTTGCTTCTATTCCTTGAGTCTCAAGTCCTTGATTTGCTATCTCTCCTGTCTTTTCTGAGAAATAGCTTGAGTTTTCCGTAGACGTTGGCCTAAGTCGCCTAATCTTATAAGTTAAGAGTTTAGATTGTCCCGATAAAAAATATATACGCTAGAACGAGTGTGTTAGTCGAGTGGGGTGATAAACTCGACTAAGTTGTGAACATTGAATGGTTGTTATTGTGCAAATGTATGATTTGGATCTTTGGTTGATTGCATAGTTTAGTAGTTAAACTTGTTCATGCAAATCGACCCTAACCCAACTTGAACTAAATAATAAAAATTTGAGTTAGATCGTTGGGGGTAAAACCTATATTCCTTTCTCTCTGTCATATCCTTCCGAAGTTTCATTTCTACAGCTGCACAATATCTCGTTCTCATAAATTTCGGTTGTTGCGATCAGATGGCGAACACCAGGCGCACCGGTTCCGGTTCTGACCAGCAGGAGCAGAACTACCAGGGTACTGGTTAGCCATTACCGATGCCGCCACCCCTGACCCCGGAGCAGTTCTTCCAGCTCCAGATGCAGATGATGGCGACCCTGAACAACACCGTTCAGGCTCTGCAGCAGATCCATGCCCAGCCACCGCCCCCACCGCCGCCTCAGCCCCGTGATCGGCGTGCGGACTTTCTGAGAGGTCACCCTCCGACCTTCTCTTACGCCACGGACCCACTCCAGGCGGACGACTGGCTTTGTTCGGTGGAGCGCCAGTTGGTTGTTGCGCAGTGCGACGACCGGGAGAGGGTTCTGTACGCAGCAGGGCAGCTGCGAGGCTCCGCTCTCGACTGGTGGGAGTCCTACCCGGCTCAGGACCGCGACTCTCTCACCTGGGTCCAGTTCCGTGAGCGCTTCAGGAACCATCATATCCCTGAGGGCATAATGAAGATGAAGCAGAAGGAGTTCCGTGCCCTTAAGCAGGTAAATTTGAATGAAATTCTCTGCAATTCCTTTTGAGCTTCGATCTATCCTTGATCCCTTTCGTAAGCCTAACGCATTGAGCGATTTCTATCCTTGTTATCTGTGTTGTCATTTCAGGGATCTATGACGGTGACGGAGTACCGTGACCGTTTTCTTCAGCTGGCCCGCTATGCCCCTGCGGACATCGCTCGTGATAGCGATAAGCAGGAGTACTTCAAGGAGGGACTGGATGATCACATCCAGTATGTGCTGCTGAACCACCGCTTCGATAACTTCAACCAGCTGGTTGATGCGGCCCTCAACACCGAGCGTAAGCGCCGGGAGATTGAGGACAAGAAGTGGAAGATGGCTCCATCCTCTTCGGGCAGCAACACTCGTCCCTGCTATCAGCATCCGCAACAGCAGCAGCAGAGACCGCCCCAGCAGTACCAGCAGCGGCAGCAGTTTCCTCCTCATCCTCCGCAGCAGGTAGGACAGGGACAGAGGCTTCCAGCACCTCCGGCTCCACCAGCTCAGAGGCAGGGAGTGCCCACTCCTCCTGCCGGGCAGCAGGCCGCTGCATTTCCGCGAGTGTGCTTCCACTGCGGCGAGCCGGGGCACTACGCCAACGTCTGCCCTCGGAAGGCGCAGGCAGGACAGCAGGGGCGTGCAGCACCGCCCAAGGCCCCAGCTCAGGGCAGAGTGAACCACGTGACGGCCGAGTCAGCGGCCGATGCTTCCAACGTGGTTATTGGTACGTTCATGGTCAATACCCACCCTGCTACAGTGCTTTTTGATACTGGTGCTACGCATTCTTTCATCACTCAGTCTTTTGTCGAGCATCATGGTATTCCTACTAGCACGTTAAAGAGGTGCATGTTAGTATCTTCACCGGGAGGGCAGTTGAGGTCTCATATCTTCTGTCCCAGAGTCAGTGTGGCCATAAGGGGGGTAGATTTCAGCGCAAATCTGATGGTGCTAGACACCAAGGGTATTGATGTGATTCTCGGGATGGAGACTCTTGCCAAGTGGGGAGTCCGGATAGATTGTGCTCAGAGGACTGTTCTTCTGTCAGCACCGGATGGTCAGGAGGTCACTATTGGAGCTACAGAGCCTTCTGGATTTCTTCATCAGATGGAGGCTAGACCCACGGAAGGTATTCACGTGGTGTCTGAATTCCCGGATGTCTTTTCGAATGATTTGCCAGGTATGCCGCCTGATCGCGACATTGAGTTTTCTATTGATCTCTTGCCTGGCACAGCTCCTATTGCTAAGCGGCCCTATCGTATGGCTCCCGTCGAGCATGAGGAAGTTAAGAAGACCATCGACGAGTTGCTAGCTAAGGGTTATATCCGTCGCAGTTTCTCTCCTTGGGCTTTTCCTGTATTGCTTGTAGAGAAGAAGGATGGTGCGAAGAGAATGTGCGTCGATTATCGGGATCTGAATGCAGTCACCATCAAGAACAAGCATCCATTGCCTCGTATTGAGGATCTCTTCGATCAGCTTCAGGGCGCTTGTGTGTTCTCGAAGATCGATCTGCATTCAGGTTATCATCAGCTGAAGATTCGTTCTGAGGATATTCCGAAGACGGCATTCACTTGCAAGTATGGGCTATACGAGTATACGGTCATGTCCTTTGGCTTGACCAATGCTCCGGCTTTCTTCATGCATTTGATGAACAAGGTTTTCATGGATTATCTGGACACCTTTGTGGTGATATTCATTGATGATATCCTGATATATTCCAAGTCAGAAGCAGAGCATGAGAAGCATCTGAGGCTTGTGTTGCAGAGGCTCAGAGAGCACAAGCTGTATGCGAAGCTCAGCAAGTGCGAGTTCTGGATTGACGAGGTTCCATTCCTCGGTCATGTTATCTCCAAGGGAGGTATTGCTGTGGACCCCGGAAAGGTGAAGGATGTGCTTGACTGGGTTGTACCACAGGCAGTGAAGGAAGTCCGCTCCTTCCTGGGCTTAGCAGGTTATTATCGGAGGTTCATTGAGAATTTCTCCAAGATTGCGAAGCCTTTGACTTCCTTGCTGGAGAAGGGTGTGGATTTCACTTGGACTAATGAGCGTCAGAAGGCCTTCGAGGAGCTTAAGAAGAGGCTGACTACAGCACCAGTCCTTACTCTGCCAGACCAGAGCAAGAGGTTCACAGTATATTGTGATGCTTCAAGGGATGGTCTTGGTTGCGTCCTGATGCAGGAAGGCAGAGTGATAGCTTATGCCTCGCGGCAGTTGCGCCGGCACGAGCTAAATTATCCCACTCATGATCTGGAGTTGGCCGCAGTTGTGCATGCTCTGAAGATATGGAGGCATTACTTGTTTGGGCAGAGTTGTGATATTTACACTGATCACAAGAGCCTCAAGTATATTTTCACTCAGAGTGAGCTGAATATGCGGCAGAGAAGATGGCTAGAGTTGGTCAAGGATTATGATCTGGAGATTCATTATCATCCGGGCAAGGCTAATGTTGTAGCAGATGCTCTGAGCAGGAAGAGCTACGTTAACATGGTCGTGGCTTTTCATATGCCTCAGGAGTTATGTGAGGAGTTTGAGCAGTTGAGCCTGGGTTTCCTGCATCACACCTCGAGTGCATCATTCGAGGCAAAACCCACTCTAGAGGCAGAGATCAGGCAGCATCAGAAGGATGATAAGAAGCTGCAGGAGATCCGTGACCTGATCAAGATTGGCAAAGCACCTCATTTCAGAGAGGATGATCAGGGTACCTTGTGGTACAAGGGTCGTATATGTGTGCCGGATGTGAATGACCTCAGGAAGCTGATCTTGAGTGAGGCTCATGATACGGCATATTCCATTCATCCGGGCAGCACAAAGATGTATTATGACCTCAAGGAACGATTCTGGTGGTATGGAATGAAGCGTTCTGTTGCGGAGTACGTGGCTGTCTGTGACACTTGTCAGTGTGTCAAGGCAGAGCATCAGAGGCCAGCAGGGTTATTGCAGCCGTTGAAGATTCCAGAGTGGAAATGGGAGGAAATCACTATGGATTTCATCGTTGGTTTGCCTCATACTCAGAAAGGGTACAACTCCATATGGGTAGTAGTGGATCGGTTGACGAAGGTTGCTCACTTCATTCCGGTGAACACTACTTACTCCGGCGCTAGACTCGCTGAGTTGTACATCTCCAGGATTGTCTGTCTGCATGGTGTTCCGAAGAAGATCATATCTGACCGAGGATCTCAGTTCACTTCACGGTTCTGGGAGCAGTTGCATGATTCGTTGGATACGAAGCTGCGTTTCAGCACTGCTTATCATCCTTAGACAGATGGGCAGACAGAGAGAACCAACCAAGTGTTGGAGGACATGCTTCGAGCTTGTGCTATTCAGTATGGTACCAGCTGGGATAAATGCCTGCCGTATGCGGATTTTTCGTATAACAACAGTTATCAGGCCAGTCTGAAGAAATCCCTGTTCGAGGCCCTGTATGGTCGGAAATGCAGGACTCCGCTGTATTGGGATCAGATTGGAGAGAGGCAGGTATTCGGTCTGGATATTGTTGAAGAGGCAGAACAGTTGGTACAGCAGGTGCGCGAAAATCTGAGGGTCGCTCAGACTCGTCAGAAGAGCTATGCGGATGTTAGTCGCTGAGAGTTGACCTTCGCAGTGGGTGATCATGTGTACCTGAAGGTCTCGCCGATGAGAGGAATCCGCAGGTTTAATGTGAGAGGGAAGCTAGCCCCTCGATACATCGGTCCGTTCAAGGTGTTGGAACGGAAAGGTGAAGTGGCATATCGCTTGGAGTTGCCTTCCAACCTCTCAGGGGTGCACGATGTGTTTCACGTGTCTCAGCTAAAGAAGTGCTTGAGGGTACCGGAAGAACAAGCACCGTTAGAAGGGTTGGATGTACAGGAAGATCTGACCTACATCGAGCATCCAGTGAAGATTCTGGAGACGTCTGAGAGAGTTACCAGAAACAAGAGGATCAAGATGTGCCGTGTTCAGTGGAGTCATCACACGGAGGATGAGGCTACCTGGGAGCGAGAAGATGAGCTGAGAAAGACATATCCCGATCTCTTTGCTAGCTAGCCTATTCGAATCTCGGGACGAGATTCCTGTAAGGGGGGTAGGTTTGTAACACCCTAAGGTAATCTCCTTAAATTTTAAAGAATTTATTTTGGTTCAAATGAAATTTCCAGGCCTTCTTTAATTTTTGTGGCATTTAAAGCAATATATAACACAAGAAAATAAAATTAATTATAAGGTCAACATGTTTGTGCATTCATGCTGGAGCATTATTTTCCTTGTGTTGAATTTATACGGTTTGAATTCAAACTTATTTTGAATTCAATTAGATTTGGTTTGAATGGGTAGAGTATAGAAAAAGGAAAAGGAGAAGGAATAAAAGAAGGCAGCCCAACCCTCTCTCAGCCCGGCCCACTTCCCTCTCCCCCTCTCTTCTCTCGAGCCCTCTCTTCCCTCTCCCCTTTTCCCCGCGTGGGCCACGCCGGCCCATTTCCCTCCCCCGCCTGCGGCCCGCGCCCTCCTCTCCTTTCTCTCTCTGCCAGGCCGGCCCCGCACGTCAGCGCCTTCTTCTCCCCCTCCTTCTTTCTTCTCCGGCGCAACGGCCCCCGAAACCACCGGCGAGCTGCTCTCCCCGGGCCCGCACGCCAGTGTGCCCTCCGCCGCCCCACAAAAGGGGAACCCCTGCGCCCTGGTACCCAGAACCCTAGCCCTCACCGCCAGCTAAACCCCAGCGCTGCCGCTCCCTTTGCACCGCCGCGTCGCCCTCTCTGCCTTGCAGTCGGGCCGCTGCTCCGGCGTGCCACAGACCCCGGCAACCCCCGCGCTCGCCTCATCTCACCATCTAGAAACTTTCTGAGCCCCGCAATTTCACCCCGGGCCTCTGCATCGTCGGGATTCCGTGAAGAACCGCCGCCGGTGAGCTGTGCCGCCGCCCCAATTCCCTCGACGCCGGCCAGTCTCGGGCTGCCCTGACCCCCTGGTTACCTCCGCAGGAACCTTCCCGACCAATCCGCGCGGCCAAGGGACCCCGAGCCTCTCCGCTGCCGCCTGCCCACGAGCGCCGCCCCGTTTCCTCCGCCAGTCGTCGTCGACTTCCCCATTCCGCTGCAGCCCGACCTCCACAACCCCTTGGTGAGCACCTCTTCCAACGCCTGCTCCTTTTGCGCCGGTTGTTGTAGGCCGTAGATCGCACCCGAGGCTGGAACGCGCGCGCCATCGTTACGCCGGCGAGCCGAGCCGCCTGTCACCGCGGGCCGTCCTCTCCGGCCGATGCCGCCCCTTCCTGAGCCCACCAGTGGGTTACCCATCCCACGCTCGTACTCTACGGCCAAACCGCAGGTCAAAAGACCCGCTGTCGCCCCAGATCGCCTGCTCCGACGAAGTTCCGGTGAAGCGCCGCCGCGGAGGCTCAGCGCCGGCGTCGCAGCACCGCCCCCGTCCGTTCCCCTTTGCCCTGGGCCGTCCGATGCAGATCTAGTGGCCCAAATCAGTCCCACGCGCGAGTCAAAGGGGCAGTGTACCGGTCAGCGCTGGTACTTTTGCTAAAGAGTCCCTGCGCTTCTCAAGAATCAACCCGCACTCTTGTGTAGTTCAAAAGAAATTGCTGTGGGGTCCTGTTTTACTCGTTTAGACCCCTGAGCTTTCCGGTTTTTAAACCCGCCGTCCATGCCGTGAGTTTTAGCAAGTTAGCCCCTGGGTCTATGCTTTAATTATGTTTAGGTCCTCGGTTTTTGCGCAGAACCCCTTAGAACTTCTTGGTTTCTTGCAAATAGGCCCCTGGATCTTGTTTCAAGCGTAGTTTTCATGTTTTAGCTCCATTTTAGGTGTTCTTTATATCCACGCGATCGTTGTAATGTGTAGAATAGCTTTAGAATAGTTTTGTGTGCTGTTTCTATATAATGTTGTACTGTTTTCTTATAGTTTTGCTATTGTTTGTGCATGTGTGTATGTGTGGACCGTGCTTGTTGATCGTGAGTAGACGCGGAGCCTTTGGACCAGTACCAGGAGCAGCCATCTTCCGAGCAGTTTGAGCAGCAGCCGGGAGAGTACGAGGAAGGCAAGTATAACATGAACCTCCTATCACTTTTAAATACAATTTCATACCGCATATGCAACTTGATTCTGAGAGTGGCCCTCTGTGCTGTGTGCTTGAGTGGCTCACGTCTCCTTAAAAGATGTTTTGTCAGAAACTTGGTTTAGGGGGCTAGCACGGTGCTTAGTGCTTGGTTGGCCACTCTCCGTAAGGACCGGTTCATAGAGCGACAACCTGGGACAACCGCGCAACCACAAGACTGGAATGGGACGGTCTTGACTTACTAATTAGGTCGTGTTGGTTCGGGAGTAACTTACCTGCGTGGGCAAGAGGGGTGGTAAGCTTCAATGGTCCCTGCTCCTCCGGCTTGGTCTGTGCTGTGTGTCTTGTACCCCCGGAGGTGGGCCCCATCGTCGCTGATCCAGAATCCTTAGCGGTTACACCTTACCAACGTGATCCTTTGTAACGGTCTCGTAGTGTGCTTGCTAGCCATCTCACCTAAGGAAGTGTGATGAACAACTAGCGTAGCTCACGACTTTTGGGTAAAGTTGTGCAACCTCTCGAGAGTGTAAAACTGATATATCAGCTGTGCTCACAGTCACGAGCGGCCCAGATCCTGCTTTTGATTAGTGGGGTTATCAACCTTTGATTAGGGAGATTCCCCGGGTGGTTTCGGTTTGGATGGTTCTCAGTAGCTCTTAATTAATACTGACAAATTCCTTATGTAATTTGGGTTCATGGTAATTCATCCACTTGTAGTAACTAGCTTTAATAAAATTTGCCAAGAATAAAAGCTAATGCAGTTGAGTCAGCTAGCCTAGAGCCTCATAGTTTGTGTTATACTTGTTGAGTACGAGTTTGTACTCACACTTGCTCCTCTACTTTTCTGTTCTATTTCGGATATCTTCGACTGCTGCTCAGTGCCCGGCAACATGGAGGACTACGTCAGCGGCTTCGACGACTTCTAGGCGTTTGTCTCCCAGTCGACGTCCCTGTGGCGCCCTGCTCTTCATGTATTTAGTTTACGCTTCCGCATTTCTTGAACTGATTCTTGATTCAGTTGTAATAAAGATTATCATTTTATAATTTATACGCTTTTATTCATGACATGTGTTGTGATATCTTGATGATCTGTTGTATATATGCGTGACTTGATCCTGGCGCATATATGATTGCTCGATTTATGTTCTTATAAATCGGGTGTGACACTCGCGACGGCCATGGCTGCCTGCGCCGCTCGGCTAAGAGGAGGAGGAGGGGAGGGGGCCGCGGGAGAGGAGGGGAGGCGCGGCTGGGAGGTGGCGGCGAGATGGGGAGGGGAGGCGGCGGCGAGCGAGAAGCGGGGGAGAGGGAGGGGAGTCGGCGAGGAGATGCGAGGAGTAAGGGAGGGGAGGTGAAGATGGAGAGGAGCCAGCGGCGTGGGAGGATAAGATCGAGAAAAATAAAATGAGGAGAGGAATAAGAGAGTGGGGTGGGGGGGGGGAGGGGGAGTGAAATAGGGTAGTCATCATGATCCGGTGGTGATGCCATTTAAATCCATCACCGCCAGTTTCGTATTATGATCCGACAGTGATATCCAGCATCACCGTCGGTTCCAATACAATCTGGCGGTGATAGATTATCACCGCCGATTTGGACCGAACCAGAGGTGATGAGGTGTTTGCCATGATAGATTTTGTAGCAGTGCACACGCAGCATGCCTGCACATTTTATAGACATCACCAACTTATCTAATCAATTACTGTTTTTTTTCTGCAACTGAAAGAGAATCATTTTTGTTTTCTGCATATTGAAAGAGTATCATTTCTGTCTTCTGCATATTGAATTCGTTGATACTCTCCCTCGCATACGCATAACAGCCTAAATTAATGTAGCATGCAAACACACAGCTAAGAGGCGTTTGGCATAGCTTCACCCAAAACAGTTTCACCGGTGAACTAGTTTTACCTAGGTTCCAGTTTATTTTAGCACGTGCTTATAAAAATAGCTTTATACTACGCCTCGTGGAACGTCGTGGCCTTCGCTCTCACGGTGTTGCCCTTCGGTTCTGCTGCTGGTACTTCTAGCAAATAAATCAGTGCTGATGTTAACGTCGTGAACGTACCCTGGGCCGTGTGCTCGGGCGCGCGCAGCGAAGCGCGCGGACCATCCTAGTAACAACCTAGCAGCCGCAAGTAAACACGCACCGACAATCATCGATCATCTCTCCTTTCGCATTAGCAACCGCAGGAATATGGCATGCTCCTCAGCGGCCGCCAAGTTCACGGTGCGCAGGCGACCGGAGGTGCTGGTGGCGCCGGCGGCCCCTACGCCTCGTGAGCTGAAGCGGCTCTCGGATTTTGATGCGCAGGACAGTCTGCGGATCCAAATCCCCTCATCCAGTTCTATCGGAGGAACGAGTCCATGGGCGGCAAGGACCCCGTGCGGGTTATACGGGAGGCTCTTGCCAAAGCCCTTGTGCCCTACTACCCGTTCGCTGGACGGCTCCGAGAGCACGATGGATGCAAGCTCGGCGTCGACTGCACCGGTGAGGGGGTTTTGTTCGTCGAGGCCGACGTTGATATCGGCCTTGAGCACTTTGGTGATCCCCTACTGCCGCCCTTCCCGTGCCTCGAGGAGCTCATCTTTGACGTCCCCGGCTCTCCTGCTGTGATATCCAGGTAGTAGATAATTAAATGTTAAGTTTGGGTATAATATATGTAGGCCGGATATAGTGTATACAACCTATACAAAGCAGTAAGGGTATATTTGTAAATTATGAATTTTATAAATTCTTATATGCAAGTGTATGAAAATGTGCATAAGTGTCAAAATTTCAGTTGGTTATAGAAAAGAAAAGAGCAAAGGTTAAATAAACACTAAGGGAAATAGACTTTATATGAAATCAAGGACCTTTGTGTAATTAATACAAACATATAAGGATTTACATGTGAAATGGTAAAAGATAAAAGTAAAACTTAGTTTTACCTAAGGACTAAAGTGTAAAAGGAACTAGTCATGATTACTGCAGAAAGAATTACAAAAAGGACCCCAAACATTAGGGCATTTTGTTTTAATTAACACATAAAGGTTAAAATTTGAATTGTGTTCAAATTCTCAAAATAAAACTGTACCCTTTAAGATTTCAAACCCAAGCCTTAAAGCAAAGATGTAGAGTTTGAAAAACTCTACAACTTTCATGTTGAGCACTTTTCCATTTGACCTTTGTAGCAGTAGGAAAATTTTAGATTACAGTGGGGTCCCTGAACTCTTTGAAAATTTCGAACAAGTCCTCCTGACATCTCTCTGCTTCGTCTACCTCTGACCACGCCGCTTCCTCCTCTGCTCTGCGTCTGTCGCCGCCGCACCACCGCCGGCACGGCTTCCCGAGCACCACCTCCTGCTCCTGTGCGTGCCCACGCGTCGCCTGAGGACCCTCCCACCGCACTAACCCTTCCTCGGTGTCGCCCCGTACACCCGCCACGGGAACCCGACCGCCCATCGGCCGCCACCACATCGCCGCCGTGGAGGACGCCTGCCCAGGCCGTAAAGCCTTTCCCTTTCACGCGCACAAGCACTACCAGAACCTCTACATTCCATTTCCCCATTTTTGCCGTGGCGTTTCCTGAACCCTACACCCACATTCCTCGCTGTTCTTCTCTCCCAGCTCCGGCCGCGCTCGGCACCGCCGTGGGCAGCCCATCTCAAGCCACTTCACGCCACCACTGTACTCTAGCTTGCACCACGCTACCCCTACGACGCTCCCTGACCCGCCAATTGGGTTCTTGAGGCCCTACATTGGTTCCCCGACGAGCTCCCCGAGCCTCCTTGCCGCCGCCGTGACCAGTCCACCGTGGGGCTTCACCTTCCGGCCTCCCCTAGCCCCAACTGACCCCGGCCTGAGCTCCAGCACATCCCCAGGCAGCTCCCCGACCTCTCCACCGTCGTCTAAAAGCACCAGAACGCTGCCCCACCGGACCACTCCGCCGCCGGCCGCAGGTCCTCGTCGCGCCACCGCTCCGAGCCGCCTCTCTCCAATTCCCGGCTCGCACAGGTGCGCATCGAGCCCTGGATGCTCTCCCGCCCCTCTGCTCCCATCCCCAGAGCTCGCCGTCGCCGGAATCAGCCGGTCAACGTCGGGTTGTTACCTTGACCGAGGGGGGATTGGAGGAGGGACTGCGGGTTAGAAGAAACGAAAATCCAGGGGGTTTTGTGCTAAGTTCCAGGGACTGATGTGTAAACCTGGTTTGAGTTATTGCTGTGAACTTTGAAAATGCATAGAAAACAGTAGAAAAATCAGAAAAATGTAAAATTGGTTGGGTTAGAAACCTTATGATAAGCTCTGCAACTTTTATTTTATCACCATACCATGAAAGTACATAGTTTGTTCTGTATTTTAAATGCTAGTAAAAACATGCATTAGTTAAATCTTATGATCCATAACTTTGTTGCTGTTAGTTTTTGGAGCATGTGTTGTAGGTAATGAAAATAGCTCTGTATAAATTCCTGAGGCCTAGATCAGCTCTCTAGCTAGAGTAATTGGTTGCTTTTGTTATAAGTTAGTAAAAGCTTGACAATTTAATTTCAGAAGTATCTATGCATATTTAGGGATGAAATTTTTACTATAGTCTGGTCTTTATGAGTGTGATATAACATAAAAATTTGAGAAGTAGAAACCTAATATAACTTAAGTTATAAGTTTTAAACTTAGATTGCAAGATGAGTCATAAATAATAATTGGAATGCATGAAAAATTATGGAACTTTTCTAAAATACTAGACTTAAGTAGTTTGTGATGTTCTTAAATTGTGGACCCTAATTGTAGTATAAAAACCCTAGTCTTAATATAAAACTTCAATTATATCTTAATATTTCAATGTTAATCTTAATTAGTTTTGTGACTTAGAACCTTTAGAGTAAAATTCCAATAAAACCCACCCATGATAATTTTCATAAATGTTAATTATTTATCTTAATTTAAGATTTGATTAATTAAGTTAAGTTAGCCATAATTAAGTAATAACCAAAGGTTAATTACAATGTTTAGCTAATAAAATAAATAGGGATTGCTAAGTATGAGTAGTGTTACTTAGGATAATTAGATACACTATCTAATAAAAATTAAATTGGATGTTTAGGGTAACCCACCCCGGTTGCCTAACGAGACTAGTTAATTTAATTAGTACTCGATAAATGACTGCCCAGTACAGGGTAATTAGATTATCATCGTATTGTGATCTTTCTTAAGTTGGATTGCAACTTTATCGGGAAGTAAAATAACAGTAAAGGTATTCCATAACTTGTAATTTGCATCTCATGTAGACTCGATCACTCTCGCTGACGGGGATTATCAACTAATTCCGGAACAAGAAGAAGTTTATTCGGAAGACCCCGGGACTCTTGTTGCGGATTTCTCTGAAGCCCCGAACCAAGGTTCGGAAGAAATTAGTTTGACTAACCCCAACCCTGCTAGCGAAGGCAAGCCCCGGACATAACCCCTACCTTATTACACTGCAACTTATATTACTTATATATATTTCTTTATGCATTAGGTTCTTAGGAGTTGTTTGGAAACTTAGTTGCATTGTTCTAGGAACCAATATACTGAACACTAGAACTGAGTCCGACTAGCTGCTCTGCTTATAGGACCGGTAGAAGTCGAGTGATTTCCTGTCACTCGCGCGATATAGGAATTGTAATGTTTACATTCCTGTTGTCACTATAAGGATACCGGACGGGAGTTTTATGAGGTATCATGGACAAGATGATACCCCGTCTGTGTTGATGAATTTTGATAAGGTCGCAGTGTGTGGTAGCGGTGGTTAAGCGTTTGAAAGTACTAACCACATGCCGTGAAATATGGTAAGCGGTAAGCCTAGTAACCGATCGGCCCGAGGAGTGGACATACCTCCCACCACATGTATTTGCTTCTTTTGGTTACTTTGTTCGACGTGTAGGCATATGTGTTGCTGGGCAACCAGGAGTACGGGTTTTGTAGTCGCGCTACAGACGTACGTCCTGCACTTTTGTAGTGCGTATGACCTACAGTCGCTTGTGGTGGCCCTGATCCACGAGTCGGAATGAAAGGCAAACGGTTGCTTCGGAATTACCTTGTGGTATTCCAAGCGTGTGTGTTAGGTTTACCTTGCAAGGGTTGAATCTCGATTCAGAATCGTCCGCCTCTCACGATGTATGAGACTGCTTATCCCCTTTATCACATAGAGTAACAAGAGCAATTATGTGATTACCAAAGATGATGTTTGAATAAAGATTCTACCATGTTTGAATAGTTATAGGTGCTTACCTAGAATGGTTAATCAACTAGAATCTGAAAGTTAAAAATTGAACTTAAGGATCTACTCTTCGTTGCTTTTCAGCTGAAAACCCTACCCAAAGCTAAAAGCCAGCATGAGTCTAGTTATGGGCTAAGATATACCCAAATCCGGGTAAGTCTTGCTGAGTATTAGTATACTCAGCCTTGCTTTGTTGATTTACTTCAGGTAACACTTCTGATGAGCCAGCATTCATTACACCGTGGCCTTACCCTTTGCCTGATGGTTGGTCCGTGGAATGGGATCCGTCCCCGGCCAACACAGACTCCGCCGAGTGATATTATGCCAGGGCTAGCATAATATTTGTAATGACGTCGTGTATATTAACTACGCTTTTCAAACTCCGCTGCTTTAACCAAAAGCTTGAACTGGTATTGTAATAAACTCTCCTCAGCAAGAACAAATGTTATTTTGTATATTTTTGTAATATAACTGCCTGTGGTGTAAATTATTTTGGCATTGTATCTCTGGACTCACCTTCGTGTGAGGTACCTTGTTAGATCCTGCGTTCGGTGGTTCATCGGGACGTTACCCGACAGACCAATAGTTTTATACCGTTTGAAGTGCGAGTTAGTCCTTCTTTGAGGACTAGCGTACTTGAGCCGGTATAATTCAGGTTGGTTCTGCCACAGCTGGTATCAGAGCTAACAAGGTACACTGGAGATATAAAGTGCCTTAAATATACTTTCGATATAAAATTTGACCAACAAAGTATTTTGCTAAAAGGTACGTTGGATTCGTTAAGGATTATGTATAGTACGTAAGCCCTAGGGTAATACTATTATGGGAATTAAAGGTGGCTGTGATATATATATATATATATATGACTAACTTCCAGCATTACTTTTCTGTTGAAACTTAAATTTATGCACAACCCAACCTTACTTTCTGTAACGACATCTTCGATCGTGAGGTAAGAAGGTAAGGATCCTCAGCCAACTGAGGGAGCTTGGCCTTCCTGTCGGTGATGCGAACCGAACGCTGTTTCTCAAGCAGTGGCCTACTTGAGATGCTGCCAATGTACCAACCTCGGTTGACTACATTGGGAGTATATGGTTCGGCGCAGGGTATGGCGATCGCTGTTCATACCCCCGCATTTTGCGGTACCCCCGTGAATACGTTATTCAAATAACGTATGTTAAACGTTGTCTGTACGGCGGTAATTGTACAGATACTGTTTCTATAGTGAGCAGTAATGAATGGGGACGCTTTCATGACATGCTGGCATGAAAGGTTCATTGGATATATATATATGCATTGTGGTTTTCTGCAGGTACACTAACCACGATTCCGAAACTAGGACGGATAGGGTTTATCGACTAGTTAATAGTGAGAGACGTATTTATGTTATGCCACCGTAACTAACCACGTAAGACCAAGATTACTTGGCAGTTATTTTTAGTTGTGAGATCGCTTAGTACGTGCATGCATAAATCCATTAATTAACTAAATTGAATGTTTAAATTGAAACTTCCTAAGAAATCGGCAACATGTTGGTTTTCTTAGTTGGGTAAGTAAGAATCTTAGTTGGGTATCTTAGGCATCCATCTGATTTCCAGCCTTTGCTGTTATCAGAATCAGCTATCTTAATCCAATTTTACCTTGTAAATTTTCTCAACAGGGTAAAAATATCTTACCATTTGCATTGTTGTCGCAGATGGCTGCTCCTGCTAATACCTTTTGGGATCAGGAGGGGCACTTTCACACCAATGGTTTACATTGGGAAGGGTTTCCTCGTCTTTTGTGGGAATCCTTGAGTATGTTCCATTATACAGAGCCTCCTCTGTATGATGGGGTAGAGTATCGTGAAGAAGGAGTTCCCCGCTGCAGGGTTAAGATGATAATTCCTCAACACCCTTTCCGCTCCTTATGGCCTCCCATAGAAGTGGAAGTGGTTGGATATCGTCTAGTGGATACTCTTGAAACTGCTGCTTTAGAAGGTATCAAACTCTTCTGCAATCAACATCCGGTTGAAGTTGCTGCATATCCTATTGGGTTATTTCCTACCATAGACCCGGGTAATTCGGACTGGGATTTTCGGACAGACCATCATGGTCATCTGCTAGGAGATCTGGCAGAAGAAACCGTCCGTATGGTTACCAGGTTCATGGATGTGCAATATCATTATCAAATGCTACTGCGTCATGGGGTGAGTCAGATAACTGGTGTGGCTCAAAGCCACTATCGGAACGCTGACCATCAAGTAACCCAAATAGAAGAATTACAAGCTTTGGTGACTCAGAAGGATGAAATTATTGCAGCAAGAGATGAGACAATCCTCCATCGTGAAGATCAGATCAATGAGAGTGATCATACTATCACTCAGCGTGACACTGTTATTGAGTTTCTACAGGCACAAATTCATGATCTGATACTTGTGGCTGATGATGCCCAAGCTCACATTGAGGAATTGCAGCAGCAACCGATACTTCCCGCTATACCCATAGTACCTGAAGAAGAAGAAGAAGACCCCGAGGAGATTGAGGGTATCTCTGAGATTGATTCTGAGCATGGGGATCCTGTTCTTAGTCCCCATCATTCTCTTTCTGGCAGTCAGTCTTCTGTAGGAAATTTCGACGATTTTTAGTAAAATCGTCAACTTTCGAGATGTAATCTAAGGGAATGTAATAGTTTAAGTAGTCAAACTTCACGCCATTTGATGTAACATAGATGGCCTATGTAGTAAACTTTCGACATGCGATATGAGAACTATCTGAGTTAGCAATGTAATATAATTTCCGGTTTCATCATCTTGTTCATTATTTTTAAATTTTGAGATGAGATGATTTGCGGAATATATGCATTGATTATGTCTTCTGAAATTGGGAGTAAGGATATATGGTTAATAATGGACATCTCCTCTATTTCAGATGGTTGGAGCTACACGAGGAACCCCGGAGGGTTTCCGGGCTGATCAGGCCAGCGGTTCTCAGCAACCGCCACCACCTCCTCCCAACCTTGCCGAAGTCATGGCTCGGCAAACGGAATTACTTAATATGTTGGTTCAAGCCCAACTGAATCAGCAGCCACAATTCCGAGGAGGCCGGGATGATCGTAATCCTCCTGTGGCTAGCTACCAGGATTTCCTCAGTACTCAACCGCCTTTCTTCAGTAAGGCCGAGGAACCATTGGATGCCGATGCCTGGCTCCACATTATTGAATCGAAGTTCGCTCTCCTGACCATACCTTGTGCGGATTCTAGCAAGGCTTCCTTTGCTGCTCAACAACTTCGTGGGGCTGCTAGAATCTGGTGGGACAATTTTTATGCCATGCAACCTGCAGGGCATGTCATCACATGGGATGAATTCCGGGTCGCTTTCAGAGCGCACTATATTCCCGCAGGACTGTTGGAGCGAAAACTTAATGAGTTCCTAGCTCTTACCCAAGGTGCCAATACAGTTTTACAGTACGCACAGAATTTCAATCATCTGTGCCAGTATGCAGGGTATCATGTAGATAATGATACCAAGAAACAAGACCGCTTCCGTCGGGGCCTGAACACCAAACTCAAGGAACGCCTGAACCTTGTTAAGGCAAATACTTTCAGTGAGTTGGTTAACATGGCCTTAACTCAAGAAGACTGCATTGTGGCGCATTCTGCCGAGAAGAAGCGGAAGAACTCTGGTGGATCCTCGAGTGCGCAACCACCGAGGTATCGGGTTGTTCCCAATACGCCGCCCAGAGCACCACAACGCAATGCCCCTACGGGAAGATTGGTTTTTAGGCCGCCTCAGCAGCAAGGAAGGTTCAGACCTCCTGTGCCCCCGCAACAAGCACAACAATCTGGCCAACGGCCAAATCTTCCGCAAGTGCCACTGAAGGGCAACAACTATCGCTGCTACAATTGCGGAAGTGCGGATCATCTCATCCGAGATTGCCCGCGGCCTAAGAAATCCAATCAAGGGCAGAGCTCCACCCAGGGAAACCAGAATAAGGGCAAGAAGCCGGTGATGCAAGTTCGTCAAGGACGGGTTAACTTCACCACTCTTGCAGAACTTCCAGATGGAGCTCCTGTCATGTCGGGTACATTTTCTATTTACCATAAACCAGTTGTTACTTTATTTGATTCTGGAGCAACACATAGCTTTATTAGTAACAACTGTGGTACCCGACTAGGACTTGAATCTTGTCCTATCCAGGGATCATATATGATCACTACCCCTGGAGGAAAAATCACCTCCAATCAGATAAGTAGAAATGTGCCACTTCAGTTAGGAAGTAAAGAAATCAAAACTGATCTGATTTTACTGAGTTTAGAGGGCGTAGATGTCATACTTGGGACAAACTGGATGACTGAACATCGAGTCCAGTTAGATATATCTTCCCGAGTTGTTGATATTGATTCACCATATCGTGGGGCCGTTACTCTTTATCTGCCTCAGCCAGAATATTTGCATCCCTGCACATATGCTATCACAGATATCAAAGTTAAAGATATTCCGATAGTATGTGAATTTCCAGATGTCTTTCCAGACGATTTGCCTGGAATGCCACCAGATAGAGACATCGAGTTCATTATTGAACTTCAACCTGGCACTGCTCCAATTTCAAAGAGGCCATATCGCATGCCCCCAAATGAATTAGCAGAACTAAAAATTCAGCTACAAGATCTTCTTGATAAGGGTTATATACGCCCCAGTGCGTCACCTTGGGGTTGTTCTGCTCTCTTTGTCAAGAAGAAAGACGATAGTCTGAGGCTATGTGTCGACTACCGTCCACTCAATGCGGTTACCATCAAAAATAAGTATCCTCTTCCCCGCATTGATATCTTGTTCGATCAACTTGCTAGAGCAAAGGTCTTTTCCAAGATTGACTTACGCTCTGGTTATCATCAGATCAAGATCAGGCCTAGTGATATTCCAAAAACGGCCTTCTCAACCAGATATGGACTTTATGAATATCTGGTTATGTCGTTTGGACTTACTAATGCACCGGCGTATTTCATGTATCTCATGAATTCTGTATTTATGCCGGAGCTTGATAAATTCGTCGTGGTCTTCATCGATGACATTCTGATATACTCCAGAACCAAAGAAGACCATGCTAATCATTTGCGTGTCGTTCTTCAACGATTACGGGATCATCGCCTTTATGCTAAATTTTCCAAATGTGAATTCTGGCTAGATAGTGTGAAATTTTTGGGACATACTATTTCTAGTCAAGGCATATCGGTTGATCCAATCAAAGTTCAAGAAGTTATGGACTGGAATCCTCCCACTTCAGTCCATCAAATACGAAGTTTCCTTGGATTGGCAGGATATTATCGCCGATTCATTCCGGACTTCTCCAAGATAGCTAAACCCATGACTGAGCTATTCAAGAAAGAAGTTAAGTTCCGTTGGGATGATAAGTGTGAGCAAGCATTTCATACTTTGAGAAAACTTCTGACGACTCCTCCAGTACTAGCTCAGCCAGATAGTAACCAGCCTTTTGATGTCTACTGCGACGCTTCTGGAATAGGCCTTGGTTGTGTTCTTATGCAAAACAACCGGGTTATTGCTTATGCATCCCGAGCACTTCGGACTCATGAGCAAAATTATCCAACACATGATCTTGAATTGGCAGCAGTTATTCATGCTCTCAAGATCTGGAGACATCATCTTATGGGTGCTAAGTGTAACATTTACACAGACCATAAGAGCCTCAAGTATATTTTCACTCAAGCTGATCTAAATATGAGGCAAAGGCGTTGGTTAGAGTTGATCAAAGATTATGACCTTGAGGTACACTATCATCCGGGCAAAGCTAATGTGGTTGCGGATGCACTTAGCCGCAAAGCACACTGTCATTGTTTATCCATAGCAACTTTCAGTGACACTCTTTGCCATCAGATGAGAAAACTCAATTTAGAGATCATTTCTCAAGGTAGTTTGAATCTGTTATCTATTGAATCAACTCTCCAAGATAAAATCATCATGTCGCAACTCCATGATGAGGGTGTCAAGATTATCAAATCCAAGCTATCCCAAGGAGAAGCTAAATATCGGTGTTTTCACACTGATCGTCAAGGAGTCCTATGGTTCAACGATCGACTTGTTGTGCCCAAGGATCATCAACTTCGTAAGCAAATCCTCGATGAAGCACATTTGTCCAATTCTCTATTCATCCTGGTAGCACCAAGATGTACCACGATCTTCGGCAACATTTTTGGTGGACCAGAATGAAGAGAGAAATTGCCAAATATGTGTCTGAGTGCGATACATGCCAGAGAGTCAAAGCCAGTCATCTCAAGGCTTCTGGTACACTTCAGCCATTACCCATTCCGTCATGGAAATGGGAAGACGTTAGTATGGATTTCATCGTCGGTCTTCCCAATACATCTCAAAAACATGACTCCATATGGGTAATTATCGATCGACTCACAAAAACAGCTCATTTTCTTCCGGTGCATACCACTTACTCTACTAAGAAGTATGCTGAAGTTTATCTGGAACAAATTGTTCGATTGCATGGGGTTCCGAAAACTATCATATCTGATCGTGGGCCCCAATTTATTGCACGGTTCTGGGAGCAGTTACAATCAGCTCTAGGAACCAAATTGATTCGAAGCTCTGCATATCACCCACAGACTGATGGGCAGACTGAGCGAGTTAACCAAATTCTTGAAGACATGCTCCGAGCTTGTATTATTCACTATGGTACAAGTTGGGACAAATGTCTTGCTCTAGCTGAATTTGCCTACAACAACAGTTACCAAGCTAGTCTTCAAATGGCTCCTTTCGAAGCGTTATATGGTCGCGATGCCGAACTCCTTTGAGTTGGTCAGAGACCGGTGAACGCAAATCTTCGGACCAGACCTAGTTGTTGAAGCTGAAGATAAGGTTAAGGTTATTCAATCTAATCTTAAAACCGCTCAGTCCAGACAAAAGAGTTATGCAGATAAGAGGAGAAAACCTCTGCAATTCCAGATAGGAGATTTGTCTATCTCCAAGTGTCACCTACCAAAGGCGTCCAGCGCTTTGGCATAAAGGGGAAGTTAGCACCTCGATACGTCGGACCCTTTGAAATTCTAATGTTTGTGGCCCAGTGGCTTACAAACTTCATCTTCCATCTCAATGGGCAGCTATTCACGATGTCTTTCACATCTCCAACTTAAGAAGTGTGTCAAAGTACCCACAGAAAATCATTGAGACAAGTACCCTTGAGATTGAACCTGATTTATCGTACATCGAACAACCTCTTCGAATTTTGGATACTAAGGAAAGATTCACCAGAAGAAAGGCAGTTAAGATGTACAAGATCTTATGGGATCATCACCACGAAGAGAAGCGACTTGGGAGACTGAGTCTTATCTTCAACGGAATTTTCCAGACTTCCTGCAAGCCAATCCCCAAATCTAAAATTATCCATTTCTGCTCAGCTTCGGAATCTCGGGACGAGATTCTTTTAAGGGGGGAAGGCTGTGATATCCAGGTAGTAGATAATTAAATGTTAAGTTTGGGTATAATATATGTAGGCCGGATATAGTGTATACAACCTATACAAAGCAGTAAGGGTATATTTGTAAATTATGAATTTATAAATTCTTATATGCAAGTGTATGAAAATGTGCATAAGTGTCAAAATTTCAGTTGGTTATAGAAAAGAAAAGAGCAAAGGTTAAATAAACACTAAGGGAAATAGACTTTATATGAAATCAAGGACCTTTGTGTAATTAATACAAACATATAAGGATTTACATGTGAAATGGTAAAAGATAAAAGTAAAACTTAGTTTTACCTAAGGACTAAAGTGTAAAAAGGAACTAGTCATGATTACTGCAGAAAGAATTACAAAAGGACCCCAACATTAGGGCATTTTGTTTTAATTAACACATAAAGGTTAAAATTTGAATTGTGTTCAAATTCTCAAAATAAAACTGTACCCTTTAAGATTTCAAACCCAAGCCTTAAAGCAAAGATGTAGAGTTTGAAAAACTCTACAACTTTCATGTTGAGCACTTTTCCATTTGACCTTTGTAGCAGTAGGAAAATTTTAGATTACAGTGGGGTCCCTGAACTCTTTGAAAATTTCGAACAAGTCCTCCTGACATCTCTCTGCTTCGTCTACCTCTGACCACGCCGCTTCCTCCTCTGCTCTGCGTCTGTCGCCGCCGCACCACCGCCGGCACGGCTTCCCGAGCACCACCTCCTGCTCCTGTACGTGCCCACGCGTCGCCTGAGGACCCTCCCACCGCACTAACCCTTCCTCGGTGTCGCCCGTACACCCGCCACGGGAACCCGACCGCCCATCGGCCGCCACCACATCGCCGCCGTGGAGGACGCCTGCCCAGGCCGTAAAGCCTTTCCCTTTCACGCGCACAAGCACTACCAGAACCTCTACATTCCATTTCCCCATTTTTGCCGTGGCGTTTCCTGAACCCTACACCCACATTCCTCGCTGTTCTTCTCTCCCAGCTCCGGCCGGCTCGGCACCGCCGTGGGCAGCCCATCTCAAGCCACTTCACGCCACCACTGTAACTCTAGCTTGCACCACGCTACCCCTACGACGCTCCCTGACCCGCCAATTGGGTTCTTGAGGCCCTACATTGGTTCCCCGACGAGCTCCCCGAGCCTCCTTGCCGCCGCGTGACCAGTCCACCGTGGGGCTTCACCTTCCGGCCTCCCCTAGCCCAACTGACCCCGGCCTGAGCTCCAGCACATCCCAGGCAGCTCCCCGACCTCTCCACCGTCGTCTAAAAGCACCAGAACGCTGCCCACCGGACCACTCCGCCGCCGGCCGCAGGTCCTCGTCGGCCACCGCTCCGAGCCGCCTCTCTCCAATTCCCGGCTCGCACAGGTGCACATCGAGCCTGGATGCTCTCCCGCCCTCTGCTCCCATCCCCAGAGCTCGCCATCACCGGAATCAGCCGGTCAACGTCGGGTTGTTACCTTGACCGAGGGGGGATTGGAGGAGGGACTGCGGGTTAGAAGAAACGAAATCCAGGGGGTTTTGTGCTAAGTTCCAGGGACTGATGTGTAAACCTGGTTTGAGTTATTGCTGTGAACTTTGAAAATGCATAGAAAACAGTAGAAAAA